>NC_050522.1:8772838-8800994 GCF_002922805.2 Oryzias melastigma
TGTGTCTTCAGTTTAGTGCCAGAACACGGAGCTTAGAAGTGAACGCCACTACCAGTCAACTAACTGTTAAAAACTACAGTCAGTATACTAACAAAGTATCACTGATGGTGTACTCAGAGTGAAAACTAATGAGGCAGAAAATACAGCAGAGGCAGGAAAGAGAGGCTCAGACAAACAACATCAACTCTTAACCTCCCAAACTTTTAACCCCAAAGAGGGGTTTTCCAATGTGGTACAATCAAATTATACATAATTGCACAAAGAGATGTACCTCTGAAGCATTCATTTCAATTGACTGCAGACAAGCAGTTTAGGAACAACTTTTTAGCTCTGTTGATGCACAGAAGCCACTCATTTAGGCTCAATTTTTTTAGTCTTTAGTTCTTTGTTTCTCACATTTTCTTTTAAGTTTTACAGATTCATATCACAGACTTTATAGAGGAAAACTAATTTTAAATCAAAAGTCAACCATTGTAGCTAAAACATATAACACATATATAATAAGTTATCAGCAGAACAGATCTGTTAAATATGTCTGTTACATTTTAATTTAAATATGCTCTACTCCTAACTTTGAAATAATGATGAACCTTTCACCATATGCTACTATAAGTTAGGTAAGTCTGACCACTGACTGTATATGAAAACTGAACAGAGTGACCCCTCACCCCTGGCATTCCAAACAGTCAGCAAATTAAAATAACCATTGTGGCTCTACTACTTTTTAAAAGAACATTCTTCCTAATCCTAATTGATTTTTTTTATTACGAGTTATTTAAATTATAAACTGGCAAATCAGACACTTAAAAAAAGTATGAGATGTCTTTTAGCCCCACGTCCAACATTTGAAAAGTCTGATTGACAGATCCACCCAAGCTTCTGTAGATGAGGAGTGAACTTTCAACAAGCTCGTTCCTGATTGGTCAAAGTGGTTGCCACAGAAACTGTGACTCAGACTGAGTCGTCAATCACTGCTTGCTGACAACGTCTGACTCCAACATGGCAGCATCCATATCATGAAAAAAATGGCAACTCAATTGACCTTGTTTCAGTGGATCCAGATATCATTTTCTTTGCGTGATGTTACACTAACTCAATCCAGTTCTCTTATACAGTCAATGAGCTCAACCAAATACCCACAAATTTGAATACAATGTAAAAAGAAACTCATTTTGTAATAGTTAAAGTTCATATAAAATCTTGGCATGTTATAAGAAGAACTCCTGGAGTCATCCATTTGTGTGTCACGAAACAGGCAGACGGCTGGATCCAAGTGCAGCAGGTTTATTTGGTGAAGACAGGGCAATGGGCGTGATGCACAGGTTAAAGTCCACAAAGCTAGAGTTGGGACAGACAGGAAATCCAGAGTGGTCAGAATCCAGGCGAGGGTGAGGGCAGGGGCCAGGCGAGGCAGGGTCAGAGGAAAACAGAAGGTGAGAACAGGAGGAGAACGCTCAGCGATGCAGGCAGAGAGGCACATGCAAAGCTTCGCGGGGAGTGGAGTGTGGAGCCAGACTAAATGGTGAGGAGGTGATGAGGTGATGGGGAACAGCTGAGCTGGTGAGTCCAGGTGGTGGTAGGTGGTGAGCGCTCCCTCTGGTGGCTGGAGATGGTAGCAGCAGGTTGCTCCATGACATTGTGTCATTGTCAAATCCTATCTACACTTTATGTGACCGCATTAAGTCCAGCTTCCGTAACCAGATCCAGACGTTTTTTTTCTTTTTTTTTCCCTGCTTTTTTCTAACAAAACCTCTACTACCAACAACACATCCATTCATCCCAGCTAGAGTATCAGTAAATAGCTGGAGCCAATGGTGACTAGCCCTAATCAGATTGCCAGTCACAATGGGAATCTGGAACAGACAGATCAGTGAGCAGCCAATGGGAAAAAAAACACAGATGAACTGCAACAGGTCACAATCACAGGACAACAAATTGGTCACGGAAATGAAAAGCCTCGTCATTAACTCGATTAAATGAGAGCCACAAACACACAAACGTTAAAACACAAGCGTTTGTGTGAGAACACAAACAAATCCAGTTTGATAAAATCTGCCTTCAGGCTTCGACGTATACGCCCATTAACAGCAAGTTCATCTCATTGACACAGACATGGCAGCTACAACTGAGCGTAAGGTCAGACAGGAGACTCATTTAGGTCATAAGTTCATGAACCCACAAGAAAATCAAGAAGCAGTTGATGAGAAAACATATAATCATTTATTCAGAATTACTGAGTCTGTTAATGTCTATGATCATATCGAATCACTGTTCATAGAAATGCTATCAGTTTCTAACATTTACTTTGTCGTATGACAGACATGCGGCATTACTATGCATTGAGTCTTCCTGAGTTAAGAATGGAGAAGGTCCGAATAAGTATGCAAATGACCTCAAAAGGGGACGCAATGTTTTGCAATCATCTTCTAAAACCTTAACAAAAAATATTTCCGATTGAGAGGAATCGTCACAGGATAGGAATCGCATTTTGATAGAGAGAAATCAGGCTTGGAATAGTGAAGTTTGTGCTAAAGTGGGAGCTAGCAAGTAGCATGCTAGCTTGGGTCATCATCAATGTATTTATTTATTTATTAATTTTAATGTTTTAAAACAAGGCTGATGTTATTCCAACATTGACCAGCACAAAAACGGCCACATGTAATGTGGCCAACGGAAATGTAATATGTGCGTAATATGTAATATGTGCGGCTAATTTTGGGGCTTGGATAATAGGCATTTACAAGCTCAGTTCTATAGACTTTGATTTAATTTGGTTTACTTAGTAATAGGGGCAGATAATATAAGTTTTCTTCTTTCTGCTCCTTTTCATTTAATAACTGTTTAACTGTTTATAGTATTATTTTTATGTTATGTATCGTTATTAAATTAAATAAATAAATAAAAAAAACAAAGCCCGCTAACTAAGACTACCAAGGTCCAACCCCAAACTAAAATAACAAAACCCAGCAGTGTAAGACTGCTGAGAACAAAAAGAGAAAAAAAGAACAAAAATAAATAAATAAATAAAAGAAAAAGAAAATTGCATTTTTTTCAAACTAAGGATTACTTAACTATAATGTATTTAATTTAGATTAGTTAAATGTATAAATTGATGGCTGAGGTGCACATAGCTGATAAACTATGTAGGTTTTTACATCTCTGCTGACCTGAAGAAGTCTTGTTTGATCGACGCTATCTCTGGAATGAACAGATTTTATATGCAAAACATAAAAAGTAAAAAGTTTGATCTTTTATAAGTTAAAAGCACATACTGGTATTATCTTATGCTGCACAGTATTGGTTACTAGCTGTCCAGAGCTTTACTGAGATAATACTGTTTGGTACAGAGCATTTTTTTAAATAAGTTATTTGAGTTTCTGTCAATATATATATGGCTCCTTATAGGGTTTGATCAGTAGAAAACGAGCCCAAATAGCTTCTTTACTGTTAAAGGTTGCCGACCTCAGCACTAGATGGATGGATGGAAATTTCAACAGGATTTTCTACTGACATATTTTAATTGTTGTGATGTTTTCCTCATCGCTCAGATGCTTTAGAAATACACCCTTTTTCCACAAAAAAAAAAAAGTTTTTTCTGTCTCAGCTCTTTTACAAAAAATCCAAGTGGTAGTAAAAAAAATCAGCGAGTGACTAAAACCAGAAAATGGATACCTGTCTTTCAAGATGGAGTCGGTAATCAACAAAAGGAACTGGCCTGAACAAACATGCAACTTCAAATGCTGGCAGGTGCAACCATCTGACTCTTTGCAGCTTTCTGCAGACACACAAGCTTTGTGATAGCCTGCGAAGGAAGGGTCTCCTGAGGCCGAGGTCACCTCCCATTAGACCACCACAGTTCTGCTCTGGTTTCCAGATGTGCTCACTCCATTGCACACACACAGACAGAAACCCACCTGCACACACAGACCTCCTGAACATGCTCTTGGGGGCAGAAAACAAACAAACCTAAATGGAGCCACATATAGCCTTGCTGCAGGCGCTAACGAGTCACAGTGTGCATGTTTATTTATCCGTCCGTGTGCAAATGCACAGACCGTCTGACCTCTACGAAGTGTATTGTTAGTCCTTGTCTAATTGTCATGTACATTTTGCAGCAGCTGGTTATTTGTTTGTTAGGTCATGGAACAGGTGAGCAACTGTGACCACGACCAGCCTCATTAGATTTTTTTACGGTTACATGCTCGCACATATATGTGTTTTTGTGTCTAACAACACACATGTGCACTTGTTGATCTATTCCTGGGCATGTTGAGGAAATGGGGGAGCTGAAGCAGGTCGTTTGGAGGCAGATCAGAAAGGACGTGTGTGTGCTTCGTGGTTGCTGGTGGAAGGAGGCAGAGGAATCCACACCAGACCATCTATTATAATGACAGGAAGCAGGAAGTACAACCCCTTTCACAGTCACATGGCTGCCAGCTGTCTTGGCAGCTAATGGAGGGGAAGATAAAGCAAGTAATCGGGTGTGTGAGTGTGTGTGTACATTTGGATGGACACCGTGTAAGTAGAGAATTATTCCTCTTTGCATTCCAACATGTGAGAAAGACAATTGTGAATTTGCATTTGCCAGAAGCAAAGGATTAAAGCTCAATTACATGGAATAATTCCAGCTGTCCTTCATCCAAATATTCATTCACTTAGAGTAGAAACATCTATAAGTTTTAAAGAGTTCTGCTGGTTCTAATGCAGGAATAAAAGCTCAGCGTTGAGCAGATGGATACAGAGCTACACACATACTTTATAAAAATCTTGCTCGATCCGGACCAAATTAAGCGGTCTCGGTCCGAAGCAATAGACACATCTAGCCTGAATACTCCCTAAATTTACTCAGTAAACAAATAAGCAAATAAAAGTGCAAAAGTGTCATAACATAAAGGCAGTAATGAGTTTATAAAAACTGTACTCTTAATTCTTACAATACTTATCTGGATAGAATAAAAGTATGTTATTCTTGATGAAACCAAAATCTCTACCTTGTCTGATTAGACTGATTGACTGTATATGAGAACTGGATGAGTGACTCCTCCCCCCTTTCATTCCAAACAGGAAGTACCTGCTAAAATGCCACAGACTTCTATATAGAAATAAAACAGCTATGGCTTAGTAATTACATTTTTTAGAATAACTATTCTTGCTCTGGTAACTTTAAACATATACTTGCTAATCCTATTTTTTTTTATTTATTTTTTTGTGATGTTATTGGTGCAGTGCAAGTTATTCAAGTAGCAAACTGGCCCATAAAATGCCACAATAAAAGTTGTGGTCTCACATCGAACATCCAAAATGTTTGATTAACAGGTTCTCCTGAGCCCAAGTGGTAGGGGTGTGGCCTTCCAGATTAGTGACAGCGGGTTCCATAGAGACGTTGACTCAGACCGACTCGGACCAACCAGTTCACTGACTTTGTCTGGCTCCAACATGACGGTGTCTGTATCACGAAAAAATGGCTACTGAATTGGGTTCATTTCATTGGAACTGGAAGTAAGCCATTGTCTACGAGTGACGTCACACTCACTTGGTCCACTTCTCATATACAGTCAATGGTTTGATCATGTTCTCATCAGTTTGAGTTGTTCTGAACTGTGTTGATATGTGTGTGTTGTGCGTGTTTGTTTTTTAAGTGCTTAATGAGTCATTTGATGTTATGATCTGCTCATGACACGCAGACTTCTAGTGGAGTATTTATCTAAAGTGCTGATCAAAGTAATGAGAATCAAGACTCAACATCTGATTGCGATCAAGTCTGAAACTACCAGCCCAATTTCTGATCAAGTGATTGAATCAAGACATTCCTAATAAAATGAATGTCATTTGAAATCAAGCTGAAGCTTTTTTTTTTTTTTTACAAAATCTTTAAAACAATATCAAAGATTAAATCAATTTAATTTATTTGTAATCTTATGATCTTATGAATTATTCAGTAAATAGACTCCTATACCCAGTCTTTATAAAGAACAGTAGAATACTATATTTTTAAATCAAAATTTGTCCATCTTCGAAGTCTGAAATAACATCAGTTTTCTCATTCCAAAATGACAATAACAACCCAGTAGATCCTAAACATGAAGTTTGAACTCACTTCAGTGTTCCATGTAAAACTGTACCTTCAGACAGGTGAGTGTTGACAGGTGTCTGTGTCTCCTTGCTGTAAAAAACCATCTCTTTGGGGGGAAAGTCCACCTGTGTGATTTTAGACGCTCCCAACCTCTGCATTCTGCGCCTGGAAGTGAAAGAAGATCCTCTCATTACTTGTGTCCTTCAAAGAAAAAGACAAGATTTTCAAAAGCAGTAAAAATGATTTAATTAAAGTCAGACATCTGAATGAAACATCTAATGACAAAAAAAGATATTCTGCAGGTTTGTAAACAAAAGGAGAAGGCTGTACCCGAGCTCAGAATCAGCCTGCAGCTGCAGCACAGAGGGGTCTGTGTCCCACTGCAGTGTCCTGATGTCACCAGCAGGGGGGGCAAGAGAGGACATGCATGTTTACAAGCATGATCACAAACTTGTCACAAACACACAAGGAGTGGAACACATGCCTGAGCACAAAAACATGTTATCATGACAATGCAGACACACAAACACACTCACTCATAGATCAATTATCGGAAGAACAACTTCAATATTTAATTTTTTTCTGACCTAAAGTGAGGCTGACACTTCAATTTAATTACATCTCAAAACATATTCTTTATTTAAGATTTCACACATTTATGATTTATTTATCTTGAAGGAAAAACGTTTTTTAACTTTACATTTAAATATGACAAGCTCATGTGCTCATCTCTTGACATTTTTAAACTCATAAATAGGAAGGTCGGACATTTACAAAAAGTTTAAAACCCAAATTCTTTTTCTGATGTTGATGGTTGAGAATAACATTTTGCATTATACAACTGAAATTTAGCTAAAATACAACTTTAATACATTTAAAGTCCCACTCTGATCATCTTTTGATCTATTTTTAAAGTGTTTCTATTGGTCTTGTAATTATGCCATTTTTAGCCAAACATTTTTTTTAAACGGTCATTTTCTGGGACATCTTTTCTGCTGAGCAGCAGTAGTTCATCAGAAATTGCCTCTGAGTTGTGGACAAGACTGTTGCCAAAGAAAAACCCCACGTCACCCAGTGCTGCGAGCTCTCTGTTTACAGGAGCTCCCGTTAGCTTATCCAGTCACACAGTTTTAAGAGGAAAATGAGGACATCCATGGATCTACTAGTCTACATGTGGAGGCAGAGCAGAGAGCTTTAGCCCCGCCCATTGTATTTTCTACATAAAAATAGGCTCTTTTTCAAACAGCATTTCTTTGTCTGCTCACAATTATTTGAATACAAAAATATTCAGAAATGTAGTTTTAAGCTTAATTTTCTTTATATTTCCTTCATCATCAGAAAAACTCCACAAGAACTTATTAAAAACACCCAAAATGCAATTTTCATCAGTGAGTCTTTAAATAAACACTTTCTTTATCTTAATGCACATCTTTGATTCTTAAAATAACATTTTAAGTAAATATTTGGGTTTAGATCAGGGGTCCCCAAACTTTTTCTTGTGAGGGCCACAACTCTTTTCTTCTCTGATGTTGGTTTGTAAGCTAACAAAATAGAAAAAAATACTGCTAAAACATTTTAAAAACTAGATATATAGCACTACCTGTGATACTGCATACTACAGGCTGAATGTGACAGCTGAAGATGCTAGTGCTGATAGCTGAAGAGGCTGAAATTGATAACTAAAAACACTGAAGCTGATAGTTGAAAATGCTGAAGTTGATTGTTGAAATGGCTGAAGCTAATAGCTGAAATTGCTGAAGCTGATAGCTAGCTAAAATATTAGCAAAATGCCAAATTATTTTAAAAAACGGGGAAAAAAACTCTTCATTAGCCAAAACAGCTAGCATGTAGCTGAAATATTAGCTAAGCTTCAAATTACCTTATGAAACTGAAAAAAGCCTAAATTAGCTTTAAAAAACAGTGTGTAGCTGAACTATAAGCTAAATACCAAATCAGCCTAAAAAACTGGTAAAATGTTAAACTTAGCCAACACAGCTAACATAAAGCTAAAATATTAGCTACGCTCCAAATTAGCCTAAAACATTTAAAAAAAACTAAATTAGCCAAAACAGCTTGCATGTAGCACAACTATAAGCTAAATGCCAAATTAGCCTAAAAAACTGGTAAAATGTATAACTTAGCCCAAACAGCAAGCCTAAAGCTAAAATATTAGTTAAGCTCTAAATTAGCCTAAAAAAATGAAAAAAAAAATCATAAAATTAACCAAAACAGCTAGCATGTTGCTGAAATATTAGCTAAACTCCAGATTATCTTAAAAAACTTGAAGAAACGAATTTAGCTAAAACAGCTAGCCTATGGCTACATTATTAGTTAATCTCCAAAATAGCCTTAAAATCCTTAGTAACTGCAAAAACAGTTGAAAAGGCTAGCTTAAAATGAGCTGAATATTTGAACAGCTGAAAGAGCTCAAGAGCTATGGGCGTCCAAAAAACGTACCTAAGAAAAATAATAATAACGTGGGTCTCAATCTGCGTTTCTGATAGTGTGTGGGGGGCATGGCCAAATATAGAGGCGGGTCGTAGTTTGGGGACCCCTGATTTATATGATGAGGAATTAAAGGTCGACATGGCACCTGAAACGTACCATGTCAGAGACAAACAGATGTCTACAACACATAAATGTTGCGCACGGGGGAGTATGCCGAGTCATTTCTGGAGCCTGACAGCAGGGCTGGTGGACAGTAACACAGGTGACACTTTAAGCAGCACTGTCAACTCCCTGTGAAGGCTGAAATGACCTCTGTGACCCAGCTCATGCGGGAGGAAATCTTTCAACCTGCTGTTAACTTCAGCGCTTCAGACAGCACAGATGAAAGAGGATGGGGCACTGTTTCGATCTTCTAAATCATGGTGGAAACACCTCCAGAAGACCACCTCCACTGAGTAGAGGTAAAAGAGGGGTGCAGGGGGGGTTCCCGGGGTTGACATGAAAATGCTTACCTTGAGCTCTGTGCTTGGGACTTGTTTTTAGAGAAACCTGACCTATGAAGGGACACACACACAACTACAAATGGAGAAGCTGAAAATGACAGGCTGTAATCCAGGGTGGATTTGAGGGCAGAGTGTTTTAATCCAACCATAAACCGCTATTTGTAAAACACTATAGGTAAAAAGAAAAGTGCTTATTTTCCACAAGAGAAGCTCCCTTAAACTTGTATGACTTTCTCTTGTTCTTTAGCCACAATTCCACCTCTGGCCACACCAGAAGAACATCGCTAATGATCCCTGAAGGCACCACTCACACATCAACCTCACAATCAGCTGCCACTTAGAAACAAGCAGGATGCTTTTGATGACCACTCTTGTCCTTCTAGAATTCACCTCAGCAGGCATGATAAGGTTCCACAAGGATTGCATTACCATGCTGCAGCAGCTGACAATTTTATACTGCAATATGTGTTACTTTGCAGCTAAGATTTCCCTCAAATCTTTTCATCTTTGATGATAAAAGACAAGACAGAGGTCACCAAAATACTGATGATATATACAAATGACAATATCACTTCATTCATGATCTGAGGTGACCGCAGTTTTCCATCCTTACCTAAACCTGCCATTCCAGAAATAAAAATAAAAAAAAGAAAAAGGAATAACTAGTCACAGTCAGGAGCCTGAAACATCAGTTTTTTAAATTGTTCCATTATGTATGCAGTTTATACAAAACAATTTATTATCTCTAACATTTATCTAACAGTTTGTCTTTAAATGAAAAGTTTAACTAAAAAATAAGTGATCAAAACTCAAGGAGGAGACAGGACTAAGTCACTAAGTCAAAGAAGTTTGAATTGGACCTACCTTCCTGCTGCGCCTCCATCAGCTGAGTCCTGGCTTCCTGTCTCACTGGGCGTGCTCACTGATTTGCAGGGGGAGATAGGAGTCGGGACTAAAAGAAAAAACATAAAGTATTTTCCAATTTAAAAAAGCATTTTAAACCTGAGTTTTTAAAAAAGAACCTTTAAAAGTACAGTAAAGCATTCACTAATTTGAGGTTATAATGAGGAAAATTGTGTTTTTGTTCTTTATGGCATTTATCTGATAATGGAGGACATGTATAAAGAAAATTAAGATCAAAAGGGCATTTCTGAGTATTTCAATATTCAAATCAGAAGCAGAGGGAAAAAACAGTTTGAAAAAGAGCGTTTCTGTGGTATAGAAAATAGCCTCCTGCGTCGATCTCTCAAAAATGAGGAGGGGAATGGGGCTCTAATAGTCCCACCCTCAACTCAGAGGTGAATTTCTATTAAACTTCTGCCGCTCTGGATTAACTGTGTCCTGGAAAATGACACAGATTTTTGGATTTTGGCTAAAAACAGCATAATTTCAAAAAGCACTTAGATAATCACAGTGAGACTTTGAAGTATTTTGTGTTTTTAAAGATATATGCTAAATGCAATCTACATATGTGGTTATTTTCTACTTCCACACACATTTACACAATGATGGTGGCGCCTCTGCCTTTCATGGCGCTAATCTCAACCACCAGGATCAATGTGGGGTTCAGTGTCTTCCCCAAAGGACAGCTAACACATGGGTGGGCAAGGCGGAAACCGAAACCTGCGATCAGAGGTCAACTGCTCTATTTCTGCTCTACAGCCATCACTGTCTTCTGAATAAATTAAGCTAATAACGAACAAACGTGACTGTAACCAAGGTTAAAAAGTGTGCCAACATGTCAGAGAGCACTGGTTTTTCAGAATTTATTAGTAAAATGAAGAATCATTTGGCTTTAAGACCACAGCTTTGGGATTTTTTGGATCAATGCAAAGTTAAAATGAAAGTTGTCTTTTTTGGCTTGAAAATACATGATGGTACCTAGTGGAGGTTCTGGAGAGATGCCAATACTCTGTAGCAGAGCCTCCGTCTCCCTGCGCTTGCGATCCAAGTCGGAATCTTCAGGGGTCACTTCGGTTTTCTGCTGGCTCTCGATCTGTGTAAAATACATAGAAAAACAAACAAAGCTTATCGACACACATAAACATTCTTAGCCTTATCCGTGTCCCAGCCTGACCTCAAGTTATTCACACAAAGATAAAACATAACAGACGCACACTTGCTTGAGTGTTGGGGTGAGACTCACTTTTTTCCTTACCTCTTTCTTCTTCCTCTCCTCCTCCTTTCTCTTTTTTTCCTCCCTGATCTGGGCCAGGCGTTGTTTCTTGCGCTCAAGCTCAGCCTTTAGGTCACTTTTGTCTGACATGTTGTACTGAAAAGCTTTGATTGAGAGGACCATGAAATGACACTGTCACATTATGCTCTTCATTGAAAATCTAAAATGGTCATGTGTTTCTCCTCTAAGCCCAAATATAATGCACTATATGCACACAAAAAACACCATTTTGGCAATTTTTAGAAAGAAATATCCCAATAAAACATCTGAAAATATAGATCAGGGGTCTGCAACCTTTAGCACCAAAAGAGTCATTTGGTCCAGTTTTTTTTACTTTCAAAGCCAATTTTCACTTAACCTTTTAGAAAAACACTTGATTTATAATTATGTGGCCATGAAGCCATTCATTTATTTTGAATAATTAAAAAACCAAAGTGTTTCATTTTCTATAAATAGCAACTTTAACTTCTTTGCTTTTGACAGCAGCACAAACAAGTTCCTTTCAAAATAAAGTGTCAAGCAAGATCCTCCTGCTGCAATAGATGTAGTTGAACTAAAATGCAAGAAAAAAAGTCAAATATGGCGTCTTCCTTTATTATGATTACAACTATTGTGCAGCATAGATTATAATATGTGCTTAACTTTACTTTTTTAATATTTATTCAAAATATTAGCATTTTTCTTTAAAGCTAAAGAGTCAAAGTGGAAGGATAAAAGAGCAGAAGAGGTTACAGATCCCTGATATAGACTTATTTAGAGTATAAACAGGTTAAATGTCTTCCTTCATGATGATTATTTTATAAAAGCAAAGTAATGTCTTAATATACTTTTAATAAGTGTTTGATAAACATGTTTACCGGTAAGTATAATTTCTCAATATTAATATGTAACAATTATAAGGAAAAAAAGGATAGTAGGATAGTAATGGTGGTTGTCTAATTTTATAAAATTGAGAGATTAAAAAAATCAAAGAAGACGCAGCTATAATTAGTAAACTAAATATAGAATATAAACAAGTCGGAATTTAATCACTTTGACAGTAAAGCATGCAGTCACAGCTAGCTAATTACAAATATGACAGTGTTTTGGACTCGACCTTAAAGGAAAAACCATTTCAAAAGTACATTTTTCTGACAAACGCCGAAAAAATATGATGTAGTTAAGCAAAAACACACGTAATATTGTTAATGTCTTCACTTATACCTTAGCTACTTCGTAGTGCTAATGATGTGTCACCGAGAAAGATGCTGTCTCACTGCTGGAACCGAGAAGAATCCTCTGACGATGCGTTAAATCACACTTCATCGAGCTCGTTTCTTTCTCCACCGAATGGGTCCTTTGAGCTAACAGTGTTAGCTGGTGTTAAAGCAGGGCATTGCGTTTCATGACGGTGGAGCTTCAAGCAGGTGCAGCTCACGCCGATGCATCCCTGGAAGAAGCAGGAGGATGACACCGAGGACCAGGGGGGAGGAAATCCTCCTCTGTGGTGACATTTTTGTGATAGCAAATGTCGCCATCTTGAGGCTAGTTAGAGAAAAATGTAGTCTTCAACGAATATTTTCAGTTTGATAAAATATAGTGTATCTTAATCAGTCTAAGCTATAAGAAAATTAATTAAGTTTTAGTTTGAATTGTAATTAACACTCTATGCCTTTATAAAACATTGCTGTAAATGTGGTTGCGTAATTTACAAGGTTACTTGAAAGCATCATTTCTGATTTCGACAAGTGACATCTGTCATTTCTGTTGCTATGACAGCAGGGACCATCTAGATTGTGATTGGCGGAAAGTTCGAGGGGCTGTCCTTCCAGCCGCCTGCCTTAAATTTATATTGTTGTGGACACTATGGAAATTCACTTTTAAAATTAATTTATTTGTATTTTACTTTTAACATAAATATTAGTTTATCATCATTTATTGGGAACGGGCCACTCTAGCTATTAATAGAAAGTAAATCATTCTTTCAGTTCTCTCATAAACAAATCTGAGCTTTCAATGAATTTACAAACAAACAAAAAACATTCAAATTGTAAACTCTAGGACTTAAAGCTCTATATATTTCGTCCATGATTTCCTCGGTAGGGGATGCTGCTAACAAAGAGAATCGGGAGGGGGAGTTGTTATTGTCCAGCAAAAACGTTTAGGCCCACCCCATCCAATAAGCCCGCCCACAATGAAAGAAATCCAGGAGCTGATTGGTTCCCTTCAACTTGTGTCGGTTTTTTTCCTTTTTTCTTTTTTTCTCGCACACGACAACATACCAATGTTGCTGCAAGTTGAATTATAACGGGGCAAACGCAGTTCAAAAGATGAGAGAAAGTGCTCGGGAAAAACCGGTCCTAATCGGAATGGCGCGAGGAAGCTCCTGTTCGACGTCGAGCTGCAGCCGGGCCTTCTAAAAGCGTCTGAGCGGATGGTTGGAGGGGAGAAAGGACAGGCTGTCCCTGATTCAATGACAGTTGGGGTCTGCTGACGGGAATAACAATGAAGTTTGCTCAGTTTTTGCTGTCGAACGGCTCTTTTTCCGGGATACTAAAGCAAGTGGAGAGGTTTTCTAAATTCTCCCCTTCTCCTTTATCTATGAAGCAGTTCATTGACTTTGGTAAGTAAGTGTTCATTTTGATCATTCCATTGATCAGCCACGTTACCTCTGCACACAATCATGTGTCATTGCACCAAGTTTGATCAAAAACACATGACACGAGCCGACATTTGATTTTTAAATGAAGTTTTTATTGATTGTTTATAGATTTGTTGTAACATGTTTCTAACTTTCTCAGTAACTTCTTTCCTTTCCCTCTTTGCTGTCACTCAGGCTCGACCAATGCTTGTGAAAAGACCTCCTTTGTGTTCCTACGACAGGAACTTCCAGTCAGACTGGCCAACATAATGAAGGAAATTGATTACCTCCCAGACAAGCTCCTCAGCACTCCATCTGTGAAGCTCCTCAACAGCTGGTAGGCTTCCTGGAGTGCATTTATTCATTTGAAAACACGTGACCAGATTGATTTCTTTGATTTCCTTAACCCTACAATCCGACTATGGATTTGAACTCACAGCCTTCCATTCTCAGGGAAGAAAAAACTACCAACAGTTATTTAGCATTTATTTTGAAAGCGAGCTTCTTGCAATTACTACAATCCTTGGTTTTAAACCAAATGTTTCACCATTGGACCGATTCCTGGGAAAAGTACTTCGTGTCTGCATGTTTACATTGTGTCAAACATGAGTTCTATGTTCCAGATATATTTATTATTTGTTTTATTATATTACAGCACGCTGCAGCAACAGACCTCCTGAAAATAAGTCAAAAATTCTTAAAATTGAAAGAATTTTTATTTAATTAAAGTTTTGTAGTTAAGTAGACATGTTTTCTTAAACTAAGATTATTTTTCTATTGAAAAACTTCCCCAGTAAGAATATTTTTATTGCAAGAAAGATTTAGTTCTTGTATAAGCCAACTGATAGGCATTCTTAATTTTAATGTACTTATTAGCAAATAAAAAATAACAATGTTGTAATGCACAAATTATGCATCAAACTATAACAGAACCAAGGCTTTAACCAAATCGCGGGGAAAGTAAATTAGTGCAAATGTGTGAAAATGTCTCCATGATTGGGATAACTCAATGCAACATGCCCAAACCACTATACAACCTCTTGCACATGAATTCACAGGCCTGCAACGTCTCTTCTAGTTTTAACTTTCTTGTATTCAGACCATGCATCCCTTCATTATCTTACACTGTTATAGAATAAAAATCAGTAACTGTCTTTGTTTTTCCATATCCTGTCACTCATAGAAGCAGACCCGTAGCAAAGTTAAAGAAAGGAATCAGATTTATAGTAGAAAAGCAATTACAGCACAATTGTGTTCTGGTCTTCCATGCAGAATGCCTTCAGTTGTAAAGATGTCCGTATCATTACCTGTAATCTAGATAAAATATAATTGTAAACCATAAATATTAGTAGATTGATTTGATTTTTTATTTCCCAGGATTCCATCTTAAGAGGACTTTAGTTTCAAGCTTGTTTGTTTTATTTTGAAGAAACCTGTGGAGATATTACATTTCTAAGGTCTAAAGAAATGAAAATGACATATTATTTTGTTGATTTTAAAGCAACACCATTGGGTGGACAGCTACGGTTTTTGATTTTAAGATGTGTAAAAGTTAAACACTGAAGATCTGCCAGTGTTTACATGGTTTCCGCACCGGTGTATTCGCTTTGACGAACTCTGTCAGCACAATAAAACACACTGGAGGCATGAGATGGAGTTTGATGTAGATCGTACGGATTCTGCCTTCTTCTCCAGTAATCTACCTCTATTTTTTACTGTTTACATAACAGATAGTTTCAGGACTGCTGAAGTTCTCCAGCAGTATTTTTTTTTTTTTTTACCGAAGCAGAAAGTTGTGTGACAGAGTGCTGTTTGCATCTTTGAAGCATCACAAATATAAAGTGTGCAGCACATGTGTCAAAGTCAAGGCCCAGGGGCCGAATCCAGCCCTCCGGCTAATTCTACCCGGCCCTCCAGATCATTTCACTCTATTGTTATTAATGGCCTGATATTATCCTGTGTTCATTTCTAACTTGTATAATTTTGACAAAATATGTATTTAATGTTTGAGTTGATTTTTTCTGGAAAAATATTCCTGCATTTTTATTATTCATAATAATTTTAAAAAGTTACGGTTTTAAAGTTATAAAATAAATAGTATTCTGCTAGCTTTCTGGATTATTTTGTCATTTACTAAGATTTTTTAGGTTGTTTTGGAATTTAGCTAATATTTCAGCTACATGCTAACTGTTTTTTCGCTAATTTGTTTTTTTTTTACCAAGTTTCGTGGGGTGTTTTGGAATTTAGATAAAATATCAGCTACGTGTTAGCGCTTTTAACTAATTTAGGCTTTTTTTCTCAAGATTTTTTTAGGTTGTTTTTGAGTTAGGCTAATATTTACATGATAGCTGTTAATTTTGGCATTTTCAGTTTTTTAGGATATTTTTAAGGTTAGTTATTTTTTCAGCGACACGCTACCTACTTTGGCTAACCTAAGTCTTAGTTTTTTAGGCTAATTTGGCATTTAGCTAATATTTTAACTGGCTATCAGCTTCAGTGTTTCAGCCATCAATTTCAGCGTTTTCAGCTATCAGCACTAGCATCTTCAGCAGCCAAATTCAGCTTACAGCATTTGCAGTAGCATAATTGCAGGTAATGCTATATATCTAGTTCATAATTTTGTTAAAAAATAACGGTTTTAAAAAGTTTTAAAAATTGAGTTATTGAGAGTTTAACAAATGTTTACCCTGTTCGGCCCGTGACCTAAGGTGTGTTTTGGATTTTGGCCCCCTGTACGATTGATTTTGACACCTCTGGTATGAACATTTTTTCCTGGTGATCAAAACAAGCCCCAAAAACGATCCTATGTCAGCTGTTTTTGAAGGGGACGGAGTGGCAGATTCAGAGCGTTTTCAAGGAACATTCACATTTGTCAATAAATGCAGGGGTTACTAGAGGAAGTTCCCTCATAAGAGTTTATGAAATAAGCTTTCAAATCAGACTGTGGGAGCACAGATCACAGTTTAGGTCACAAAGGGAGCTGAGACGGCCTCTTTTGCTTAGAAAGCAAAGCTGGAGCGGTAGCTACCTCTGACCCAGATACTGAGCCGTTGGCCAACAACTGTTACTGTGAAAGATCAGCGAGCCCTAAATAGCATTGTGGTTTTCTTGTATCGTACAAGGCCTTTTGTTTATGTCTTTTGTACGTAATTGTGTTCACTATGATTGAGCTGACATTGTGTTGTGTCCATCAGGTACTCACAGAGTTTGATGGAGCTTGTTGATTTTCTAGAAAAGGATCCAGATGACAAGGATGTCTTGAAAAAGTAAGACATTTACAGTCTTTTGTCCATCATTTCAAGAAATTATAGGTTTTCTTTCTGTTACCAGTCAAGTAAAAATAAAGGAATACAAACATTTGACATGAGTAATGTTAGAAATTACTAAGTCTGGGATGTAACCAAATAAAAAAACTGGTGATTATATCACAAATTCTCTATTGCAGAAACACCAATTTACTGATTATGATCAAACTCACAGGAGTACATTTCCTGCTTTATCTTTACATCCCCTTTAGAAGGTACTTTTACACAAATTCAAGATCAATAATACCTGTAGTTTTTATGAGAAACGACTGGAATCCTCCATCATTTATTTAGTCTAGGACAGGGGTCTGTAACCTGAGGCTCCAGAGCTCTTTTGTTCCTTTTATTGTGGCTCTTTGGCTTTGAAGAAACATGCTAATACATTAAATAATTCATAGGTTTATAGTTTTGGTTCATTTGTTCTATTTGATTCAGTTTTGTTTTGTTTTATGTTTACTATCATATAACTGAGCAAAATGATGATAAAATCTTTAGTTAACTTTTGTTCGTTGTTTTTTTTTAATTCATTTTTTTATATTAATGGATTCTACGACAATGTAATAATTGATAGTAAAAGGAGACAAAATGCACCAAATTCATAAAAATGATTGAATTTCCTGTATTTTTCATTAAAGTAAATAAGCTGCAGGGTGTATTTTATTTTGAAAGGAATACGTATGTGCTGCTTTTAAAAGTAAAATAAGTTAAAATTGTTAAACATAGAAAAATATAGCTTTGTTATGATACTAAAAAGAAAACTAAATAATTAAAAGCTTCTTTTTTTAAAATAAATGGCTAAATGGCCATGAAAACAGAAATGAAATATATTTTTGAAATGGCAAAGAGAAACTTTCTCTAGATCTAGGGTCCTAATCACTCTTCTAGGGATAAAGGTTATAATAGACCCCTGCTCTAGGATAAAAGTAAAATCAAGTCATAGTTTTGAATTGTGACTGAAGCCACTAGTTTAGAATGTTTTGAAATAATTTATTTCACTTTAAATCATAAAAAGCTTGATTTTTTACAAAATATGTTGGAATTTTCATAGTAATGCAAACAGTTTTTTGTATAAACCTGAGACTTATTGCAGCTAGAACTCCTTTGCTTTTATCATCAACATTATGGTGTTTATGCATGCTTTCTGCTGTCACCATCAGCTTCACAAAGACCCTTGTAAACATCCGGAACCGGCACAACAACGTAGTACCCACCATGGCTCAGGGCGTGCTGGAGTACAAGGACGCCTTTGGCGTGGACCCCGTCACAAACCAGAACGTCCAGTACTTCCTGGACCGCTTCTACATGAGCCGCATCTCCACACGCATGCTCATGAACCAGCACAGTCAGTATAGCACTCTGTCATTAACTGTGAGTTAATCATCTCAGCTGCTAACACTCACAGTCAGTAAGAATCCATAGTATTTGTACACATCTGCAAGCGTTGTGAGTATTCTGTCACATACGTGCACTCTTCAGGTTCTTTTTTAGTTTGTGATAGTTTTGCACAAATCAAAGCAACACATGTAATCATTTCATGCATATTTCATAAAATATTTTATACATTTACAAGATTTTTTTCATAAATGAAAACAAAACTTTAATGTTCCACATTTTGCTTTCATTGTAAAGTCCCACACCGATCATCTTTTAAACTTTTAGACATAGTTTCTGCAGAGCGGCAGGAGTTCATTCACTCTTACAACATTCAACCCAATTCTTAGGTTATTAGGTAAGGATATATTTTGGGATATATTTTTTGTCATTTTTTGGAGCAAAACCAAATTTATGTTTTTTTTCTTGATTTTTTTTTTTTTTGTCGTCAGTCAAAAATAACCTTGTAAAAAGTTGTGCCTTTTTAAAATCAGAATTAGATTAAAAACTACCAAACTTTGGGTTTTTAACAGTGGAGTCTTCAGTATGTTAGAAGTTTCCCTTTGAGTTGCGAGCGGGAATGTTGGGACAGACACTTCCCCCATTTCCCTTCACCCACCTGTTTATAGACTCTCCTGCTAGCTTGCAACAGACAAGATAGTGTCTAACATCATTGGTTCAGGGTTCTCGCGGGGTCTTAAAAATACTTAAAAGTATTGAATTTATGAATTTAGAAATAATACCTTAAAAAGCCTTAAGAAAAGTCTGGAATTTTGATATCTGAGCCTAAAATATTGGCCTGTTTCTCCGCTTCACATTTCCTGTTGAAAATATAATTTTTTAACCATGATTGGTTTGATCAAATAATGGAAATGAACAGCGGACATGCACCTAATGCTAACTACCAATTTGATACAAACAGAAGAAGAAGGGGAAAAAAAACAAGAAGAAACAAGGAGCTACAGTTTTGATTATAAAATTGTAAGAAATTAATGAAATGGGAACTCGTTAATAAAGGGTGGGAAATTGGTCTTAATTTTTGATATGCATGGACTTAAAAAGGTCTTAAAAAGTCTGAAATTTGATTTGAAGAAACTTGTAGGAATCCTGTTGGGTGGAAGCATAAATTATACAACTTAAAGCTTAAGACGGGATAAAAAAAAAAAAAAAACATAACTTTTATGTTTGCCAGTTAAAATAAAGATTTTTCGAGCAGTTCCGGTCCAGGACTTCCAGTACTAAACATTGATTTCTTCTTAAAAATGGCGAGCAATATTGGAGCTATCCAGCTGAACACTTTAGAGTGAGAAATCAGCTCAGACGAGGAAAACAAGGAACACATGGATCTGTTTGTCTGCAAGTGGATGCTTGTGACCCACTAATTGTATTCACTACGTCACAAATAAGATCTTTTTCAAACTGTTTTTTCATGAATTTTTTACTTAATTTTTTTTTATATGTCCTCCATCATCAGAAAAGAACATGTTGAAAGCACAATTTTCATCGGAGTGGATCTTTAAATGATATCTGGTCGTTTTTTCTGCAGCGTTAATCTTTGACGGCAGCGTGAACCCGGCACATCCCAAACACATCGGCAGCATTGACCCCAGCTGTGATGTTGTTGAGGTTGTAAAAGGTAAAAGATCATAGTCCACCACTTCAAATTTAGAATCCACGCTGACTCACATAAGATGTTATCCACGTTTGCACTGAAAAATGATTATGCAACTCTCTATTATCTGTGCCGTCTAAACTGTCGTTTTATTCTGTCCGAGTCACTAATTAACTTTAATTTACTCCTAATAATGCAGAACTTAAAACATATTATGTATTTTTTTTCTCCTTACAGATGCCTTTGAGACTTCAAAAATGCTGTGTGAACAGTATTACCTGACCTCTCCTGACATGGAGATAACAGAAGTCAACTGTAAGTCATTGACTGGATCCGGTTCTCTGTTTATCTGGATATTTCCTGCTGAAGACGCAGTTTTGAGATGATAGTTTTGCTAGTTGGCAGACCGTCTGCGTCCTGTTTGCTGACTCATGAAAACTCCTGCATCAGCATTGGACATTCCTCTACAGGTTACTGATTGCAAACAGCGAAAACTGCAACAGCTGGATTTTTCTGGACATAACATTCTTTTTTGTTGATGAGTATAGGAGTGTGTTTTTTTAACCGTCCTGATGTCGTAAATCTTCTTTTTATTATAATAAGAGCAGCTTCATCATAAGATTGTAAGTCTCCAGCAATTTAAACATTTCTAGGCAAGTTTTAAGTCTTTATTTTGAGATTTTCTCTATCAGCTTTACAAATTAGGTAGTTTGGGGATGTGAGAAAAAATGTTCTACAACAAAATTCCCCTTTTTTTAACCTATACAAACACCCATTCTTTGCTGCTGATACTAAATATAAGGTTAAAAACTTTATTTCACAATCAGGACCTTTTTCCAGTCAGTAGTTGTGAGGAACTTACTGGAGAAGAAAATGACTCTAGCTGCCATGAAATCTGCATCTTGAGGAGGTTATGTGTAGTATGACCGGAGAACGAGTTTTAATAAAAAACATCTGTTTTAATAAAAACATTAAAAAAAAATCTCCCACAGCCAAAAACCCGGACCAACCCCTCCACATTGTGTATGTGCCATCCCATCTCTACCACATGCTGTTTGAACTGTTCAAGGTAAATGTAAAAGGGTCTAGATAGTAAACGCTCTCCATGTGGAGTTTGTGACCACATGTTCAGTCATGACCTTTGTTCTTCATCAGAATGCGATGAGAGCCACGGTGGAGACTCATGAGACGAGCCCAACGCTGCCGCCCATCAAGGTGCGCGTTTCGCTGGGGAGTGAGGACCTCACTATTAAGGTGAGACCATGAAGTAATAATAATAATAATTAAAAACCACAGCAACGACTTTGAATGCAGTAAATAGGGGGTTTACTCTGCAGAGTCTGTGCAGTAAAGTGCATGTGTCCCTTATTTTCAGATGTCTGATAGAGGAGGCGGGGTGCCCCTCAGGAAGATTGAGCGCCTCTTCAGCTACATGTACTCCACAGCTCCCAGTCCTGTCCACATAGACAAATCTCGCAATGCTCCACTGGTGAGGATAAACTTCTGGCTTTTAGATGCTGATTTGCATTTCTTACAGACCCACTCAAATGAAAATCGTGTTTTTAACATGTTAGTGTGACATTTTTCTGATGATGGAAGACATGTATAAAGAAAATGTATAAAGTATTTTTTATTGAATTTGTTGTGAATCAGGAGCAGAGGAAAATGCTGTTTATAAAAGAGCTTATTTGTGATGTAGAAAATACATGTACATGTTCGATTCCTCGTCCAAGAGCTCTCGGCGATGGGCGCCAAGAGTCCCGCCTACAACTCAGAAGTAAATTTCTAATGGAGAAACTATGTAGAAAATGACACACTTTTTTATTTTAAAGAACTGTTTCATAGTAGAATACAATTGGAATGGGTCTTTAAAGGGTAACCCACTTCTATAAATGCTGTCTGTTGGTCATTACCAAATTTTTGATAAATTAAAATAAAATTGTTTAATTCTTAATAATATGGCCAAAAACTGTCTGTGTGTTGCCCCCTAAAGGTTGAATTGAGGTATTACAGTTGAATTTAGTGATTGGTCAAACCATGTAAGTTTCACGTCAGGATCTGCAGCTCCAGTAATGATAACAGTCCTGTTCTCCACCCCTCTGACTGGAGTTTCACATTTCGGCTGTGGGTGGAGTCAGCCCCCAACTTCCCTGTTTGGTTACCCTTTAATGTCAAGCGACATTTGCATTTGACCTAATATCTTATTGTTGGTCTTTGTAACTGAGATTAAGCATCCATGTAACTGTGTGGACTAAATAGAGGCTTAAATGTTCAAACATGGTTGCAAATCGGCTTATTGCACAATGGAATGAAGTCAGCACATTTCTGTTAGTTTACAGTGTAAGTAAAGGAGACACGCTGAAAATGAAGCTAACGGGATCCTGCTTTTAGCCAGACGAGCTGATCTGTGACCCTCTACCTTTCCCCATTTTCCTCTTCTTCCTTCAGGCTGGGTTTGGCTATGGCCTGCCCATCTCCCGCCTGTACGCCAAGTATTTCCAGGGAGACCTGCAGCTCTACTCGATGGAGGGCTATGGCACGTCGGCTGTCATATACTTGAAGGTGAGAAGCGCCTGTTCTCAAGCACAACTGCAAAGCAAAGGTGAACTTTATTGGCAGCAATAGATTACTGTTAATTTGTGAATCACTGTATTTTATGGCGCAGTTACACATCAATGTTCACAACAATATCAGCTTTAACCAGAAACGATAGCTGGAAACACAAATAAACCCAACCTGGACTTGTTGATAAGAGTACAGAGTGATTTCTTCCCTCTGCCCGGCGTGTTTTAGGCCCTGTCATCAGAATCAGTGGAGAGACTTCCTGTTTTCAATAAGTCGGCGTTACGGCATTACCAGACCAGCACGGAGGCTGATGATTGGTGCATGCCCAGCAAGGACCCAAAGAAACTAGGCAAGAATGAGATGACGCGGTGATGACAGACGAGGAACAGTCAAAGAGGATTTTAAGAAAACTTCCACATCTCTTAAACATGTTTTAAAACTATAAAATAAGCTGTTAGAGTGAGTATGGTGTCCATAACAGAAAAAAGGAAATAACCTGAACTAAAGCTAATTTCAAAGCAGCTTTGAAGAAAATACAATTTGTTTGTATTAATGTGCTGCTAATAAGAACTGAAGTGTTAAAGTCTTTTGAGAAATAAGCTTTTTATTTGATTTTTAAAACATTTAAGAAATGTTTTTGGTTTTTCAAAGTTTGTACCTTGAGTTTTTGGTTTGGATTCAATGTGTTTGAAAGTTGAGGTGCCAAATCCCTTCAACATCTCATGTCTCTAAAAGTGACAATATTCTTCAAAAAGTTGATAGTTTAAATGTTTTAATTATTTTTTTTTCTGAATAAGATTTAAAAAGAAACACTCTTCACATTTATGAAAACTGATTTTTAAACTTAAAAACAAACAGTCCATTTTTTAAAGTATTACTTTGTTCATCTGAAAAAAACTGCTGCACCACACTTAATATTTGAAACGTTCATTGATGCTTAATGATAAATACAAATATTTTGAGCAAAACGTAACAAAACCCAGATATATTTTTCTGAAGAACGACCATCTTCTAGGTGTTGGATGAATTCAGAACTTCAATAATGTGTCTGTGTCGAGCGAAGGACATTGTAGCTAAAGCAACCTGGGAACATTTTTAGTTTCTAAGTCTGCTGTTTGTATTTTCTCAATTAACTGCTTTTTAAATTCTTCACATCTTTATTTTTATTTTAAATATCTGTAAAAGAAAAGTGAACTGCTGTGAAAGAACAAAAACGTCTGTTATACAAACATTTTCATCAGTCTTGACACAATTATACCCACAATCACCTTGACTACAGTAGACACATTAGGTTGCGGTTCACAGACTGCATTTATCTTATAGATATGAAGTGTTGCGGTACGTGCTGTTGTAATGTCCTCAATACAAAATGGTTGAAGACTTTTTTTTGAATGTCTTTATTTGCTCTCTGTCATTGCCTCCATGTGTATTTGTGTCATCTGCCTTGAACTCATACACACCTGTTGTTCACTCGTTGAGCTCTTTGTATGTCTTAAAGGCCAAGTGCACTGAGTTTGTGGTTCATAGCTAAAAGGACCAGTGAATGTCAGCAATAAACTTCAGATGTTGTCTCTGCATATGTCTTTATTTTTTCCAGCTTTAGAAACATCCTCTGAGTTGGGACGGTTGGGAGAAAAAAAATCTTTCTTAGGTAAAAAATGTACAGTTTTATTAATAGGTTTGTTCTTTTGTGTCAAACATACATCCGGCCCTCCAGATGGTTTAATCCGGCCCAGTCACGAAGAGAAAAAAATTGAAGGTTATTTTTAAAAAAAAGCTAGTTTCTAGCCTATTCCTGTGGCGAGTTATGGTTATTTAAAGAAATGGCCGCAATGCACAATTCCTCCACTAGGGGAAGCAAAGGAAAAGAAACACCGGCATAACAAGAGATCAAGAAATAAACAGCATTTCATTGGAAGAGTGTGCGACATCTGGGTAAGATGCTGTTAGGTTATCTGCCAGCCGTACTGCTGTTAAGTCGCTATAAAAATTATCTGGTGTGAGACCACAATTACCAAAATGTTGTCAAAAATATTATAAAAATAATAGCTCTAACAATGATAATAGTAAGTGATTCAACTATTAGGTTGTTCAAAGCATTTTGTCCAACTGAGAAAAAAACAAAAACAAAGTCACAGATTACAAGTTGACCATTGGTTATGTGACTATTATGTTACTGGTCCGGCCCACTTGAGATCAGACAGATTGATTGAGCCCCTGAACTCACTTTAGAGTGTCTCTTAGTAAAAAGTCATGCATTTTTGTGTGCTACTACTATACTTAAAGTGAGGCAGTACACTTGAAATTCACCTTTTATTTACTAAATATATGTTGTAAGCTTAAAATGTTCCAATTTAGTCTGAAAAAATATTCAATTTGTACATTTCCTACACTGCACATACATAGTTTTTAGTAGACTTGCTATTCTCGAGAATAGAAATTTCCGCACTTTAGAGCGCATCGGCTTATAAGGCACACTGTCAACGAATGGTCTATTTTTTAACTTATGTAATACATAAGGCAAACAGAGCTATAAGGGGTAGTAAGCAAGACAAAAAAGTCAGAGATAAGTCCGTCAGTCAGATTTTAATACTTGCGTAACTCTAGAACTTGGTTGTTGTAACATGCTACACGTTCGCCATGTTAGCCGCGTTAGAAGGCTAATATTCACAACACCTGTAACTCCCAGACCTGTTTGTAACGTATAAAATTACCAATAAAACAAATGCTTTTGTGACTACGCTAACTCCTAACCTTGTTAGTAACATAAAAAAACATTGTCAAACACCGCTACATGCTAGCATATTTACAACAGCTAGGCTATGTCCGAGTTCCTTCCCTACTCGCTACATCAGTGGCGGGCCGTGCATTTCACACCTAGGCCTTCAGTAGTGCTCCATCTGAATCAACCCAACCCTCAATAACTATTTTATGGCTATAAAACTACTACTGCAGGTACAACTGAGACACACATAAAAAAAGCATAAAAAATAACCTAATAAAATTGAAGTAATATTTAGGTATAGAGCAAAATTTTACTCACCAAAAATCTGGATTATTTGTACACAAAATCCTTTCTATCCTCAAGAAGATTTCAATCACTCTGTCGTGCAGATTATCCGTGCGTTTTAGTTCCATCAAGAAGTCCTTTTCTATCGCCATGGAAGCTAATGCTGAAAGTCGAGCCTGCCCTGACGTATTTCTGGCATAAGTTTTAATTCGCTTCAGGGCTGAGAATGTCCGTTCAACAGAAGCAGTGGACACGGGGCTTGCTAGCTTCGGAGTTGCCCGACCCCGCTTAACAATGTCCAGCTTTTCTTGAAAAGTCCGTCTTGAAAACGACTTTGACAGTAAGTCTGCAACCAAATCCATTTCTTCTCCTCCTTCAGCCATTGTGGATTGACAAACCAGCTATTAAATTCGATATATTTCCCTGTGCAGGTCGCTACAGATTCAGTTTACCAGCTCTTCCTAGTACACTCTCCGATTATCCAATCACAGCGCGTGAAAATCCTGACGTTTCCGTGGGCCAGCTAGCTGGCCTGTCACGTGGTCTCCTCCAGATCTGATTGGTTGAAGCAACAGTTTGGTCGACAAGTATTTTATGCTACAGGGCCCGCAAAACTGATTCTGAAGGCCTTCAGGCAGATTTCTTTGACCCTAGCAACAAATGGTGCTGCAATGTGATTGGTTAATGCTTAAATAGGAAAATACACGTCTGGAAGCAGCGCAGCCAGGGAGACAGCAATGAAAGGACGAAGACAGAGCATTTGGAATTATAGAATACGTATTCACGGAAATAAATAATAATTAATATCAGTCTGTGATTCAGATATTTTTAGGCCAGCAGAGAAGGCCTTGCAGGCCCTGACGGCCCGCCACTGCGCTACATAGTGCACTACATTGAGTGTACTCCATTTTCTAGTACTGACCGAATCTTTAATTCCAAAATCAAGTGCACTAGAAATTTCCCAGAGGTCTTTGTGAAAAACTAGCAAACATTGATGCTCACTACATTAACGAATACGGACCACAATGTATTGCGGTCGAACAGTTTTTGCTAAAAAATGTGTCTAAATTACATTTTTTAACACAACCATCCACATTTTCATCATCAGAACACATATTTATTCAATTTTCACTTTGTGAAATCATTGACGTCATTTCTGGTATTTACAAAGAGCATTGTGTCCGAATTGGTTTTAAAATCCAGGGCACTAGATAGTCCTGCACAATATAGTCTTTTAGTAGTTAGGGATTAGGGTGGGAATTTGGACATAGCCCTAAACTTGTTTGCTGCAGACATTTTAACAGAGCGCCGTGTACCTCTCAAAATCAATTTAACATCAGTAAACACTACTGGAATTGATCCATATATAAAGCGGTCCGGCTTGTAGGGCACTTTTGAAAAAAAATGTAATGCTTTCTAGTGCACCTGATAGTGTGAAAATTAGAGAAAAAAAAAGAAAAAATATACAACCCTAGTTTTACTCTGAAATGTAAACGACAGGCTTTTGGTCGTACCGTCTCTACAAAAAAGGAGTGACTGAGCTCCACTGGTTTATTTTAAGTGTGACCCTTTAGTCATCCAGACAATGTCCTCTACTGCCACATGTCTGGTTCACACGCCGGACGACAACACACTCAGTCTAGATCAGGGCTTTGTTCTGAGCTTACAAGCGGGTTTATGAATATTAAAGTTCAGATAAAAATTGAAACTTTTTCTCCCATAAATCTAGATTTTTTTTCTTTTGTTTGTTGGGTTTTCATTGAACCGCTCTCTGCAAGACTAAAACAGCGCACAACTTACAGGTGTTGACATTGCATGTTTATCTAACAGGCAGAGACGTGTTTGCTTTCAAGCTGTCAAGATTGTAACTCAACCCAGCCATCTTATCCTGGCTCTGTAGATTAAAGCCAGAACAAAGATTAAAAGTCAAAAACATGCCTGTAGAGAAGTTAAAACATCTCTAAAAAATAAATATATTAAACCATAAAACAGCTGTTTTTTGGAGTTTATGTCTGGATTTAGAAGATTTGTTAGGAACTGGGGGGACCTATAAGAATGGTGGCAGAAACCAAGAAATTAAAGACATCTAATAAATAAATAAAAAAAGTGACAAACCTGATAAGAATGGACTGAAAACCAGACAGTTATACAGGCTGAAGACAACAGCAATGAAGACAGCTGTGGAGAATTATTAACATGAACTTGGGAACAACCCAAAAGAAAAAAATGATAAAAAAAAAATACAATACAGAAACACCGACTAGTGTGCACAATTTTCACAGTTTCAAACTTAAATTTACTACAATTACTAAATGCTTATGTAACATTTGAAGTGCAGAAATGAATGCAATCAAGTTTTGATGTAACAGGCCGATCAAAACAGCAGACTGATTCTGAAACTGATAGTATGATAAAGTTGTGGAAGATTAAACGTTTTTAATCTTACCTACCTTTGCCCAATAGTGGCTGGGAT
>NC_050522.1:8801000-8817949 GCF_002922805.2 Oryzias melastigma
AAAGATTTGAAGCAGGTTGAGAAGATGAACAGATGGACGATGAAAAACTGAATCTTAAGAAAGTAAAAATACCCTTTTTTCAAGAAAAACTATCTTATTTATTTTCTGTTTTGCAAGAAAAGTAATCGTATCAAGAACGTTTTTAGATGTCAAAATAACATTAATTTGAGAAAACACTTTTTAGTGACTAGATTTTTTTCTTAAAATAAGAATTCTTGGTATGATCCTTTTCCATTGGACCTTTTTCTCGTGTGAGGACGAGCACACAGAGAAGTGAACTGCATAAATCCGCTGGTCAAATGTTTTATAAAAACAGAGGGATCAGTGCTGTGGTTGCCCTGCACAACAAAATACACAAATAAACCTGAACATTTGCTCTTTACTCTACAGATGAAGGTTCTGTTTCTGTCAGTAGAGGATTCCCTCGGGTTCTAATAGTAAGTATTTCTTCATGGGAGTTGGTAGAGGCAGTTGTGGGACTCCTCTTTGGCAGAACCCACCCAAACTCCTCCTGATGGCGCATCTGGTGAGGTGGAGCAGGCTCCGAGGAGTGTTGCTGCAGACCGCAAACAGCGAGTCATAGAAGTCTCTGTGTCGCTAAGAAAACAAAGAGAAACTGCAGGTATTTTTATTTGAGGAGACTGGTTTGAAGTGCAGATTTTTTATAGAATTACCTGGTAGCACTCATCAGGAAGAGCAGCTCTCCACTTCTTTGTAGGCTTTAAGCGTTCGTAGGAATTTGCAACAATTTCTACGACTCTGGGATAATCGTGGCAGGTCTGCAACAACTGCAAAAGACATTTCAGAGAATGAGAGATTTGCAAAAGCTTGCATAAATAAACCCATGCATGTATCAGTAAGCTCTTCATGCAGAGTAGAGCTGCCACAAACGATTATTTTAATAGTCGACTAATCATCGATTATTTTTTCCAATTGGTCAACTAATCGGGTCATGCATAAAGTGGATGTTAAAGACACATCCTAACCATCATTAGCTTAACCAAAAACTAGACACATAGCATTTCCTGCGATAATGCTAGTGTGAATGTTGTAAGCTGTATTTGGCCGCTGAAGATGCTGAAGCTAGTAGCTTAAAACACTGAAGCTGATAGCCAGCTAAAATATTTGTTAAATGCCAAATTAGCCTAAAAAACAAAAAAAGCCCAAGTTAGAAAAAAAAACCCAGCATGTTGTTGAAAAATTAGCTAAACTCCAAAATAGCCGAAAAAGCAAAAACAGCCTAAATTAGCCGTAATAGTTACCATGTAGGTGAACTATTACCTAAGCTTCAAATTAGTCTTAAAAACTGAAAAAATCCTAAATTAGCCAAAATAGCTAGCATGTTGCTGAAATATTAGCTAAATTCCAAAATAGGCTATAAACCTTAATAAATAGTCCAAAAAAGCTGACATAATGCTATAACTGCCATAATATGAAATGCCATAATATAAAGTAACGACTAATCTACTATTTAATTAGTTGTCGATTATTTTAATAGTCGATTAGTCGTGGCAGCCCTAATGCAGAGTGTTCTTCTGAACCTTGTGGAATTGTGGCGGGTAGATGCGAGCTGCATTGTAGTTGAGCAGCAGCTGATAGCAGAGCTCAGGAATGGCCATCGGCCGGATATCCGTCACTTTGAGGAGATACTGGATGGGGGCACATCCGTTGATGTCCATGGCTCTGGGGTCGGCGCCAGCCTCCAGCAGCATCTGCATCAGGACGTGATCGCAGTTCCAGGCGGCCTTGTGAAGAGCTGTTTTGTGGTCCTCCTCCTTCAGGTTAGGATCTGCATCAAGAAGCAGGTTTTCAACGGAATAGAGTACAGAATGGTATCTTTAATGTGGTATGAAGGTAAGAAATTGATCCAGAACCTCTAACCAGCTTGATGGTCCAGAAGGAGACGGCAAACAATGTGGTGGTCTTGGCTATAGGTTTGCTCCTTTGAGTCGAAGGACCAGAAGACTGCCGTCATCAGAGGCGTCTCCTGGAGGAAGTTGACGGCATTTGGAGAAGCTCCGTGGGCCAGAAGCAAAGCTACCAGTTCTGAAACACCAAACCTTGCCGCTGTGTGTAAAGGTGTGTCCTCCTCATTGTTGTTACTTGCCATGTTTATTTTTGCACCTGTACCAAAGAAATAACTGATTGATTTACCAAGTATGCATTGTTTATCCACCTATAGAGGAGTAGAATCAAAAAATTACTTTCAAGAATTTATATACATTGTTTTGCATTTTATTGAGGGAAATAAGTTTTTGATCCCTCTTGTTGGATAGACGTTGTAGGAAACCCTTAGCAAGCACAGAGGTCAGATGTTTCCTGATGAGCAGGTTTCTGCACATTCCAGGAGGAATTTTGATCCACTCTTTTTTGTGAATTAAGATTAAGTCACAACTCTAAGCTTCAGGTCTCTCAAAGGGTTTTCAATAGGATTGATGTAGGTGGATTGATGCGCCTCTCCATTTTGGAGAGTTTGAAGTCTTTGAAGATTCAGTGTTTCGGGTTTCTTTTCTACAGGTGTCTTCAACTGTGATTAGTCTAACTGGTCTGTGTGAACCAGAACTCTTCATGGTTATAAGGGGACCAAATACTTATTTCCCTCAATGAAATGCAAATAAATGTACATAAATTCTCAGATTCTTGGAGGAATCTAAGAAATACAAAATAAGTATTCGTCTGTCAGGATTCATGGTTTTTTTCTGGTTAAGCATAGAGTAGGATTTTGTTTTATTAAATATTAACTTATTAGATGACTTCCATTTTTGTACCGAATTGAATTCTTGCTGTAGTGTAAAGCTGATATCGGAAATAATAGGTTTGGAACAGTATATTATGGTGTCATCAGCATACAGATGAATATTGGATTTAGAACAGCGGTTCGGTAGGTCATTAATAAATATGGAAAATAACAAAGGCCCAAGGATAGAGCCCTGCGGGACTCCTTTGTTTATTGCAATCAAGTCTGACTGACTGCCCTTAAATGACACACATTGATGACGTTGATGAAGGTATGAGTTAAGCCTCAGGAGAGATGGAGTAGTGAGACTGATGACGAACAATTAATCTAAAGAAGGTAATGGTCAACTAGATCAAAAGCCTGTGTAATGCCCAGGAAAATAGAACCTGTGCAGAAGTTGTTGTCAAAATTTGTAAAGATTTCATTTGTAAATTTCATGAGCCATTGAAGTAGAGAAGTGTTTTCTAAATCCACACTGAAATTGTTATAGTAGATTGTTGGTAGTGAGAACTAGACAGTTGATTAAAAATAATATTTTCAAATACTTTTACAACATAAATGATTGTGATTGGCGTGTAGTTATTCAGTTTTAAGTGGGCAAACCAACAAAATCAGCAACTTATTTCCTCCATTCCCTCCCATTATCTTCACCTTTGAGGATGAGCTGCTTGGCACAGTCCACAGACTCCCTGGTGATGCAGTAATGCAGCGGTGCATGGCCGCTCAGAGACAGACCGTTGACCTTTGCCCCGTGAGCCAGAAGCAGGGCCACACAGTCGCTGTTGGAGACCTCACAGGCCACATGCAGCGGTGTTTTCCCATTCGGCATCCGATTTACCGCCGCACCTTTCTGGAGGAGCACCAGAGCCGTTTCCACCGCATTGTACATCACACACACGTGGATCCCCATCGCCCAGGACTTCTCCAGCTTGTAACCTGGAAGCCAGTATCCTGACAAGCACAGACACATTCAGACAGAAAATTTTTAGCAATAAAAAAATATTATTTCAAATATTATTATATTGGTTTCATTAGCCAGGACTAACATTTCTGAAGATTTACTGCCATCTAGTGGTTTGGCCCAGCTTTGAAAACAACTTGAATTTCATATAAATGCAAATATACTCTTTTCTTTCCTTCTCACCTTGTTTATATGAGGCCAGCACCATGCTGGGGTCATCCACTTCCAGCACAGTATCAATGTCTAGCTTGCCAGCGTGCAGAATCTTCAGGACCTCCTCTGCATTGTTGGCCTTCAGGGCCTGAACGAAATGTTCCTTCAGCTGCTTCACAGCCAGCTTTCTGGGGCTCATTTCCTCCATGAACTCACAGTCACTCGGGTCTTGCATTGATTCTAATGCTGTCCGCAGAGCATGGAGGAAGTTAGAAATGAATAAACAGATAAATGAGATAAAGGAATAGAGTAATTCCTGCATTGCAAGGTCTCCATTAGTCTAGTCATCGAGTTGTGTAAAGGGAGAAGAAGAAAATGAGGAAGAGGGGTGGAGGTGTCATGAGGATGTCATCTAGGGAAGAAAATAGATCAGCGTGCAGCTAGAATGAATATAAATAGAAGACATAGAGGAGGGGGGGGCAGTAAACTGTGCCAAGTCTAGGCCAGCTGTTCTTCAGAGAGATCCAAGGTTAAATTCAAATATCCAGACACTTTTAAAGTTTAAAAAAAATACAAATAAAGAAAAAGTAAGCAGTCAAAATTTTCGTTAAAAACCCATTAAATGAAACGTGTTCCTTGTCTTCTGCCCTGCATTTCATCATTATTCCACTAGAGACAGTGGAAAGGCTTTTCCTGCTCATTTAAAAATGGCTGCCTCCCTGAAAGTCACTTTTGGCGGGAAAAAAAGTGGTGGGAAAAGTTTTGTTAATTTTAAAACTTTATGATGGGAATAATAGTTTTGGATGACTGAGGACAAAGACTAAGAGATTTGAAGTGACGAGAAAGTGAAGCCTTTGTGGTAGCAGTTTGTGTTGATTTGTGCTTTTTATCAGATTTAATAAAACAACATGAAGCTAAAAGGGATTTTGCAATTTATTGAAAAGTATAAGCTTTGAAAGACGATGTGTGGAGCTCCAAAGAAAATCCTTTTTTCCAGTTTTCTAGATGTTTTCATCCCTGTTGTTTGGATTCAGAAACATCTATTTGTGTTTAAGCTTTTAAAGTGCAGCTCATGTTTTCAAATTTATTGCAAAGTTCAAGTTTTATAAATTTTTTTAAAGTTACGATCTTAAACTGTTGATTTTTTTTCACATCTTGTTCTTTATCATTTTTCTGGAAGCTAAATGTCGGGAAAACCCTTTGTGAAAACGCATGTTTTACCTCTGCCTGCCTGACCCTGATTTAGCTTTGCCTTTAGCTGTGCTTCACTCCTGTTCCTTTTGTCTATGCCAATAAAACCCGCTGCACTTGGATCCAGTCGTCTGCCCGTTTGCGACAAAGAGATTTTGAATTATTCCAAATCCAAGAAACAAAAAAAATAAAAATGTGTACATTTAAATATATAAACATTCAAAATGTTTATGTGAAAATGTGTCTGTGTAAATATTCAAATTGTAAAATTGTATGTAAATCCAATCTCTCTCTCTCTCTCTCTCTCTCTTTCTCTCTCTCTCTCTATATATATATATATATATATATATATATGCAAACGTAAATATGTAGCAAATATATATAAAAATGTATGAAATAAAAAAATAATAAAACCTTTGAGAACCGCCACCTTAACGTGGTGGAGGGGTTTGTGTGCTCGAGTGATCCTAGGAGCTAAGCTATCGGGGCTAACACCTTTGGTGGGGCCTCTAATGACAGACAGGTCCGGTGATGAGTCAGACTAAGAGCGGTTCAAAACCTCCTTGAAGAACCAGGTACCCGATACTTATTTCTGTGTTTTTATCAGGTCCTCAGCACCACAGACACCTGCAGTGAGGGAGTTTGTGGCCGCTGGAGAGGAGCTGCTGCATGGGCTGGGAAGGGCTGCTGCCAACAGAGAGACCTTTAGAGCCCAGTTCATGGTCCACTTTTCTGCAGAGAGAGCTGTGCCATGGCGGCCCACGGGACAATGTCTTCTGTCATGTCCTTCAAAGACTGACCGTCTTTTAAGAGCCACCCACAACGCATTGAAAGCTAGATTGCCTCTTTTTCAGAGTTTATAGGCACAATGGTGAAAGGATTGCATTGCATTGTCACAAAGTTGTTTTTTTTTTTCAAATAACCTTGCCATTTTTTCACTGCAGCTTAAGAAAAATCAGAAAAAGTTTTGGTGTAACTATTCTAATCTTAAATAATCTAGTTCCTTGTGGTAATCTGTTGTGCCGGGGCTTGCCAGCGTGGTCTGTGGTTGTTCCCATGATGCTCACCTTCACTGAGATGAATGGCGTCCCGCACTGCTTGTCCACCAGAGAGCAGTATTGTGCCAACATTGTTCCAGAACCCCAGGACTAGTCAAGAGATTCTGTCACTACCATAGACTTACAGGACATTACCCAAAGTATCGGTTCATCCATCCAAATGATCAGAATCAGGTGTTCTAATCACTTGGCAGGGCAACAGGTGTATACAATCAAGAACTCAGACTGTGTGGAACTGTCATAGGACTCCACCAAATCCAGTCATGAAATTTCCCAAATATCCCTCAGCCAAATGTCAGCTCTATCATAATGACATGGAAGAGTTTGGGAACAACAGCAACTCAGCTAACAAGTGGTTGGTCACATAAACTGACAGAGAGGGGTCAGGGTGATGCTGAAGCACGCAGTGCAAAGAGGTCACTGACTTTCTGCAGAGTACGTATGTCCGTGACACAAACCTGTCACGCAAAATCCGATAACCAATGGTGGCACAAACTGCGGTCATAACAGGCCGTATTCATTAACGGGGCATATCTGTTTAAGAAAGTGAGAAAATGTCGAGTTTTTATCAGATGATATTCACAATCTAAGTTCAAAGCAGCTGATAAGAAAGATGACGCAGCATTCCAGCAGCATTAAATGCATCACTTATGATGAATCATGGAGACTACAAGAGTCTCACCATAGATTTCTGCGAAAATGTGCTTTTGTGATGGCGTAATAAGGGATTTGTGAGTAATTATAAAATATTTGAGTGTGTAACTAATATGTGCATGTGTAAATTGTACAATACGCACATACAATTCAAGAATTACGCAGAATTACGCAAAAAAAGAAAAAAAATAAGAAAAGCAGATATATTTATAAATATACTTTAGATCCAAAAGGGAGGTAACAATTCACAGAATTACGCCCTCGATTACATTCTATTTTATCTCCATAAATCTGAGGTTCAATAAGCAGCCAAACTCCCTTCTCTAGTACTCTGGAATAGACTTTCCCAAGAAAGGCAGAGGAGTCTTTCCTTCTCCATGACTCACTGACTGCTTGATTGGACTAAGCTTGTTGGTTCTGTTGATTATGATTTAATTCAAGTTTATAATCTTTTATTGTTTCATCACTTTTGCTGCACTTTTTTCTTTGAGGCTCTTTAATGTCTTAAGAATGAAACAGAAAGTTCTTTGTTTGTATTTTTACGTCAATTCTTGTTCTAGATCAAAATATAAGAAAAAAGTTGATTCTGTGTCTTAATAGGAGACTTTACAATTTCTGTGAGTGAGCTCCATCTAATGTTAGAGTTGAACTCTTGCAGGCACAGAAAGTGGAATTTTATTCTTTTTGTCTCCAAAATGCATTCATCAACATAGTGTAGAAATATAGTCAGTCAGGACAATAAATAAGTTAATCAATATTGAAGTCTTTAAATGTCAAATTAAGGAAAATGATTTTAGAAAACTAGAAAATTGATTAAAAGGTTTGTTTGTTTCACAATTAAGTCTAATCTGAAAGATCAAAGTCTTGCTCAGCCTCTGCCGCCTTCAGCTAAAAGTCATTTTTACCTTTATTGTTTTTTAAAGTCATTTTTTTAAATCATCAAAAACATTCCTGTGAAAGACTGGCTTGGTCTGCATGTTTTACTTTTAATCGCGGATTTGACTTTTGCACAGGTGTGGTGGTAAATGTTTAAGCAGTTGTACAGTTTCTATCACAGAAGAAACTAGTAGCATGTTAAAATGGTTAAGAAAAACACTTTCGAGATGGTTTTATTTTGAAAAACAGTGAGGAATTGAAGCATTTGTGCTTTTATGAATCTAAAAAATATTTTTTTTATCTCTAACAAACTAAATTTTGATATTTTTTCTTCATTTATTTGCATGTTATAGAACTTTAAATCTCTTATTAGCTAGTTGGGATAAATGAAACGTGTTTCTTAAATGCTTTCCTCACAGCAGCCCTTCCACCAATCAGCTTGTTTCTACACGTTTGTGAGAGTTTCAAAGTTAAAAGTAAAATTATTGGCCATAAAAATCCATTGTTAAACCCATTGAGCTAAAGGTCTAATTACAAGCATATTTTCGATCTTTGCATTTTTTCCAAGTCCAGTTTAGTTGTAAAAAAATACATGTTTAAAAGTTATGATATGAAGTTCAGGCTTCAATAGAAACTCGTACAATTTTGTGGATTTTAATCTGAATATTCTGTCAATTATCTGATGTTGTGGATCAACAAAAGAAACAGAAACTGGACAGTGACTGCACATTTTATTCAGTGACAGGCGGCTGCCCTTTCAAATATTTCTGATTGCGAAAAAGACAGCCAGGCAGAATGACAAAAGAGGAGGAGGAGTTAGAAAAGCTTTTGAAAAGTGAAAGAAGAAGTTGGTGGCATTTACCATTCACTCTATTTACACAAAAAATCCGACTTGATTCCACATGAGTTGAACGGTGTGCATGTCAGACGCTCACACAATCACACACACAGGTTAGCAAGAGGCAAGCAGGATGAAACACCTAAAGAAAGAACAGTGGAATCTCTCTTAGTCTCTCAGACACACCATAAAAAACAAGGCTTTTGGAGGGTTGGTACAGCATATTGCTCTGTGTTTACATACAAAAGAGTGCAGTCCTCTGACTGTGAGGGGTTATTCACAGGGACGTTACAAAATATCTCAGAGGAGCACGTCTGGAGCAGTTTATCGGGTGACATGGGAGCAGTGCGAGTGGTAAATAAAACATAATGGGGCAAAAGCTGTTTCCCTCTCTCTAATACATCCTTCAGAACATCCACATGAATATAAGCAATCAATAAACGAAATGTTTTATTTGTTTTTTTGGCAAATAAAAGTAACGTTATTGATAAATGATTCAAAAGTCAATAAAACTCTTAATTTCAATAAGTTACAATAAACAATTGCTTTTAAAAATATAGCAAAAAATTACACGTTTCTGATCAGGAACTCTATTTGTGCTGCATGGGGTTTTATTGAGAAGTAAACTGTTGTTGTTTACTTACCAGCAGCTTAACAGCAGGGCTTCTTAAGACGAACGAGGACTTACAAAAAAAGGTAACCCCACTTCTGTGACGGTGACAGGTATCTCTACACAAATTGTAAACTGAGAAGATTATAAATATGGGTTGTACATTTCTCACTTATATTAAGAACTCTATGCAAAACAAGAATAATTAGTTTTAAATTAAGCAGTAAAACAATTAAATTAAATAATTCTGCAGTAAAACTTTCTTTTCTCCATACTTATTGAAGTGGTACTTTCATGGTACTTTTGTTATACTTAAAAGGTAGTTTCTGTGTAACTACTCTCCTTACAGTACTATAGCTTAACATGTACATTTAACACATTAAATGGTACTTTCTGTGTTCCTACTCTCTTCGCATTAATGATAATTACTAGGGGTGTGCACTGGCAAGAGCCTGGCGATGCGATAAATATCACGATACATGTATCGCAATACAACACAGTACCAGAATCAATATTTTACTAAATTTTAAAGACAGTAGAATACACCTATCACATTAATAAAATGGTAAAAGCACAAAAATCTGCACTTTTTTTATTGTACCAGTAGCAACTTGGCAGATTTTCAGTATCCATTCCAAGTTAAAACCAAGTAGCACTAAGTCGCGGTTACAGATCGGGTAGAAACATTAACTCAAGATGGTTCTGGTGAGATCTTGTTGAGTTTTGGTGCGGTGAAGGGCTGTTGTTTGCTTTTAAATAATTAATCAAATATTGTGTTTGCAGCTTTTTAAAGCAATACAAGTATCGCAATATTTCATTGAATCAATGAACCCCTAGTAATTATAAGAAAAACACAATAAAGTACCACATAAATACCTATTTTTTTACATATAGTGAGTACTAAATCAGTAGAATGTAAATTCTGGGTACTTCTTTGTGGTATTTTTTTTAATGGTATTTCTAAGATAGTCGATGTTTACTGACTATCTTATTACACAAAGCAAATACCTTAACAAATTAACAAATGTATTCAAGGTACTGTATTTGTCCTTACATGTGGTAGGTACCACAAGAGACACATTACTCAACATGTAAATACTCAGGCGGTACCATGTAAAAACCCAGTGGGTACAATATAATCACTCAGTAGGTACCACGTAAGTATGAACCAAAAAGTACCACAGCAAGTACCACATAAGTACCCACAGAAATACCATGTAATTACCACTCAAATACCCTGAAAGTACTGTACTGTAAAAGAAAGCGTTACCTTCTCGGCAATAATAGCAAATAATTTCTATCGTTGATCAATCAGGTTCCATAACATTTTAAGACTATTGCCTCTCTATCATCCCACAAAAAAAAATAAAAATAAAATAAAAACATCTAAATCACTAAATTCCATCCACTTTACTGAAAATATTCTAAATGTATCAGCATGGAAAACTAGATTTCAATGTGTTTCAATGCACAAAACACTCAGAAGCAGGCAGAGCTCAGAAGATTTGTACAACTCTATTTCCTAAAGGCAGCAGCGGGGTTTACTTTTTGCTATAAAACGATCTCTATAGCAGGTTACAAGTTAAGCAAAAGCATTTATTATAAGGAATTTTAGGAGCTTTTTTGTTGTAGTTTTGCATTATAAGTTAGGCAAGTTAGAAATGACAAAGTACCTGAAAACCACTCAGTAGTATCCCTATTAATACTGTAGGAGGAGCTGTATCCCGTGTGGTCACATTTACAGGATTTTTGCACTTCCAGTCTTCTCACTGAGTCCCAGAGATGTTAAATTCAGTGATGGAACTAACAGCACGAGGACACCTAGTGGTGGGAGGTGGAAACTGCCCCCTCATCTGCACCACACAGGCCTGTTGTGGCCTCGCAGCGTTAAAGCTGAATGTATATACACGTACTGACATGGCACATCATCTTACATCGTTTGTACAAGAGTTTCATGTCCACTGGTGCTAACAGAATGTCTGAAGATGATATGGGATGAGCTTTTCATATAATTAATCTGGATATGAGAATAAATAAACCCAATTTACAGCTATAAACAGCAAAATAAATAAGTCTGAAAATTCTGAGGGGGTTAAAAACACAGGAGGCGTAACATGAGGCCAAATGACGGGCAGCATTCTCCAAAGTCTTGTTTTGGTATAACTTGAACAGGTGATTCACAGCTGCTGACTGTAGGAGGTGCAGCTCCACCAGCAGGAGAGCCTCAGGGTTCGTTCGCGGGACCTGCTGTCTTTCTCTTTCAGCAGCCAGGTGCTACTTAGTTTGGTGCTACAGAAAAGTGAGAGGATTCTCCTCACTCTGTGGCGTTTCCTTTCAGTGCGTCTTTCTGTTGCTGCTCCAGCTCTTTCTTCCGTTGCTTCTCACGCTGTTTCTCCATTTTCTCCTGGTTCCTTCTGGCTTTCTCCATCAGAACTTTAAGGTCTTTGATCTTTTTCTTTATCACAGTACGGTCCTGGGAAGAAGACACTCCAAGAGCCTAAAAAAACAAACATACAATACAGTTCAAATAACATTGACTTGTGCTGTATCGAGTATCCGAAAACTTGGATTTTTGTGATCTGTTCTACAAAGTTTGAATAAGAATAATTTTGTCTCAGATTCCCGATTTATGATCTTTGGTAGAGTGTAGTAAGAATACATTCAGGTAATGTAATTATCACTCTAAAGTTGCAGAATAATGTTTATTTTTAAGCACATCAACTGAACAGAATTACACACTACTGTTACAGGAAGTTAAAAATCTTCAAAGTAAAGCGCCGGTCAAGATTCTTATTTTCAAAGTAAGGCTATCAAGTGTTTTTGTAGATGGAAAAAAAATAGTCTGAATTCTAGTTTACCTAAATAAGGTCTGAAAAAACAAGTTTGTTTTAAATGTACAAAAGTTGACCATTTTAATTAAAAAAATAACAAAATATGAAAATTGAAAAATATTACAAAAATCTCACAATCAAATTATGTGATCTTATACGTTTTTTGGCATTTGCACTAAAGATTAAAAAGTCAGATTATAAAACGTTGGAAACAGTGTTGTCAGTTTAGATTAACGGAGTGTGAGTATTTAAAACTTTTTTTTCTCATAATGAAATTCACTTTATCATGATTATAAGAAAACAAGATTTTTTTCTAATAACATTTACTCTCATTTTCATAGAAAAAAAAAAAAAATTTCTCATGATAACAACATTTACTATCTCATTATCACTAGAAATCAAGTTTTTTCAGTCATTTTCACTGATGTGTTGCTGTGTCTTCATTTACTATCTTCATTTTCATATTCATCAATGTGCTGAGTAAAAAAGTACCTTAAGATCAGAGCTGTCCAGCTGCAGAAGCTGTTCTCCATCCACGTTTTTGGCAGTGAATTCTGGAACCAAATGCTCTAAGCTGAGGCCCGTGAGCCAGAGCGCCACCTGCTGTGAAGTCCAGTCTGAGACGCTGCGGTTCTGACACTCCTGCTGCGTTGAAAACTGCAGCTCGTCTAAAATCTGAACATCACAGAGGAGGAAAAAAAACATGAAACCTTTGACAAACATGGCAGCTCTACACATAATCTATAAAAGATGCAGGAAAATGAGATGAGGAGCATTCCAGCTTAGAGACAGATGTATAGCAGCCCTGAAGTGAAAAATACAAACACATTCAAGAATGATGGAAAAAAAACACAAAATGCAAGAATCGGTACTAAAATCCCCAAAACTGTTAAGAATTATTTCTATTTTGCTTTTATTCTTTATAGTGTTTACATCTTTTGTGCTTGTTTTTTAATTATACATGTTTTATCATTGTGTTTTAAATGGTTTTTGAATGATTGCATTTTACGGATCAGGGCTACCACACGTTCTCTCTGTTACAGAAGCGCAGATAAACAATCCTCTTTAATCAGAGCGATGATGAGCAGCCATGAGACCCAGACAGACAGACAGCTCATGCACAAACACAAACACACAAACAGAAGATAACGCAAGTCCTGTGGAGGCTGGCGGCCTCGGTCTCACCTCGTCATCTATCATATCCAGACTCTGAACGCAGCAGCATAGAAAACAACAGAGAAGACCTCGGTTGGTGACAGTAGAAAGTCGTCCGTAACATAGAATGTGTGGATTCTGCTTTAATTTGAAAAATTAATTATGATGTCTTCTTTACTTTATAAAGTTTTTACAATACAATTTAAATGAAACGCAAACTGTTGTTTTTTAGTGATGTATTTCTTTTTATTAATTTTGACCGGATTAGATAAAAATAAACACCATAAATAAACGCACACTACAGCGCCCTTAAAGGGCCATCGAAGTAAAAAAAAAAAGTTTGGTTACTAATAGGTGCACACCAGATACCAACAGGTGCGCACCAGATACCAACAAATGTGCACCAGATACCAACAGGTGCGCAAAAGATGCTAACAGGTGCGCAGCAGATACTAACAGGTGCGCAAAAGATGCTAACAGGTGCGCACCAGATACTAACAGGTGCGCACCAGATATTAACAGGTGCGCACCAGATACTAACAGGTGCGCACCAGATACTAACAGGTGCGCACCAAATACTAACAGGTGCGCACAAGATGCTAACTGGTGAGCACCAGATGCTAACTGGTAAGCAGTGGATCCAGTGCACACCAGCTAGTTTCTGGTGCTCACCGGTAAGTAACCTTATTTCTTTGTAACTTCTTTTTTTTATTTTACTTTGATGTCCCTTTAGGGGCTCCGTAGAAGCAGAACAATGAATGACAATATGCAAACCTCAAAACTCCTTTGGATGAAAGTTAGCTACCTGTTTTTTTCAATTCAAACTTTTATTACAAATTTATACAAAAGGTTTCTGGAGACGAATTGGAGAAATGGACACTGGAAACAATCAATTAAGGTGAAAAGAAAAACAATCAACATCCATGCATTTTGTTGAGTCCCTTATATCTATTTAGTAGATTGTTTTTATAAATATTTTTTATGGACTGACAATGTCTGAGGTTATTCCATATCTTTGTGGAGATACAGTGAAGTTTAGCATTTGATAGGACTAAAGCAGAAGTTTCCAAACAACAAACTTTAGACCACATAAAAAAAGGCATTTTTTTGCATCTGTAAACAGACTTTAAATACTTTAAATCCCAACTTAATGAAATTTGCACTTGAATAGAGACAACTTCTTGAATTTAATGAGATGACTTTATCACTTTTACAGACGGGTTGGTACTCTGTACACATTTAATGAAGCTTATTATTGTTATTTTATTTTTTTCTGCAACGTTAAAAACATTTTTTTGAATGGGAAATGTTTTTTAAAACTGCAAATTAGAGTTGTGCATTGGCAAGAGTTGAGCAATACGATACCTATCCCGATACATGTCTCGTGACGTGATACACTTCATGATATATCACAAGACTGTACCAGAACAAGTCTTTAAACTTGGCACAGACTTTCGGTTTGGTACCCGTCCCAAGTAAAAATTACCTTGTACATGCCTCAAAACAACAAAAACCGATGCCAACTAACAGTCGGGGGTATAGGTAGAAAACAAAATTAAATATTGTAATATTTGAATCGATACAAGCACAAAATATCGCGATATATCACCAAATGAATTGTTTCCTCCACCACTATCAAACAAAAAACAGAAACGAAGAGGTAAAATTCACCACCCACTAATTTCAATTGCAAAAACAGATTATTCATTTCAGATCAAATGGAGCATTGTTACATTTTTTTACGCCAGAGTACCTCGTTGGAGGAGAGCTGCACGCCGCGGGACGTCCCGACCTCGCTGAGCACACCGCTGATCTCCACCGAGCTGCTGCTGCTCGCGCTCACATCATCGCTCACAGTTGGCGCCTGAGAAATCAAAACCAAACACAAAAGTAGCGGTGAGAGCCAGCTGGCTTTGAGACAAACTCTACTATATTAGTAGGAGTGCTTATTGACATTTCTGTGATGATCTATCTATCAAAATCACTGCTTTCTAAATGGTGATAAAGTGGATCTGATTAAAGAATCAAAAAGATTTTCATATGAAGCTATTAAAAGCACCTAAAACGCTCGAGCTGTTTGACAGCCTGTAAATGTGAGTTAATGATCAAGAGGGACGAAACTGGAGGATGTCCAAACCCAGGAAACGGTTCTGTCCTAAAAGTGTGAGACAGAAGCCTGAGTCATCAATAGATGTCTTTTTCATGGCAACACTCACAGATTCATAATAAAAAGTGAGATTTTAAAGGTTTAAGGTAAACGAAAACTCATTGAATTCTCACTTAGAAGCTTCAGATTACTTATCTGCATAAATTCTTCATTGATTTATCTTCAGCAAAGCTCAGAGAGATAACATAATTCTCAAAAATCATCTTTTTAGCCCTTTGGTAACCACATCTGATACAAGACTCAATTAAAAGCACATTCCTGCAAACTCTTGCACTAAAAGAAAATATTTCATCCTCATGTAGCAGGACCTCATTTCTCTGATTCGAGATACACTGATGCACACAGAGCATTTCTGAGCTAACCAAAGATATTTACAACGATAATCGCTTCGAATTAGGCAATTAGAGCATTTGGTTAGAATGATGGATTTCTGGGAATTTGACAGGACAATTTCCAATCAAAGTAGTCCTCATTTTGAGTGTGAACTGATTTTCATGATTACTGATTATGTGAACAAAAAGTGAGGAAATACAATACCACATAATATGAATAGGAGAAGAATTGAGGCCACAGAAGGGAGTTCTGTTCAGCAAACATAAAAGAACCCCATAAAACAGTCTATTTTCTGATGATCATGAAGCGTTACAGGTCTGATAAGAAGTGTCGTATTTTTTAGAGAATAAGTCACATTTTTTTCACATAGTTTGGCCAGTAATGCAACTTAAAAGGGATTTTTCTTAAATAAATAGTTGTTGTTTTGACACTAACAGCCACTAGAGGGCGCTTGAAGAAGAAGAAGAACCCAATAAAATACATTGAATAGAATCTCTGCGCTATGAGTTACGTATGCAAAGTCGGACGCCATATTGGAAAGGGCAAGATGCCTGCTCACTGCTGTGCTCAGACTGCACAAACAGAGCTGGGAAGACAAAAATGTGACTTTTCACAAGTTATTACTGTTAGCTAATAAAGGAGAACTTATTGAAAACTTTTTAAGAAGATCATAGTATTTTACTCTCAGTAGTGAATGTTTACACAAACTGAGCCTATTCAAAGTCAATGGTAGCATCAGACTTTGATCTATTTCCATATTTTCTGGCAGGACTAACTTTCGTTTTTTGTTTTGCAGAGGATGACCTTAGAATTTGTATGTATGTTCGACCTCAAATCAGACCAGACGACTTGCTGAATTGAAGTTAAAGTTAAAGTCCCACTATTTGTCACGCACCTAGATTTCTGAAATTTGTTCTCCGCATTTGACCCATCCCCTGGGGGAGCGGTGAGCTGCAGACACAGCCGCGCTCGGTTTAACCCCCCAGTCCAAGTCCTTAGTTCTGAGTGTCAAGCAGGGAGGCACTGGGTCTTATTTTTAGAGTCTTTGGTATGACTCGGCCAGGATTTGAACCTACGTTCTTCCAATCTCAGGGCGGACACTCTACCACAAGGCCACTGAGCTGGCTGAGCATATTACTACGTAGAGAAAAAGAAACTAACTAAGATTCCATCATTTGCGGTGAGTTAATCCATATCTGGTGTTGTGCCAAGATATGCTTCCCCTGCCAGAATGTGTATCCCCCGTCACGACACCACTACTGACATCGTTGATTTGCTTCGTAACTGTCATATTTTGGACCAAAATGCGTTAAAAAAAAGGTGGATTTCAACGATATAGTTTATTCTGGAGTTTTTGGGAGTTCAATGTCATATTTGCATTTTTT
>NC_050522.1:8818127-8836564 GCF_002922805.2 Oryzias melastigma
ATAGGAGGCTGGATTTGTAGGAAAACAATGCAAATATGACAATAAACAATCAAAAGCCCCTGAATAAACTATATCATGAACATCCACCTTCTTTTTACACTTTTTGGAATAAAATATGAGAATCAGAAATCAAATCAACGATGCCAGAAGTCGTACTGCTACAGCGGATACAAATTCTGGCGTGGTGTCATTATCCTGTATAACTCACTGGAAGCAGCAGAATTGTTTGGTAGCGACACAAACGATGACAAAGTCAAAAGATTTCCTGATTTTCTTTAGATCACAGAAAGTTGTTTGCATGTTCTTTATGCTGTGGTTTTCTGAATAATTATTCACGTGTTGCACTAATATATTATGTTTCATGAAGCTAAAGTAGCATCAGTGTGTTACAGTAGTGAAGATGCATATATTCAGTCACTTATCGTTATGTAATCTGTTAACAAGATTTACCTTTCAAAAAAAGGCCTGTTATTGTTCCCAAATTTTGTTAATTACATTTCTTCAAAAAAGTGCGACTTACAGTCCGAAAATACGATTATTTACTACTATCTTATTTACTGTTTTCATAGTTTTACGCCACAAATCTGGTACCTTTGCTTTGAGCTTCTCTGGACTTCTCTCTGTTGATGGTCCTGAAGAGCTGCAAGAGGAAAAAGAAAGAAATAATACGATCCAGAAATAAAATCGATGCTGCTAATCCCTGTATGACTCACACACACACTGGAGGACCAGTAATCACAGCTCTAAGCACAAGAAATCTATACCTGCTTAAAAAAACAGACTCTACACTTTACGGTGCTGTAGTGGGGCTAGAGGAGCCCGTCTATCAGAAAGGCTGTCTTTATCATCAGAGGAGAAAACAATCTGCATCAAAAACGCATACAGTCGCCATGACAACATGCACACAAAGAGGCTCCAAACACATGATTAAAGCAGAAAACGTCTTGATTAATGCACAGCAGCAAAGCAAACCTCATCATTACAAAACAAAAATGTTGTTATTTTTACCTGTTTGCACATCGGGAATCCTTGTGTTTGGTTTTCCTGAGGGAGGAGCTAAATGAGAAAATAAAGATAAAACAAGTTTTTAGCTGCACTATAAAAAATGTTTAGTACTTTGGTTTATTCACAAACATTCACTTTAATTTTCAAAGTCTAAAACAGCAGAACAGGATCATCTATATTTAAAGTTTTCAACAAAACATGTTTTAGTTTTGCCCTGAAATGTGTGGGAAAAAGATTAACTTCCTAAATAAATGTTATATTTTAGCTCCAGGTAATTTAAAATTGAAATCTCAAAAAACTTTCATAAACTTTTAGATCTAAATTAAAAGATTGAAGAGAATAATGTCTTTTTTTATGGCTGCAGTAATTTTAACACATTAATATTACATGAAAAAATAGTTGTAATGATATAGTAGAGAGTCCTCCTGTAGGAGTTTAATGATGAGCAGTTATTTGCTTTTCAGAAAACTTAATTATCATCTCTTATGTGGGATTTCATTTCTCTCTGTGGCAATAAACTTGTAAAATTGCTTCCAATATATTTATTTTTGTCTTTTTTTCATAAAAAACTTCCCCAAAATAATAAACATTTTCAGATTTTTGCTGCTACTAACTGTTCTCATACACTTTTAGTTTCAGCTTTACCAGATATCAGGTCTTTATTCTCTATATGAGCTGCTATTGCTCGTGTTATAGTGGATTTTGAGCTTGTTTCTCCTCCAGGGTTCACTGAGTGTTCAGTAAACTTTACTACCTCAATAGAGCTTCAATTCTCAAACAATAAATGATTTTCTACAGAGACAAATAAGAAAAAATACATATGCTTTGATAAGTTTTTTAAATCTTACTCTGGTTCCAGTGCCTGTTTGTGAGAAGGGCTTAACATGGCTGAAGACTGGGAACCTGTAATTGGAAAAAAAAGGAACATTACTCTTATTTCAGTTGTGTCAAACTCAAACATGGACAGAGGAGTTCAAAGTCAAAAACACATTTAAGATTGCAGGCTAAAACAGGATAAACATTTATTGAACACACTAAAACTACATTTTTAAACATTTAAAAGAGTTATTTTTTAACATTACTATGAATAAAAAAGGCAGGAATATTATTCCAAAATAAATCAACTTAAACATAAATAACTTTGAATACTTTAGTCTCCATAAAAATATATTTTGTCAAAATTATACAAGTTATAAATGAGCACAAGATAACATTGGGCCATAAATAACAATAAAATAAAATGATCTGGAGGGCCGGATAGAATTACCCAAAGGGCCGGATCCGGCCCCCGGGCCGTGACTTTGACACATCTTATTTAATGCAAAGTGTGTCAACTGAAGCAAATAATTTAGTTAAATTCAGCTCGAGGTCATCTCAAACTCTGCAACTTATAATTATTATAAATTATAAATATTCTAATTAAATCCAGATCCTTTAAAATTCCGAATTTCTTTTAATTCATTCTAAAATTTTTATCACGATTTGGTCATTTTTAAGTCAAAATAAAAGAACATATAACATATTTTCCCTAGAATGACAGAAGTTCATCAGAAATTCACCTCTGAGTTGTGGAACAGAGAAACCCCCGCCCCCCTTCCCATCACCCATAACTGAGCTATCTGTTTATGCTAGCTTACAGCCCCCCCCACGTCACACCCCCAATCTAACATCCAGCTGTACAGTATTAAGCCAAACGCCATCTCAGACGAGGAAAACGAAGACGTACATGGATCTATTTGTCTGCAAGTGGATGCATCAGAATGTGTATTTTCTGTCTTAAATATGCTCTTTTTAAAGCATATTTTCATATTCACAATATTCTGAATAAATAAATACTAAAAAATACTATTTTAAGCTTAATCTTCTTTATATATGTCAGTCATCATCAGAAAAATGTCACAAAAACATCACTTTCATTGGAGTGGGCCGGTTTTATAATGTCATTTCAACAAAAGCCTTCACAGGTATTTGCAGTTTGCACTGAAGCGCTTTATGTTTACAAAAAAGTAAACATGGAAAGATGGCATTTAGTAAAGGTAAAGGTGTTAACCCCAACATCCATTATAAAGCACCAACCGTGCAGCGTTTTGTGTGGGGAGCCGTCTGCACTGCCAGGCGCTCTGCAGCCTGCTGCTCCTGCATCAATGGGAGCCGACTCAGAGCAGCTGAAGAATGGACTCGCTTCACAGCCCTGAAGACAAACAGAAATAAATATTTATTTTAACTAGAAAAATCCTGCATTACCTGTGAAAATGCGGCTGTGAATGTTTTTTGCAGAATGTGGACGCTGAAGATGCTGAATATATTTATGGAATTGCTGAATGATGTCCCCAACGTGCTGAACATTATGATATCAAATTTGCAGAATTTGAAGAAAGAGAATAAAGAATTCAAGAAAATTTCTTGAGAAATTGTAAAATTTGCAAAAAAAATAAAAAGTAACAAAAATTGTGTAAAATCTTAAATTGCTTAAAAAGTTTTGATGCAAATATTGTAAAGGTTTCAAACTACGCAAAGAATTTGATCAATTTTGAGCAAAAATATTGTGTAAAATTTAAAAAATTGCATGACATTTAAGAATACCAAAAGTACAAGCATGAATTTCCTGAACTCGCTAAACGCTTTTAATTTCAGAACTTGCCAAAAAAATACAGAAATTGCAGAATTTGCAGAAAGTGAACAAAGAATGTGAAGAATTTCTTGAAAAATTTCTTGAAAAATCCTAAAAGTTGTAAAAAGTCACCATAAATTGTATAAAATCTTAAATTGCTTAAAATTGCTTAAAAATAACAAAAGTAGAAAAATGAATTTCCTAATCGTGCTGAACGTTTTGATACCATTATATACAGGTGTCAATGAACGCAAAGAGTTTGATGAATTTGGTACAAAAGGAAAAAAAAAATCACAAAAATTTTGTAAAATTTCAAAAATTGCGTGACATTTAAGAATACCATTGAAGTACAAGCATGAATTTCCTAAACGTGTTTAACGTTTTTAAATTGCAGAAATTGTAATAATTTGATTTAAAAAATCCTATTCCTTTCAGTGGGGCTGAAAAAAAAACGTATAAAATGCGTAAAATTATAAAAAACGTAAAATGTACGAATACTAAAAGTACTAATGTCCTGAGCGTGTTGAATGCTTTAATACCAAACTTGCAGAATTTGCAGAAAGTGAACAAAAAATTACAAAAATTTCTTGAAAAATCATAAAAGTTGCAAAAAAACACATTAAATTGTGTAAAATATTAAATTGACTGATCTTTACTAAAAGTACAAGAATGAGTTTCCTGTTTTTATGCCAATATTGTAAAGTATGACAGATTTTGTACAAAAAAAATTAAAAAATCACAAAAAATATGTACAATTTCAAAAATTGCATTACATTTAAGAATACCAAAAGTACAAGTATGAATTGTTGAATGTTTTTAATTGGACACGTTGCATAAATGTCATTAATTAAAAAAAAATCCCCATTCATTTTAATGGAGCTGAAAAAAACATTAATTGCGTAAAATTGTAAAAACCGTAAAATGCACGAATACCAAAAGTACAAGTGATAATGTCAACAAAGTGTTGAATGTTTTCATACCAAACTAGCAGTAATTGTTGAAACTGACGCCCCAAAACATACAGAAGAAAACATCAACTAATTATGCTTAAAATTCAGATTATAATCAAAATGTTCCAAAGGAAGAATAAGTTATGTATACCACAATAAGAGACGAGGGAAAAGGAGGAATAAAGACAGTCTGATAGAAAGAAGCAAAGCCGCAGACTAATCTGACACAAGTCCACTGACATACTTTGGCGTTTTCTAATTCCTCGGCCTCTTTTCAGTTGGAGTCGTCACGCCGCCTCATTCCTGTCTGTTTTCCTGCCAGTTCTGATCCCGACTTCCTCTAATCTGAACCCCATCCCGCTCTGGCTGAGCTAAGTGACAGTATTAACCAGATTTAAGCCTTTCATCAAGTGAAAGTCCCTGCTTGTAATTATCACGCTGGGAGAGACAATAAGTTGTGAAAGCACGAGCGACCCACTCGAAGTGGTAAAACAGCATCAGCTCCGGGTCGTTCTATACAAACCTCTTTCTCTGTAGAGCTGCAGCCCTTTTTGCTCGGTGATGGTGGAGAGCCCCCCCGCGGATCTATGGCCACACAAAGACAAAAAAAAACGATTATGGTTCCCCACCGCAGTGAGATCCTTCAGCAAAAACACACAAACATGAACACTAACAAACAAAATCACAGTTTAATCCTAAACATTCAGCCGGGCAGACAAACTTATTGTATTTCTATCTATTTTATTTATTCTATGGACATGAAAATTCAAAGACTAAATCATGCAAAAAAAATATTTTTATATCAGCAAATCTCTCCTCCCACATGTTTTTTCATCAGTTTCTTTCATTCCACCTCAGATTGTGGTCGTTTATTGCGTACTCCCAACTGTAAAATCAGTTAAATAAACCTTCCTGGGGTTGTTTTAGGTGAATAAAGTCAGACGGATGGCCTCAAAATACTTTTCTTTTCACATCTACAAAAATTATCCAAGTATCTCAGAAATTAGATTTGACTTAGAGCTGCTTCAAAAATAAGCAGGATCTGGGATACAAATGCCTGGATTGCAGTCTGCTGGGATGATTCTTCTTAACGCTAGAACACTTTTGCTATGAAAAGTTACACCAGTATTTTTTTACCTGACATAATATACCCATTAAATAATATTTGCCATAAAAAATACATCAAAATATGACAACAAATGATAAAGAGTGGTTTTCTTTTATTTTCAACTGTGGTTTGAGTAACAAAATAGAAAATAAAGACATAAGAAATCCCTAAAAACATGCTGGAAAATTGTGAAAAAGTCAACATTTTAAGAAAAACAAAAAACAAAAAGGGGGCGGGGCTGTTCAGTTCTAAAAGCCTCAGAGGAGATTTTGGAAACAGAAGCTTCATATCAACATGAAAAATTACTTTGAAGACATTTAGATTGCGGGATTTTGGTTAAAAACTTAATAATCATAATTAAAACACTACTGGGAACACTTTTTTAAAACTGTCATATTAAATTTAAAGACTCAATCAGTTGAAAATTGTGTTTTTACCATGATATTGTGTTTTTTTCTGATGATGGAGGACGTATATATGGAGAATTAACCTAAAAATTGATTTTTTTTTTAATTCAAATCGTTGTGAATGAGGAAGAGACGAAAATGATTGAATTTGGAAAAGAGTTTAGTTGTGACATAGAAGCTACAAACGTCAGGCCACAAACATTCTGCTCTGCAGATCCATGTGTGTCTTTGTTTTCATCACCTGAGCTGGCATCTGGATCAAAACTGTACACCTGGATTGCTTCAATGTCACTTTTTTGCACTAGTAATGTTAGGTTGGGGGGGCTACAGACACTATGTCCCAAAAAAACAACACTTTTAAAAAATTATTTTGGCTAAAAATGGCATAATTATAACTAAAAGACCTCTCTGAATGCTTTTAATATCAAAATATGATTAAAGTGGGGATTTTAAGTACATTTGAACCAAATTTCCAGTATCTAACTTTAGATTATCCAGTAAAATTCAGCAGTAATGTCACAAGCTGGACCCAGACCTGTGGCTTGTGCCGTGCCTCTGCTGGGGCTCTGCTGCTGAGCCCACAGCCGCTCCGAACTGTTGCTGTTGTTGTTGTTGACCTGGATGCCGTTCTGTTTCATCAGCTGCATCAACTCCGACTCCAGCGCCGCAATCTGTAGAGAGGAGGCGATCAATGCTGAAGTGGGGGAGCACTTCAACGTGCTCTGCAGTGAGATCGGACAAGTTTTCTGCAAAGCGTGTGACGATAAAACAATGCAGATCATATTTTTGTTGTAGCTAATGAGTTTTTCTAATAAAGGATGGCAGGAAACATAGATTAATGTGTTTGTTTAAATGTGAAGGGCAGGAGAGTGAAGGGAAGCAAGAGGAGGAGCTTGTGTGGAAATGATGTAACCGTTTTTATAGTTAACATCCTCATGAGCATCCTCTCCAACTGTCATATCGTAAAGAAGAATAATCATTGCCAAAATAAACCTGACTTTACAAAGTTTGTTCATCATGTCAGTCTATTTTCTTTGCCTACAAGGCATCAAATAAGTGGTCAGATAAAAAAAAGATGCTTTACCCTCACTTGAAGTCCCTGGATTTCAGCCAGATGAGCTTTTTCAGCCTCCTCCAGCCGCCTCCTCTCTGCATCCTCCTTCTGGATGAACTCCACCTCCCTGGATTACAGAGGAGCACGGCAGAGTGGAAGATGAGATACATTTATTTACAACATGCAGTGATCATCCTGAACGTTTTGCTCACAGGGAAAATCAAGCGACTAAAGTGTGTATTGGAATACACATTTTCTCCTTCATCAGTGAAGTCCCCGCCCCTCCTCTGTGGCGCCGGACTCAGTTACAGATAAGCATGGAGGGTTAGGTTCCTCACTTTGCTTTAATTTACCCCGCAGGGGCAGAGCCAATTATATGCTGTCAGACTGGAAAGTGAACAGTTGTGAAGGGAATGACCAAAAGAATCACATCATAGGAAAAGCAGAGATCTGCACTATATAGTCCCAACCTTTAAACCAGACCCTAAAGACTGTGAGCTGACTCTCTGAAATGTTTCTTTTTATCTAAGCAGGAGCAGGTTTGCATAACATTATATTAAATGTTTTAGTGCACGTCGACTCCTCACAGGTTAACAGGTATGACTCCAATACTTGAGTCAAACATGTTGGGATATACCAACTTTATGGGTTATAGGGTTTTAATTTTAATCCAATTTAAGTTTTTTTTTTCCAGAGATTAAATAATTAAGAAAAAAATAGTTTTATTTTTGACCTTGAAGTTGTGCTAAAAACATCCAAACTTGGATTATTATTTTTAACGATGAAGTTTTTACTGTACAAGAAACAGCAACAAATAGAGTGTAGGGAAAAAATGATTTGGCGATATATCGCGATATTTCATTTGGCAATACTTGTAAAAGACAATATTTAATTACTTATTTAAGACCAAATGAAATTGGGCTAAAAACCAACCCAACTTGGATTATTTTTAATAGGTTTTTAGTGTGCAATACATAACAACGAATAAGGGTGTAGGGAAAAGTCGATATATTTTATTTTATTTGATACTTGTATCGATTTAAAATGTTGCCAAGACAATTTTTAATTAATTATTTTTGAGCGAATGAAGTTGAGCTAAAAACAACTCAGCTTGGATTATTATTTTTAATGATGGAGTTTTTAGTGTACAAGAAGCAGCATCAAATAGGGGTGTAGGGAAAAAATTGATTTGGCGATATATCGCGATATTTCATTCGGCGAATTTTATCGATTTAAAATGCTGAAAGTACAAAATATTGAATGAATTATTTATGAGTGCCCTTTAATGTCTCACTTTTGTTTTTCACTTAAAACCCTGACTGCTAGTTGGCAGCACAACACACCGAGCCTCTTTGAGCAGCTCTACACCAAACCAAAACAACAAAATGGTCAAAATTAAGCAAGACGACTGTTTAAACTCACTTACTGGAGGCTATTCCAAATAAAAATCACGTGCCATTTAAGCTCAGTTAAAAAAACATTAACCCGTTCGATTAAACATTATTACTGAAGTTCAAAGTATGAAAAACTTAAAGCAGGTAGATACGGACTGCCTGCGGGTAAAAAAACTGGCAAATTTGTACGGAGCAGGCAGACGAACCGCATGACATAGCAAAAATCTTAGACTGCTCGGTAAGCTGGTATAAATGTTTGTGCACATTTTTTCTTTTGATTGCAGCTTTTGCACAGTCAATACGGAGCCAGTACACAAGGAGTGTCAAATTCAATCGCACAAGGGGACAAAATCCCAAACACACCTTAGGTCGCGGGCCGAACAAAAGAAACATTTATTGGACACTCTAAAAGTACATTTTTAAAACTTTAAAACCGTAACATTTTATTATAATTATGAACTAGATATATAGCATTACATGCAATAATACTAGTGTGAATTCTGTAAGATGAATTTGGCTGATGAAGATGCTGAAATAGCTAAAAACACTGAAGCTGATAGCTGAAAACACTGAAGCTGATAGCTGAAAACACTGAAGCTGATAGCTGAAAACACTGAAGCTGATAGCCAGCTAATACATTAGCTAAATGCCAAATTATCCTACAAACTGAAAAACTACTTAGGCCAGCCAAAACAGCTAGCATGTAGCTGAAATATTAGCTAAACTCCAAAATAGCCTAAAAAAATCTTAGCAAATTCCAAAATAGTCCAAAAAGCTAGCATAATGCCAATTTTTAAACTTTAAAACCATAACTTTACAACATAATTATAAATAAAAAGGCAGGAATATTATTCCAGAATAAATCATCTTAAACCTTAAATAACTTTCAATACTTTACTCTCCAAAATAATATATTTTGTCAAAATTATCCAAGTTAAAAACAAGCACAAGATAACGTCGGGCCATGATAATAATAAATGAATATGATCTGGAGGGCCGAACTAGAGTAACGTGGCATAAAGCAACACCCGTACGTCTTACGTCTGTGTGTAACTTACATTATCCTTACAAATACTTCATGATACAATTACCACACGCGTGACAATGATACGACGTTCCTTAAGGTGGCCGTACAAGCCTCAAAGGAACTGTGAGACACACCTGTGTTTGTTTTAAGCCCCTCCTGTCTACGACCCTCTACAAGCCTGGAGAACCTCAAAACCCCCAGCACCCGTAAAAGATGAAAATGACATCAGCTTTAAATATGTGGGATTATCTTCATCTGAACAGAAACTTATCTAAATGTTTAAAAATGCTTAAACCAAAAAAGCCGTTTTAGGATTTACAGTTTTGCTCATACGTTGACATACCCTGGAAGAAATGATGAATTCTTGGACATTTTTCACAAAAAGTAAATGATAACACAACAACTTTTTTTTTCCCCACTCATATTAAGTGGTTGGATTTAGCTATTTATTGTTAAAAAAGTTTTTCTTATGGTAAAGAAGTCCATTCTCCTTGACAAAAAAATGTCTTTAAATTCGTTGCTGTCTTCCCCGTTTGAGATCTCCCCGGAGTAGCTCAATAATATTGAGGTCAGGAGACGGAGACTTTCACCTTATTCTGTTCTATCCAATGACAGGTGGATTTAGTCTTGTGTTTTGGATCGTTGTCGTGTTGAAATGTCAAGGTAACTCAGAGCTGAAGAATGTAAGTTTTCATCCAATATTTTCTGCTAATGTGCATTTTGACTGTGTTTTTTTAAGTCTTTGTAGTGCACACATCCCCAAACCATCAGCAATCCGCCTCCGTGTTTCACAGTAGGAATAGTGTTTTTTTCATCATATGCCTTGTTGACTCCTCTCCTAATGTAGCGTTTATGGTTGACGGCAATCTTGAGCACTCCAAAAGTCTGGAGGCTTGTCTCTGTGCTGTTTAGGGTATTGTAAGTGAGATATTTGTAGCATTTCCTCAAAAAGGGCTTTCTTCTGGTGACCATACAGTCCATTTTCTTCAGGCATCTCCATATTTTACATCTTGAAACATCCACACCACAGTTTTCCAGAGTCCTGGATCCCAGCTGAAGTTATTTGTGAGTTTATCTTTGAATCCCTAACGATTTTTCTGGCAGTTGTGGCAGAAATTTTGTGTTTATGGTTTGATTTCAACAGAACCCCTCACTTTTCACTTCTTGATCTAAGCTTGAAGACTGCTGACTGGTATTCTTCTGTATTTCTTTTTATATATGGAGTGATATTTGTGCCACTATATTGCAAGTAAAAGTCACAGTTTTGAGATTGAAATTTTCTAAATTGCAAACAAAATGTAAAGTTTTAAGAATAAAAATGTATAATTTGCAAATAAAAATATTTAATGGTTAATTTGAAATACTTTTTTTTGCTTTCAAAAATATTTTTGCAATTGCAGCACATTTTTAGACCAATTATAAAGCTGGCACAAACATTACATGAAACAGAAACGTAGCAACGCAAAATCACAAAATTGCAAAACTATAATTTAAAAGCAAATTGCAAAAATATTTTTAAGGGCAAAAAAATTGTAATAGCAAAAATATTTTTTGAAAGCAAAGAGACGTATTATAAAGCAAATTAAATAATATGAAATATTTTTATTTATGAACCATGAGTTTTTATTCCTAACACTTTACATTTTGTTTGCAATTTAGAAAATGTTGGTCTCACTTTTGTTTGCAATATGCTGGCACTAACATCCCTCCATACTTACATGTATATCCCTTTCCAGTTTGGTACAGCTGTTACCTTTTCCCGTAGATTTATGTACAGCTCTTAAGCATTCCCATGACTCAGCATCCAGAAATGCCAGATGAAGGATACGAGGGTTCGTAGAGCCCAGAAACTCCAAGACCTTTCGTGTGCACACATTGATCACAGGTGTTCGAGTCACATGTGAGGATGGTTACCTTCAGCTGTCATTTGCGTCTTATTTTTTGAAAATAAGTGGCTTCACCCAACCACTAACTATGAGGAGATAAAAAATAAATAACCATGAAATCATCCTTTCTTCCAGGGTATAAGTAGCTTAAAGAGTTGACTCACTTCTGCTGGAAGTCTTTGATGAGCTTCTTGGCTTTGTTGTACTTCTTCTCCAGGGTCTGGTACTGGGCCTGGGCCTCCTTCAGGTGCTCGTTCACGGTGTGGCAGAGCGTCTGCGCCTCAATCCAGTAGCTCTCCAGCTTCAGCATCCTCTCCTTGTTCTCCTCAATGCTGGCCTTCAGCTGGCTCTTCTCCTTCTCCCAGCGCTGCTTCTCCCTCTCCACTGACGCCAGCTGGAACAGAAAATAAACTGATTTTAATCGGCAAACACGAAATAAACCCTTTTTGGTGTATTTTCTCACATTAAAGGATGAGTTGATGGATTTATTGTCCATTACATAGAAGTCCCATAAAAAGCAATTAAAACAAGTCGACACACACAACAAATCCTGACTTTTTTTCTTGAAAAGTGGAGTTAAAGCTAATCCTTTAATGGACAGCTATAGATTCAGTCATATCTGCATCAATCTAGTATCAAATCAGGCCATTAACATTTGATGAAGCGCCTGCATTATGTATTTCAGACATACAGCTTATCTCAGCATAAATGCACATGTGCATTAAGGCTACACTTAAGAAATCCTTTTTACAGGATGAAAACGATTTATCAAGAATGAACAACAAGAAGTATCTAAACTTCATTCCAGATTTTTTTTTTTTTTTTTTTTTTAAAAGACATGAAAATCAAACTTCAGCAGTCATGGTGGACAGGCATTCTGCTCGGGATGGTTCTGATCTCTTACCTTGCTCTTCAGCTTCTGGATCTCAGCCTCGGTCACTGTGTGTTTGATCTGGAGCTGTTGAGAGCAGAGGCGGGGAAAAGTGAAACCAGAAGAGAGGGCGGCCCCATCATCAAACGCATGGCTGCACAGCCTCTCTGCTGTCGATACGGGGTGAGTGACAGAGGCAACCGACCCCGTCCTGCCCTTGACAACATCCTAACTCCCACCCTGACATCTACCCACAGGGGGAGAGACAGTATAGCCATGCTTTACAGATACAGCAGTTTCTAAAATCAAAATGTATTTCTGCATCTAAAAAAACATTTTTACAATCCCCTGACAGATCAAATATACAGATCCAACATGGAAAATAAGGTTTATGAAAAGACAAGTGATGGCAGAGAGAAAAAATTTAGAATTTATTTCCAGCTATGAGGGAAAAAAATCGCTTTTAAAAAGTATTCAGTCATCCAGTAATTGTTCAAGTTCTCCCACTTAAAAAGATAAGAGAGGAATGTAATTTTCATCATGGATATCAACCAACTATGAGAGATAGAATGAAAAAAAAAATTCCAGAAATTCATATTGTCTAACTTTTAATGAATTTATTTGTAAATTCTGGTGGAAAATCAGTATTTGTTCACCTAAATTCAGGACAGATTTCTGTCTCTCACAGACCTGTATCTTCTTCTGTAAGAGGATCCTCTGTCCTCCACTCGTTACCTGTATTAATAACACCTGTTTGAACTCGTTATCTACATGAAAGACACCTGTCTTCAACCTCAAACAGTCACACTCCAGTCCTGGAGTGGCCTAGCCAGTCTCCAGATCTCATAAAAAATCGTTGGAGGGAGTTGAAAGTCCACGTTGCCAAGCGACGACCCCAAAACATCACTGCTCTAGAGGAGATCTGCATGGAGGAATGGACCAAAATACCAGCAACAGTTTGTGAAAACCTTGAAGACTTAAAGAAAACTGTTGATAGCTGTCTTTGCTAACAAAGGGTATATAACAAAGCATTGAGATTAACTTTAAATTATTTTTTTTACAAAATACTTATTTTCCACCATAATTATTTTTTTTTCCAAAATCAGACATTGTGATTTTCTGGATTTGTTTTTTCTCATGTTTTCTCTCATAGTTGCGGTTTACCTATGAATTAAAGGCCTCTCTCATCTTTTTACGGAGAAGAACTTGCACAGTTGATAGCTGACAAAATACTTATTTGTCTCACTGTATAAATGGTTAATATGGAGCTAAAATTGGGACATTAGTTTTGTACTTGAAACTTTTGTTTTGCACCAGTAGCTTACATTTTGTTCTTGTAAGTTAAGTTTTGTAGATTGCACATTTAAAAAAAATATAAGTTCCAGGCTGCAGGTACTAAACAAAACATTTTTTACCATATTTTACCTGCCTGGATGAACCAATCGTGGTGTGTTTTGATCATGTTTCTAGAATCTCCATCCAATCATGATGAGAGGAAGTTAGGGTGCTCTGCTCTCAACCAAACATGATTACATTCACACAGTGGGTACAACTATACAAACTCCTCAAATGTAAGTGATGTTAAAGACACTAAAATGTTTATTTATTGGTCAGAAAAGGATTATCTGTTTAATACCTCTCTAAGTTTGGTGTTATTAGATTTGTTCTTCATTAAAAAAAATGTATAGACACATCAAATATAAGTTATTCGAGTATGTTACTTCATCTTTCTTTTTACTTCATTGTCTATTTTTCTTTGTTTTCCCTTTATTGTGTGGCTCCTGAATTGCTACTTGTAGGACTATCTCAAGATATGTCTATAAGTATATTTAAACATAGATTCATATATGGTATATTTCTTAATTTGATGAGGGGCAGACATAAAATAGAATTTCATAGAGGTGTAAAATTGTAAAATGTATGTTGTATTCAGTAAATATCTTTGAATTTTTGATGCTTCATGAAAGGAAAAAAAATAAGGAAAAAGATAAAAATGAACTGCAATAATGAAAATACACAGAAAGACAAAGTTGAATCAACGTGTTTCCCCTAAAACAAGGGATTACATTTTTACTGGATAAAGGCTGCGGCGCCGGCAGGAAAAGCCGTCATTTAATCAAGTTGCACAGTGAGGAGCTCTGCAGGCACAAAGCGCAACACCAACCAGCCTCTCAGCTATTTCCAAAATGAACACTGACGACAATTTCATTGCACTCATGCTTCAGTTTACAGGCTTTTAAAAAAGCTTTTTTTGCTGATAAATACTCATAGAATTTGCTTCTTTCGTCAGACGCTAATTAGATAAAGAAATGAGGAAAAACTGTTGGATCTGCAGGAGAAATGAGTTCAAAGCCTTGGATTTATTCTCTGCTTAAGCCACTAATCATCCAGATTACGCACTAAGAACAGTGAGAAGCTCCTAAACATTTACAAAAGAGCAAAAGTTAGCAGAAACATTAGCATATTGTGTTTGCATCTCTAAAAAATCCAGGTGTGTAACTCGTTCTAGTGGGTGTGTGAGCACATGGACTTCATTTCAAAGCACCTTTTTTACCTATTTAAAAGAGACAACTTTGCAAGTATGCGGCCTTACCTCTCTGAACTTCTGGTAGAGTTTGGTGGCGTCTAACTCAGATGGAGACAAGATGTCTTCGGTTTCTGGTAAGTCGAACACCTCGATGTTCTTCTCTCCGCTTGCAGTTGTTGCTCCCGTCTCCTCGTCATCTGTGGCGTACTCTCCCGTCTGCTTCAGTCAGAATCGTAGATTAGAACCAGCAAATGTGCAAATGGGAGCGTAATGCATTATACATTATTGTTAGAAAAGTGCAAGTTCAATTAGACTTGATTTTCCATGTAATTTTGGAAGGCATTTCTTAAAAACACAAATAAAATTGGTTCTTGTAGCCTTTTTTCGTTGAAACATTTGCTTAAACTTGGTGCATAAAATCCCATTATTTCCCCTTTTTTCAGGGGAACTCTGTGAGCTCTAGAAACTAGATATATACGTATATGGATTCCAAAATAAAAGTTTCCATCTTCAACTATGCAACCAACATTTTTAAAATACTTTAAATAACTCAAACATATTTGAGAAGTTATTAGTTAGTAATTCTAATATTTTTTGTTCACGTCCAAATACTTATTTATTTTGAATCAATCGTTCTGGAAATATATGAAAATTAGCAAAATGACTGTTATTTTTCTCTTTACAAAGCTGTTTTCCTTTTAAAAAATACAATATCTCACCCTAATTTGAACAAAAAACATAATAAAATAGAATCAAATCATTGATCACACAAAGAGGAAATGACCTCATATGATAATAATTACCTAAGCCGAAAAACCAGCTGCCCTAATTTTTCTTTTTAATAAATTTCTTGTTATAAATGACTTTCGTTTTCTCGTGATGATGAGATAATGAAGAAGAAGAATGAAACGTTTCTCCTGCAAGAAGATGCCAATACTTTCCCTGTTTTAAGTCTCTTTTTTGTGGTTAACAACAAAGGCAACAGAAGAAAACACTTCACAGAGGTTGTTTTATTGCTTAGTTTTTGATTTTATTATTGAATCTCTGCCCCTCAAACGCCTTCATTCTGTCTCATGCCCCTACACCCCCCTCCCTTTATTTCCCTAAAAACCCAGAACAGATAGATTGACAGAACCCAGGGCCGATGAATGTCTTGGCATGATGCGTTCACTGAGCTCCGGACATTAGCGAACTCGAACAGCCACTCAGCCCAAGTCAATCCGCTACAATGGTTTTGTCATTTTTACAGCAGCAAAACAAAGCAGTTTTTCAGAAAAAAATGCTTATTAAATAAAAAAAATCCTATAAAATTCTGGTGTTCAACGTTATCTTTGATAAACTGCTTTGTTTTGCTGCGTATTGTACGTAAATGACAAAAGTATATTATAGTAGTAATTTTATATATTATAGTGGTCTAAGTTGGGCTGTTGGGTCCGCAAATGTCCGGAGGTCAGTGAATGCACCGTGTGGAGAAGCTCATCGGCCCTGGGTTCTGTCAATCTACCTGTTTGTTCGGAGTTTCAGGGAAATAAAGGGAGGAGGGCTGGTGCATGAGACGGAATTATACCCACTAAAAATAAAAACAGACTAAAAAACAACTTCTGTTTTCTTCTACAGTTTTATTGTTAACCACAAAATAAAGAGATTAAAATCAGGTGAAGTCTCGGGGTCTCCATGTAGAAAAGAGAGAGAGATGTTCTTCATAAACTGTCAATATGCTATATATTACTCATTATTCTTTTGTATATTGTATTTTACTGTTTAGCTCTTTTATATTGTATAGGGTATCCCACCGTTTTAGCTCTTTTTTATTTGATCCTTTCTCACTTATTCTGACTGTACTTGTGCTGTTGTAGGACTAATAAGGTTTTCTTTACTCTTAACTCTTATTATTTCCTTATACGAGAAAATAAAGTTCATTTTCTTGTAATAACGAGATAATGGAGCTTGTTATAACGAGAAAACAATAAAAACAAAAAAAGTAGAGCCGGCCACTTTCGGCTTCCGTAAATACTATTAGTTATACATTTTTAAAATTCCAAACCTGGCAACATAGACAAAAATATGCAAACATTAAAAACACAAAATACAATAAATTACTTATTTTTATTAAATTGCAACTCCATTTCAAGTGTTTTAGTGTTTTTTTTTACTTTTAACTGACAAAAATTTGTATTTTGGGTGTAAAAAAGTAAATTTGTAATTTAGCAAAGAATACAGAGTTCCTATTTCTTAAAACTCATTTGTTTATGCCAAGAAATGTAACCAAAAACACAGAATAGAGATGATAGATGAATCTAGTATATTTAGTACCACAAAACTGATTTTTTTCTAATAAAGATCTGTGATACGTAAACCCCACAGGTGGCAGAGAGGAGCCAAGCTGCTATTTCTCACCTCTTACCTGATTTTCCATTTCTCCTCACATCTACACCTGTCAGCCCTCATCCTGCAGCACCACCAGGCCTCATTCTGCTTATCAAGCACCACCACAGCCTCATCCTCACCCTGAGCGCCTCTTTTTTCTCTCTGTTTTACCCAAGTATTCCATTTTAATATTACATGGTGCTTAAGATTTCAAAAAGCCCACTTAGTTGCCCAAACTTTGTTAAAAATAAATTGATTTGACAGCTCGGTGAGGCGAAAGGAGACGGCCATCTTTTAGTAGATCCGACAGGATTTATGCTGAGGAATCTGAACATTTCATCGAACTTCTCAGTTCAAGTGCAAGGTTTCAAAATAAAAGTCTGTAAATTCAAGTTAAAAACCCAAATATTTCAAATTGAATAATATTTTCACATCATCTTGTCACACTTAAGCACATTTTGGCTTATGTGAAGAATTCAACATTTCCAGCATCTCTACTCTATGAGTGCATCAATCTATTCCTATAGAAAGATCAGTGACACGCATGTCCTGACTTCATCTTCTGTGCACATTCCCATCTCTGGTTCCATCTCCCCTCTTATTAAGTTGGCCTACATCCTCATCGCTTTCCCTGAATTCCCTTTCATCCATCTCTCCCATATCCGTGCTTGGACCTGATTTGTTTGCATGGGTGGCCCACACATGGTCTCCTTTCCATAATAGGCCTGCTTGTTGCCATGGTATCACTATCCTACTTTGAGGTCCCATTAAGGGTGGAGTTACACATCAACATGCGAGATGGTAGTCAAGCGCCAATTTCAGGGTGATAAACGGCAACATGGATCATACGAAAAGGACAGAACAATTTCAGGAGGAGTGATGTTGCTTTTAAGGGATGCTCAGCGTGTGACCATCTGCACCACGAATGTCTGATTTAAATACAACTACTGCAGAATAAAGACTAGGATGGCCCAATTTTTCAAAGGAGGACAAGTTTTGCAGTGAGGTTAGGTTTGGATGTTTATAGGGAAAAAATGTGTTTATGTCGTTTTAAAGGTGGATTTTGTTGGCTTAAAGATAGATTTCGATGCTTTATAAACCATTTAGTTCATTCAACATCACCTTGCATTTCTTGAGGTTTAGTTTTTTTATATTTTAACATTTTGATCAATGACATCTTTGAAGTTTTTTAGCATCACCTGCTGACAATTGGGAGAATAAAACCAAATA
>NC_050522.1:8836593-8841358 GCF_002922805.2 Oryzias melastigma
GGCAAAAAAAAAAAAAAAGTTTCTGAAAGTCTCTGCAACTCTAATATAAACGTAATTATTTTCAGCTTAGAATTTTCTAGTTTTAAGCTTCAAAACTCAAAATTTCCTTTTCCAATCTCATATTCTTTTTTTAAGGTTTCGAATCTAGTTTATTCAAGCATAACAGCGTTTTCTACACCCGTATGTGACACAACAGAACGGCGCTTTGAACGCGCTAGAACAGTGTTTAGGATGAGTGGTTTGTAAGCCATAAAACAACACAAGACTATGATGGTACAGACATTTTCTGACTATAATTATCCAAGTTACAAGAGTCAGTGAATGCACCAGGACTGAGGTTACCACCCCCACACACCAGAATGGAGCTAAAAGTTTTAAACCTGAAATTTTCCGATTCAAAACTAAAAAAAAAAAGGGATAAAAGTGAAAAAAAACTGAAATTTTGAGTTTTTAAGCTTAAAAACAGAAAATTTGAAGGTGAAAACAATTAAGTTTATAGTAGAATTCCAGAAAGTTTTAGACTGTTTTTTGTTGTTGTTGTTGTTTTAGCAAAACACCAATATTTCAGCTTAAATTTTCAAGTTGTTTTATTTGGGTTTTAAATCTTTATGGCTCATAATGAATAGGACTGGGTCGATGAAATTGAGCATAATAGATCAATTATCGATCCATACAAGTAGAGATCGATCAAACGCGTAATGTTAAAGTAGTAAAAAATAGTGGGATTTCCCATAGGACGGCTAATGCTAACGCTCGGTACATTGCTGACTAAATGAACATCTTTATATACTCACAGGCATGAATTTACCAAAGGAAATATTTTTTAAGAGTAACCATTTATGGTCTAAAACACAGTTTTTTTGCTCATATTTTCTTCACCTGGAATAAGGTGTAATGCTATAGCGTGATCGCCACCTAGTGGCCAAACTGAAACGCCCTCCAGGAGAAGCAAAACAATTGTTGGAGTTTCTCTTTGAGAATCCATGTAACACTGTATGATATTAACAATCTCATAATAATTTCACTAACAGATTTTACAGTATGTGAACTGTATCAGATTATTATGAATATATTCAAAACACATATATAGATTATTAATGTATATCTAAACAAATGTGTCTAAATGTTTAAACTGTGTAAACTCAAAATTGAATTGAATTGAGAGGATAAAAAAAAAAAAATAATTGCAAAAAATTGTAATAGTATCGATCCAGGCTCTGGTGAATCAAATAGAATAGATTCAGGATATTGTTGGCGATACCCAGCCATAATAATGCCCTTCATGAAACACGCTCATGAATGAAAACAAGAAAAAATGTAACAACAAAAACTTGATGACTTGGTTTGTGTCACATAAATGTAGGCTCTAACATGGGATTTGGGGCCTTTTATATGCGCCTCATGTGTGCTTGAGTTGGACTGCAGAATGATGGGCGTGAATCTGTTGCAGATTTCCTCCAATTCACAGTCAAGCAGCCAGATGAGGCCGGCCAATGCCTTTTGTTAGGTGAGAAACTCCTCTTCCCTCTCGGGATTTCCTGTCGCATCAAGCCGTGAGAAGTGACAATGAGCCACAACGAAGACTCTATGTAATATTTATGAAGATATTAATATTAATGAACTCTTTTTACTGTCCTGCGTACCTTTTTATGCTTTTGTAAGAGTTTATCCTCTCAGGGATTTGAAGTGCTCCACAGATCTGAAGTCTATTTTTAAAGGAAGTTGATACTTGATTTATTGAGTTAGTAATGACACATATATTTGCACTATAAATATAATAGACTATTTTGATTGAAATTTAACACCAGGGATCCCAAATTTTACAGAAAAATAATAAAAAAATGAATAATGATTTATTTATGATGAAAAGTAAGAACTTTTTTAGGGATTTACTAAAACTTAGGGATGGATAATTCCTTCAAGAAAACTCTTGCCTTCAGAAAATAACATTTTCCTGAGAGTGTAAACAAAAACAATGCAAATAGAAGCCTGAATGAGGCTAAATCCAGCTAAATGAAGTTTTCCAGTCCATGCAAATGACTACATAGATGTGTCTCGGCACAGTGTAGCCATAGATAGCATGTGTTGCAGGGCATTGAAGCGGTGCTTGTTGGATTAAACCCGCTGTAAGTAAGCAGCACAGTCAGAGCAGGAAATGCTGAGTGATCAGCTTTTACGGCATCCTCTTAGTGTGGCTGTGAGAGATAGCGTTTGTATTAGCCCGCTTGTCACTCAGTTTTATGGAGTTAACTTCCAGTCTACTGTCATAAAAGAAGTGCTGATTTACATTAATCAGCAAAAACTGTTATTTTTTTATTTTTTTTTTTATTTTATTTGACGAAATGTGAATTTTTTTTCTGGGCGGAGTTTGGTGCTTATTACCTCGTCGTCGTCGGCATCGTATTGCGCGTACTGTTGCTCCAGCAGCTCCCTCTGTCTCCTCTCCTGCTCCAGGGTCTGCTGGATGAGCGTGGCCACCTCACTCTGCTGACCTGGGCGCTCTCGGCCAATCACGAACCTGCAACGACACGCTGTGTTGACCAGCACTTCTAGCGGCACGCACACCCCCCAGACCATCCTAAGATTGTGTAACACGCAGCCTTTTAAGGATTCCTACTTAACAGGGAAAATGTCATCTGACAAAATGCATCACGAGAAGCTGCTAATGGATTATTTTAACCCTTTAACTGCCTGCTCAACCAAAGAACACTTTTAGAAAACTTAATTTTAAAAACATTGATTGTGAGTAGGGCTACCACAAGTGATGATTTTAATAGTCGACTAATTGGCGATTGATCACTTCCACTACATTTGCTGCACTGAGACTATTGAGACACCAGGTGTCTTTTATTTTGAAAGGACGTCATATAAACCTCTGTGAAAGGTCATTGTCATATTTTGTGGGCACTAAAAACATTTTCAGGGCACAAATGATTATATTGTGGAGACAAATTAAATGTTTTGTGTGAATAACTTACTTGAATTACTATTTTGTGGGCACAAGTTGGCAATTTTTTGGCACAAATTCGTATTTTCTGTCCACAAATAAATATTCTGTGGGAAAAAATTAGATTTTTGTGGGAACAAATTGGTATTTTCTATGCACAAAGTTGTATTTTTTTATCCACACATGAGTGTTTTGTGGGCAAAGTGTAGTACTTTGTAAAAAAAATTAGTGTTTTGTGGGAAAAAATAGTATCGTATTAGCAAAAATTTGTATTTTGTGGAAAAAGGCAATTTTATCTTTGTGATCATGTTTCATTTAGGCCAAAAAAAAAAGAAACAACTGTTTAACCTATTAATCATAGTAGTAAAAGGTGATGTCAAATTTTGTGGCTATTACAGGGTTGTGGTCTGTAATAATTGGCCTCTTCAAGTATTGAAGGTTACAGATCTATGCAATTAGTAGCAGAAAAAAAATTAATTGATTTTATCTTAATTGGTAGCTAAAGGGTTAAAAGTCTACAACATCAAACGCAAAGTAAAAAGTGAAAGACCTTTTAAGCGATTCATAAGAAAAGGTACAAATGATTGATGGCATGTTTTACCGGCTCCTAAGTTTGCCTTCCAAATTATCTTGAGGCTGCTCTGATAATCTGAGTATCTGATATTAAAATACATTTGTGCACAGAATCAGCCACAAAACACACTGAGTCACAGAGGTCTACAGCCACACAGTAATGAAAGTGATATTTGCTGACGTATCACAGCAGGGCTGGGAGACTGCACATGCATCATAATGAGAAAAGGCCAGGCAGGCTGCCATCAGCCTGGCAGAGGAGAGGACAGAGGAAACCACAAGCTGGGCCTTCCAGCTACTGATCATTAATTACTGGAGTTACAGAAGATGTCACACTCATGAACAGAACAGGACAGAAAGTGAGAAGTTTCCATGTAAGATTTCATTGGGCTTTGATTTAGTCAGAACTGCATGTGTACAATGCACCAACGAGTCATGCTAAAGCTAACACGATAATGACCGTTACTGAATCAAAGATGGACAGGGCTTTTATACTGTTGCTGCAGAGAATGAAGACGTAAAGCTTCTGAAATGATGTGTGACCAATCCCAAAATTCAACTGTAATACCTTGTTTAACATGTAGGGGGCAGCACATAGGTGTTTTTACACCAGGAATGGGTAAACTTTCTTACTCGTGGGCCACAAAGGGTTGTAAAATTTGACAGAAGGATCTGACCAGGAGTAGATTTGTGGCGTGTTTTGATAATTTACGTTGTATAAGAAAAAAATTACATGGGATCTGGACAAAAATGTGCCTCAATTTTACTTTAAAACTCTAAATTTTTGATTTTGTATTTAAAAACTGTTTTTGTTCTTATTTTAGTGCAATTTAACCAATTGGTTGATTGGGTTGCGTTCAATTGGCATTGGAATAATCTGACAAACGACTGTCCAACTTGGAAATCCAAAGCTCCATTTATAGAGGTTGTTTGGTTACCCTTTAAAGTGTATGTCCAAAATAAATATTATCATCATATTATCATCATCACTGTTGTCATATTCATAAATCTAGAAGAAGCAAAAATTTTAACAAATTTACTTTAAATTATACCATTTACAATTTATTATGCTGAAACCATTGACTGTATATGAGAATTGAACTGAGTGACCCCTCCCCCTGCTGGTTCCAAGAAGCCAAAATTCCCTCGACTTTTACGGAGAAATAAACAGCTATGACTCAGCCATTATATTTGTCAGAATAAACTTTCTTGCTTGTCCCTATTTATTTCCGCAGTGCAAATTAT
>NC_050522.1:8841497-8849631 GCF_002922805.2 Oryzias melastigma
CAGAATAAACTTTCTTGCTCTGATACCTTTTTTTTAACATCTTGATAATTCAAATTTTTCCCCCATTTTTTTCCGCAGTGCAAATTATTTAAGAAATAAACTGACCAATCAGATGCCTCCAATAATTATGTGGATCTATGTGGTTTTAAACGTTTCATTACAGATTTTCTTAAGTGGAAGGGGTGTGGACCTCAAACTAGCTCACTCCTGATTGGCAGGAGTGGTTGCCATAGAAACAATGAGTCACACTGCTATGGACCAATCACTCGCTCCAGTTCTCATTTACAGTCATTATAGTACATTTCAGTTTTCTTTGCTCCACAATGAGAGGAGGAGAAAGAAAAGAAGAATAAAAATGGAATCGAGATACAAACTAATTAAGTGAATTCATTTCCCCTGAGCTCCTTCATATATTTCTAAAGGCCAGGAAGAAAAATGGCTTACGCTCCAGCAGAGAGCAGTACTTGATCTACATGTGAAGGAACAACTGAAGGGCAGGTCACAGAGGGAGAGTAAAAAATTATGAAAAAATAAACAGAGGAAGGAGAGGCTAAGTGAGGTACTTCACAAGAACAAGCCCATGGACAGCGAGGAGGTCTGAGGAGTTGCTGGCCTGGAAACAAGACTTTCTTCTCACGCAACGGGAGACTGCTTCAAACTGAGACAGCCGCATGGGGGGCCGGATCAGCTAAACTGCAGAAGCCTTCAAATTCGGTTTATGCTACTGGCTCCAACCAGAACAGACATGGTTCTAACACAATACGCCAAGCGGCGCCGAAACGTGGCAAGATGAAATCGTGCAATTCTGAGAGATTAGTGAAATAAACTTCTAATGCAAGGATGCAGAAAATGATCCTGCTGTCACATTCTGCCTGTCTTTTCGATGAGTGGCACGGAGCTGACAGGGCTTTGAGGGAGGGAGCAGATGTGTCTGCTTAACCGTGGGCAGCTATGTCTTAAAGAGAATGAATCCTTCACCTAAACTTGAAAGAGACAATTTCACAAATTTCATAACTTTTAAATTCCCACTCTAATCATCTTGATCTATTTTCAAAGCATTGTCAGTGGTCTTTTCCTGATTTGTATTAATTTTATTATTGTTTCATTATTATCTAATTTTATTAAATTTTAATATTTAATTTGTTTTATTTTATTATTAATTTTATTATTTTTTTTATTTTACATAGATATCTTTCCATATTTATCTATGTTAGCTCATTATGTTCAAAGCTCCAAGAGGAGGCGCCATCAAATTATAAACAGAGTAAAAAAATAATCAAAAAAACTTGAATAAATCAGAGGTAAAAGGCTGCATTTTCTTGGTTAAGATGACTCAAGCAGAAATAACGGATGCATTTGAAGAGGAATATCTGAGCCTGAGGCTAAATCACATCTAGCCCCCTTGTAGATGACTCAAGCCAGAGCTGCAGTACTTATTGAAAAAAAACATGTCACTTGGTACAACAGTTTCAGCTTTTTTACAAACTCTGAATAATTTAACATAGCATTATGTCCAATGTAGCTCCATGAACAAACAATGGGAACTCAGAGTTCTTCTTAGAGTCTTGAGTTCATATTAGGGATGTCCCGATCCAATCATGTGACTGAGGACTTGATTAAAATCGGATTTTGTCTCCTGATCAATTTTGGGCATTTAATTTATTCTTATCATAATTAATGCTTCATATTTCAAGCTCATTATTTCAGAAGAATACTCTACTAGAAGTGAATGGATCTCCACCATGTTTTTGGAGCGCTTGTTTGAGAAGGAGGCGCACAAAAACACTTCAGCTAAGCTAAGCTAAGCTAAGCTAAATTTGGCTAAAATAAGATAAGTTTGGCCAAGATAAGCTAAGCTAAGCTAAGATAAGATAAGATAAGATAAGATAAGCTAGCAAGATATTCACAGATTTGGACTTCCTGGATCAATAATTCTTTAAAATGTTTTACACTGACTAAAAGTCTCTATTGGGTCATTTTAATGCAAACTGCAACGTCATTTTAAAAGAAAAAACACCAGGTTGCTGTTTCTTTTTAATGAGAACAGCACACTCCTGGCTGCCGACAAGCAGAGATAAGACTTGAATGATAAAAGGAGGTGAATAAAAGAGAAATAGGGTGAAAAAACAGGTTTGAGTACACTTTTAGCCATGATGAAAGCTTCAAAAAATGTCGACAATTATATTTAGTTAAGAGAATTGAGTTAAGATAAAACTTGATTCATCATTTATTCAAATATAGCAAAGAAACATGCCATGAATTCAATCAACAACTGACAGAATTTAATCGGTCTATCCAGAATATCACTTTTACAAAAAATATCTGAAGGAGATCCTTTTGCTTTTAATCACACTTGGCATGGAACACACATTCAAAAAGAGTCTAAAACGTGTATTCCTGAATGTATATTTAGCCCAAGGTGTTCACACTGCAACAGCAGGGAGGGGCTTTTTGTTTTTTGTACTTTTTCTACTCTTTACTAGCGTATTTCGCACCTTTAGTTGGTGCAAATCTCGTGAATCTCGTTCCAGGTTTTTTTCTTTCACAGCTCTATTCCAATTCAAACAGTTGGCACTTCTGTGAACTATAGTGACGCCATCCATCAGCATCCTTCTGAGTCTCTGATTGGTCAAAATCGGACCTGGTGTAACTTTCAACGTGTGTTCATTAGCTGTGTGTTTAGTATGTAGAACGCAAAAATGTTCATGGTACGAGTTTTAAATGTGGTAACCACAACCGTGCTTCTACAGAGACTTTTCATTGAAAGTGTCACTTTAATGTGAATTATTGAGGACGGTGTGAATGTAGCTTAATAGTAAACTGGAAGGATATCACAAAAACATGTTCAGGATAAATCTACCTGTTCATTTTTTCTAATTAATTACAGTTTTTGCATTCATTGGAGTGATGATGGGAGCCTCCTGATTAAAAGCTTGGATGGTTAGCAGCTGAAAGTCATGGTTAAATATAGCTAAAACTGCAAATCTAGGACAGCTGGCCATAAACCTCTGGTGATCAGACAGAGTGGAGGAAGGATTTACTAAAGAGGAGGAGGTGCTGTGAGTGATGGAAGGAGACAGTGGAAAACAATGAGCAGTCAGAGTCACCACCAGGTGCTATATTGTCCCTAAAAGGTACAGTAGGAACCCATCCTTAACTTCTATAATTAATCTCTCTGAACTTGCTAAATATGCAGGCAGGTGACACCCGGAGCTCGTTCAAGGCTGCGTCCCACACGGTCACATCCTGGAGTGGAAACCTTCCACTGTCAATATTAGCTTAGCAAACAGCATCGGCCGCGCCTGCAGACTGGGCTGACATTGTTCTACATGCTGCCAGCTATCTACCAACAATGCATTTCTACTCAAACATTTATCTTTCCACTACTACTGAAATACAACTGACAGAAAACGTCATAAAAAGGGGGAATTACAAAGACTTTGAACCTATGTAGCTCTGAAAACCAAATGAATTAAGCTAAACAGAAAAGGAGTGAAAAAAACAGTCGGAGGCTGGGGTGGCGAGCGCTTGCCAAGGACAGTTAAAGCTGTACTGTCGTACTTTGAGCGTGACAGCGTGCGTGCGTGGACTGTCTGCTTCCAAGCGCTTGAAGCCAACAGAAGCTGCTCAGCTATCAAACACCCGAGGAATCTGTCCGCTTGTCACACTATCATGGCTGCTCAATGGGCTGCTTTGAGGCACTTCTGCATCCTGGCAGCAGCACTAATTCATGCCAGTTTTCTTAGAAGTCGGAGATCGGGGCTGATTTACCATTTTTAAAGACAGACGGGTAAAACATTCGTGGTTTTCTGAAAAACTAGAACTAAAAATGTTGTAAATCAATGATTTCCGTGGAGTTAAGTTTCTTTGAAAACATGTTACGTTCTGTTTTTTAAAGAGGAATTTACGTTTATTTTGAGGCTGTTCTTTTACCAAACCGTCAATGAATGTTGGAACCAACGCTATGAGTTATCTCTAAAAGTGAAAACAGATTTTATCTTGGTGCATTAGTGTTTATAAGACAAGAAACGTGACATATGTCAAGCAGAGCAAAGTAGAACACCCAGACTATCCCTTTTCTGACCCCTTTTGGGGTCTGAGGTTGCTGGAGCCTATCCCAGCTACTGTTGGGCCAGTGTGTCATAGGGCACCAATACCACACAAACTCATATCTACACCTTGGTGCAATTTAGAATCATCAATGAAGCATGTTTATGGACAAAACCATCCACGAGAACTTGCAAACTCCACACAGAAAGGACCCAGCCAGGACTTGAACCAGGGCCTTCTCACTGTGAGACAAGAGGACTAACCACTACTCCACCGTTTAGAACACCTAGACAACTTTAAAATCATGAAATAATGTTTTCTGAGCTTAATCAATAAGAACTCAATTTTATTACTTGATTTGATCAGAACCAGATTACAAAAATTATGGAAAACTGTGAAATGAAGGAACTAAATTGAAGTAACTAATATAAATTTGCTTCTTCCCACTCCTTTTTTTACGATATTTAATGAATCAACTGTGACTTAAGTGTGTCTTTTTTTTTTTTTTTGAATTAGTGCATTTCATTATTTCTGTACTAAATTTAATAAACCTGTGTGACTTTCTTGTCTTCTATTGTCCACAATTTATGCTTGAAATAAACCGGATCAATCAATCTATCAAAAAAAGTGTAATAAAGAACTCTTGTTTAAAAGTATCAGATGCTCCATCAATGAAAATGTACACAGCAAAGAGTCATAACATTAAGCAGGTGCATGAGGGAGTCATCAGCCTAAATTAAACCCTTAAAAATACATTTTATTAATTTTTAACTCTTTGCTATTAGAAAACATTAAAACATTAAATGAAGATCTTGGTCTAAAAAAAAAAACAGTTTTTCTGAGTAGTCAGAGTGGAAAACAAGCCAAAAACATGAAATTGTTTTATGACTTTAAGGGCCATCAGGTACAGTAGAACTGTGAAAACTGAATGTGAACCTTAAGGTAAAGCTATAAATGATTTTATAGTTGCTTAAAAGAGTGATTTATGCATTTATATGGTGCCTTAAAATGACTATAAAAAACAAACGAAAAAAACAACTAAGAATTAAAGGTAAAAATATAATTAGTGTCATAAAAATGTAAAAATATATATTATATTTGTGTTTCTGTATTGTTAAAAAGTGCTGGTGAAATGAGATGTTGAGATTCCTGCACTATAAAAAGTGAAACATAAAGTATTAAAAGTTCTATAAATTGTTACATTTAAAAATATTAGTTTTTATCATTTTTTTATCAATTTTATTTTATTTAGTAAAAATACATGAAATAATACTAAATAAACATAAAACAGTTAATAAATGAAAAGAAGCAGAAAGAAGAAAACTTATATTATCATTGCTAAAAAAAATCACAAAATAAATCTAAATATATCAAACTTTTTTGAGTTCAGTAAAACATCAACTCATTATTTGAATTTAATGAAAGCTAATCTTTTTAAATGAAATAAATTACATGTTGTTTCACTTTTTTCAGTGTGTGCAGGAGTTTTTCTTACCGAACTACTCCTGATGTGTTTCTGAGGACAGACGCAGCAAAGCTCTGGGTCACTCCCACCAAACTGGTCCCATCCACCTCCACGATCTGGTCGTTCACCTTGATCCTGAACGAAAAAACAGTATTGTTCAAACATCATATGTGAGCTTGGGTCTGTTCAAAATAAAAGTGTGAGGGCTAGAAAATAGGGACACAAATGTGTCACAGTTACACTGATGCGTCACAAAAACTACACAAATGTGATGCAAGTTCCAATCATTTTCTGAATTACTGCAGACTGTTGTTTCTTTCTGTCACAAATTTCCCCGATGTTAGCTCCAGACCACTGCCCAATCGAGACGCAGAGATGAGACTCAAGAGGAAGCTTATGAGGACAAGGAGGGGAGCTTTTGCCTCCGGGCCGCAACCCGGTTGGGGCTTCTCCTGTGATCTGGAAGTGATGGGAGGTCGCATGAGTTTAGGGCCTAAAATTGAACCGCAGATGAAAAAAACGTTGAAGCACAAGCTGTGTTTAGGTTAAGACAAACAGTCTAAACTCAGAGATTTCAAATAAAATGTGAAGTATTGTTTGAAAAAACAAAAAGTCATATTTATTTTAGTTAAAACTTAAGAAAATATTAGTAAAATATTAGTAAAAAAAAAAAAAAACACAATTTCACAATTATGCTGTTTTAATTAGTAATTATGTGAATAAACTAAGACCAACAATAAATAATTCAAAATCGCGGTGACGGATGTGAAAAATACCTCTATTTGCAGCAAACACATTCAGATTTTAGCCACGGAACTAGAGCTCATCATCCATCAAAGGAGACGTCTGCGTCTTATTCTGCTTTTGTTGATCACGTGAATCATTTAATTCAATTTTTTTGTGAAATATGTCAAATTTGATACGCCTCAAAACCCACCTCCTATAAGCGCAAAAACAGTTTTTTATCAATAAATATGAGTTTCTCTAAATTGATGTGTTTCCATTAGGAGAATTTACTATCCAAAATTAAATTTGTGTAATTTCACAGTCGATGGAAAGCAGCTACTGTGAGGTGAGAGCGCTAACCACTACACAACTGCAAAACTGATTGACCAAAAAAAGACATCTAACAGTTGTCATTAATAGAAAATAAACAACAAAAATGTTTGACATACATTTTGGTGTCAAGCTTGACTTTATAAGATGGGAAATGACTCCAGTGGTCATTTGTGGAACTGCAACATTTGAGGCATTCAGGTTAGCTTCAAACGTGGGAATAAAATGTGGAAGCCTGACTGTATATGAGAACTGGACTGAGTTTGAAAAAAACAGGAAGTACCTACTGGCTCCAAAAATCCTTAGAATTATTTAAACCGACCAATCAGATGCCTCAATAAAAGCTGCCCCCAACGTCAAACATTCAAAGCTTTAGATTGACGGGATCTCCTGAGCCTGGTTCCAACTGGTAGGGGTGTGGCCTTCCAATAAGCTCCCTCCTGATTGGTGGGAGTGGTTGCCATAGAAAGGTGGATTCAGACCAATCACTGCTTACTGACTGTCTGACTTTATTTGGTTGGAGCTGAAAGTAAACCATTTTCTACGTCCCACTCACTCAGTCCAGTTCTCATATACAGTCAATAGACCAAACCCAAGCATTTTATCTTTCTCAATGAAAGCTGTAAAAGAAAAACAAAAAGATAAATAGGAAAATGTACTAAAAAAAAGCCGCCCACCCTCCCATCACTTTGTGAACACCATCTGATCCTAACACAGCCACAGATGAAGCAGACAACGTCATCTATCTCCCTGCTAGGAAGTGAGAGTGTTAGCACACCATTAAGCCTACTCAGCAAGAGGCAGGAAGGCCCGATAGCAGCAGAAGTAATGGCGTGGGGAAAATGTGCGTGACCCCTCCTCCTCTGTCTGTGGAGAGCATGAGCTCCAAAAAATAAAGTTTTCAAATGAAAAAACAGTAGGATTAAAGTTTATTACTAACTTTATGGGTTCAGAGATAAAATTCACAGAAATGATAAATTAGAAACAAAATGACAAAAAACATGATATATTATAATATTTAATACTGTTTAATTCCCTAATTAAAAACGACTACTTTTTGGAGCTTAAAACTAAATTAAGTTGAAAAAAAAACATAAATTTTGTAATATTTAATTTCACTTTTAGATGAAAAAAGATTTAATGCTCTATGAAACTGCCTACAATTCTTAAGTTTCGACTATAAACGGTACCCTCTTGAGAAACACATTTTAAATCCTATTTTTTCCAACTAGCGCTGGGTATCGATAATAATTTCCAGAACTGATTCGATTCATTTCACCAGAGCCTTGATCAATTTGATTCATTTGTTTTTTTTCTCAATTCTTTGATCCTCTCAATTAAAGAAAGGTAAAAAAGGGCTTTACAAGTATACGCCATATTTAGAATTAATTTTATGTCTCATTGGTCATGTTTGTGAATGTATGGCTGAGATACTTTGATGACAGTAAATGAACTGTGTAAAGTTTCATTGCTAACATTAAATCGAGAAAGTTTGAACGACACAAACTTCAAATACTGAGCAAATCTTTGACTTTATAAGCTTTATTAATGATCCGAAAAAAA
>NC_050522.1:8849672-8859053 GCF_002922805.2 Oryzias melastigma
GGAAAAGTAAGTAAGGACAAAGACACTTTAAGAAAGACTTTAGCCATAGCAGGAGAAAATGCCATTTGTGTTGCAGCAGGATGATCCTACGTTCACAGGGTGTCTAATTTGACCTAATATGAGTCAAAGCAACAAAAAAAAAACAATTTCATATTTAGAAACAGTATTTTTTTCTTTATATTTCTGCTTTTGCCCTGCAACTGATTTGGAGAATTGTTTAAGGCATGTGTCAAAGTTAAGACCCGGGGGCCGGATCTGGCTCTCCAGGTAATTAAATACGGCCCTCCAGATCATTTATCTTGCGCTTATTTTCAACTTGTGTAATTTTGACAAAATATATTCTTACAGAGAGTTAAATATAGAAATGTATTTAAGGTTTAAGTTGATTTAATCTGGAATAATATTCCTGTTTGTTTTTATTCATAATTATGTTAAAAAGTTACATTTCTAAAAATTGAGTTTTAGTGTGTTCAACAAATTTTTATCCCGTTCGATTCACAACCTAAGGTGTGTTTTGGATTTTGGCCCCCTGTGCGATTGAGTTTGACACCCCTGGTTTAAGGTGTACATTAGCTGGGATAGGCTCCAGCAGTCTCCTCTCCATTTGAAGATAGAAAAACAGATTTCTGTTTGCATTCATGCCACAAAAAACCAAAATTAATTTAGATTTAGTGTGAAAGTAACAGTAACATAAAAAATAAGCTGGTATTTTTCTAATGGGTGAAGTAAAATTGTCGGTTCTGCTGGGCTTTGGTCAGACAGAATGTTTATGTTTAAGGTTGAAGGTTGTAGACTCCAGCTCTGCACTTTTACAAGCTTTTCTCAAAATCATCAAAGAGGAGATTTTTTTAGATCTAGGATCTAAAAATAAGAAAATTATAACTAAAATGAGTCAAAATCATTTTGCTCCATACTCTTAAAATCTCGGTTTAAGATTTAAAAAAACAAAAATGTGACAATAATTTTAAGTTCAATTATAAGGATGTTATTTTAAAACTCAAGAAATGTTTAGATGTATGCTCCAAGAATAAGGGTTGGATTTTATGAGGACTTATTAAAATAGGCCAACTTATACTAAGATATTGTTCTCCTTTTTGTACTAAAAGGAGTCATTTCCTTTTATTACTCAGTTTTTTGTCAGTGAAATCAAAATGAACTATAATTAAGTGCAGAAAAACTCCAAAAATACAAACCTCACTGCTGTCATACTGTACTAAACGGAGCTGCCTATCAGTGTTTAATGGGTTTAAACCACACAAACACATTAATGGTGGGAAGCGTGCGGCTAAAGGCCAGAGACCACAGCTCGCCAGCTGAGAAGCTGTCACATCCTCCACCTGAAGCCCAGCGCTTACTCTGCACTGTTTTCACACTCTCACACAAAAGGAAGAAACACAAAAATGGAGGAAAAGTTCTTCCATGGATGACATTAAACTCCAATCTAGTATCACAGGCTACCTACAAGAGACTCACATGCAGTCCAGTATTTGCCCTTGAGTCTAATCCACCCCCCGCTGTTAAATCTGACAGGACAGACCATGACTGTGTGTGTGTGTGTGTGTGAGAAACAGCCAGGCAGAGAAAAAATGATGTTTTTGACTGATGGATGAAGTTTTTTGACATTTGCCAAGAAAGCAGCTCTCACCTGCTGTCTCTCTCAGCAGCTCCCCCCTCAATGACAGTCTTGACGAATATGCCAAGCTTCTCCAAGCCGGCGTCAGCACCCACACCCATCCCGATGATGCTGATCCCAAGGCCTTCGTCATCTAGAAACACGCAAGACAGGAAGTTAGAGGACACGGGGGCTGTTGGGTTTGCCCTTTGTCATCCGTTTAGTACGACGGAGTAAAAAAGAAGCTATAGAGATTAAAGCTGTAAATGCTTTCATGTAAGTTTACAACTTTAGAGCCAAATAAAAAAAAGCCTAATTTTAAAGATTAGCTATATGGCTTCAGCTGTCCACTTCCAATAATGTCTTCCATTACGAGAAACAAGATCTATAGATCTTCTATATTCTTATGCTGATAATAATTTGATTTAAGTCAACAGAATGAGAATGTTTTTTTTTTTTGTAATTTATCTGGAAGTCAAGTTTCACACGGCTCTAATAAACAGACAACTCTGGTGTCTTTTTTTTTTGGTAAATTTCTGACTTTTTTCTCTTAAATTTATGACGCTTTCCTCGTGAGTGCACGTGTTTCAAATCATAGGTTTACTAGATTTAAAGTAATACATTTCTGACTTTAAGTTGAAAATCTACGACTTTAGTATCATAATTTAAGAGTTATGATACTAAAGTTTTTCTCCTAGATTTATGACTTTTTCTCGTAAATGTAAGTTGTAAATTTACAAGGTTTCAATGAATAATTGTTAAATAAAAGTTTATTTTTGTAATTTAACAGTAGTAACTTTTTCTTGTAAATTTATTTTTTTCTCTCGTCAGTGTACACGTTTTAAAGTCTTAAGTTTACAAGATTTCAAGTAATAAATTCCTGATTTAAAGTTGTAAATCTACAACTTTAGTCTTATAAATTTAAGAGTTATGACTCTTTCTCTTAAATGTAGGTGTTTTGAAGTCATACATTTACTAGATTTAAAGGAGTAAATTTATGACATCAAAAGTCACAAATCTACGACTTTGTTCTTGTAATTTAACCGTTCTCGTGAATGTACATGTTTTAAAGTCGTAAGTTTACGAGAATTAAAGTTATAAACTTCTGACTCAAAGTTGTAAATCTACAACTTTAGTCTAATTATTTAAGAGTTATGACTTTTTTCTCATGAGTTTATGAGTTTTTTCTCATAGATTTGACTATTTTCCCGTAAATTTATGACTTTTTCATCATAAATTTATGACTTTTTTCTCGTACAAGACTTAAAGAAATCAATTTATGAATTATAAAGTAATTATTCTGCAACTTTAGTTTCGTAATTTAATAGTTACAACTTTTTCCTCATAAATTTAAAACATTTTTTTCGCAAATGTAGGTGTCTTAAAGTCATAATTTAACGCGACTTAAAGTGAAAAATATATGAATTTTAAAGTTGTAACTCTACGACTAGTGTCATAATTTAACAGTTACAAGCTTTTCTCGTAAATCTATGATTTTTTTTTCATAAGTTTGTTATTTCTTTTCTTGTAAACATATATGTTTTAGTCATAAAGTTAAATTTTAGTCATAACTTTCTGACCAAACGTCATAAATCTACTAATTTAGTCTTGTAATTAAACCGTTTTTTAAACCGTTAAACACTTTTCTCGTACATGTATGACATTTTTTCACATAGAGTCACCTCTTTTAGTCATAAATTTAAATTATTTAAAGTCATAAATGTACAATTTTATTCTTGTAGTTAATAAGTTACGACTTATTAGCAATAATTTCTCTTCCTTTGTAAATTGACTGTAGTACTCCATCGTAATTTAGGTTCTATGACTGCAAAATAAAAATAAACCAAGAGCAAACAGTATGGATTTATTTAATGTGAGGAGGAGAGATCCTCCTGTAAGATATGTGACGGCCTTCACATAAATAGGAAATATCCTGTATAGGAACTTCTCATTTTCCATTCTGCTCTGCATTAATTATTCACAAACTGCTGGAATTACATAACAGCGAGCAGCAGGAGGAATTCTATCTATTTTAGGTGCTTGGCAGTTTTGATTTGCAACATGGGAAATATCCCAACAGAAGAAGACAAGTGTGTAAGGAGCTGCATAAACGGCGGCATGCTGGGAAATCAAGACAAACTGCTCTTTTCTAAGCTTTAGTGGAGAAATGCTGATAAAAGGAAGACAGAAATGAACAAAACAAGTGTGATACCAAGAGAAAAGCCTTTAATCATAAAAAGAGCGATATCCTGAGTGGGTGATTCTGCCTCATGGGTGTAACTGATATGACAGCACCACCTAATCTATTTAGGCGTTCTTTCTTTCCCACCTTTCTCCAATTCCACGGGGAAGAGCTCCAGTTTCTCCACCCTCTTCTCCAGCTCGTACTCGGCAGACGAGGCCACAGGATCCACCTCCTCATTCCGCCGGTCGTAATCCTCATTGGAGTAAGTGTTGAACACCTGGAAGAAAAACACAAGCAGTTAGGACACTAGATTCTTACGTAAGATTTACAAATAAAGCCCTTTTCATAGGAGGCTAAAAAATAAACTGCTATATATTTAAATATTAAATATGATGAAGATTAGCCCTGTCCTTCCTATGAAATTGTATTTTTGGTATTTTTAAGGTGTGCTTGTGGGATTTTTCCTCATGATAAAAGACAATTTTAATGAAAATTAAGACTAAAACTGCATTTTTTAACATTTATTTATTCACATGATTGTAAATCAGGAGCAGATGAATAAGCGCTATATTGGTGCTTTCTAATGTCTTCATCATTTTCTCCCAATCAACAAGTGGCAACAGAGGCTCCGCCCCAACCATCCCGTTCTATTTTGCTATAGACCAGGGGTCTGCAACCTCAGGCTCCGGACCCACGTGTGGCTCTTTTACCCCTCCATTGTGGCTCTCTGATTCAAAAAAAATAATAATAATTTTAAATAGTAACTAACGTTAAAAAAAGCAGTAACGTGAAAAAAGTAAATTCAAGCTTTATTCTTTTCATTCACAAACAGTTGAACATTGCATATCTCTCTGTCATGTTCCAACAACATATAAAGTGTTTGTAGTTTAAGTCTTTAAGTCGAGTAACAACCTTTTGAGAGATTTGTGATCGCCATGTACCACATAAAATCAACCTGAGGTCAGTAAGCACAACCAAAATATGTATTCAAGGGTTATTAGGCAGATTTTCTATTTTTGAACAAACAAGTGCCCCCCCCCCTTTAAGGTGAAAAAAATACAGTAAGGGTTACTGAATTAGCTCTGATTTCATTTTGGTTTGCTAGATTTATTTATTTATTTATTCCTGGCAAAGATGCACCACAAACATGATACACTGTATTATCCTATATTTGCTGCATTGAGATGATCCTACGCAACACAGGGTGTCTTTTATTTTGAAAGGAAGTCACAAAGGTTATAAGCTAGTTCATATTTTCAAAAAAATCCTATTTTTATTGATGTTCATTTATATGTATCATAGGAACAATAACATAAATACAAGGTAGTGTCTTAATTGTCTAAAGCAGGGGTGTCAAACTCAATCAGCCAAAATCCAAAGCACACTTTAGGTCACGGAAAGAACAGGATAAACATTATTGAACACTCTAAAACTACATCTTTAAAACTTAAAAATGTAACTTTTTAGCATAATTATGAACTAGATATATAGCATTAACTGGGATAATGCTAGTGTGAATTCTGTAAGCTGAATTTGGCCGCTGAAGATGCTAGTTATGATAGCTGGAGATGCTGAAATTGATAGTTAAAAACGCTTAAGTTGATAGCTGAAAACGATGAAGCTGTTGCCAGGTAAAATATTAGCTAAATGTCAAATTAGCCTAAAAAACAAAAAAAGCGTAGATTAGCCAAAACAGCTAGCATGTAGCGGAAAAAATATCTAAACTTCTAAATATCCTAAAAACTGAAAAAAGCCTTAACTAGCCAAAACAGCTAGCAGGTAGCTGAAATATTAGCTAAATTTCATAATAGCCTAAAAAAATCTTACTAAATTCCAAACTAGTCCAAAAAACCTAGCAGAAGGCCAAACTTTAAAACTTTTTAGCATAATTATGGATAACAACAGGCAGGAATATTATTCCAGAATAAATCAACTTAAACCTTAAATAACTTTCAATATTTTACCCTCTGTAAAAATATATTTTGTCAAAATTATACAAGTTGGAAATAATCAGAAGATAACATCGGGCCAAATAATAACAATGAAATAAAATGATCTGGAGGGCCGGATATAATTACCCGGAGGGCCGGATCCGGCCCTGGGGCCTTGACTTTGACATGTGTGGTTTAATGGGCCCATTTAACAATGGAAACGATAAAAATACCAGACAAGAAACGAGGCCATAGATTCACGTACGTCTTTGTTTTCTTCGTCCAAACTGGTATCTGGCTCGAAACTCTAAGACTCAATAACTCCGATGTTACACCGCTAATGTTACATTTGGGCTGCAAGCTAGCTGGGGGGAGTGTAAATAGATGGGGGCGGTAACTCCACGCTAACAGTCCCGCCCACAACTCAAAGACAAATTTCTAATGAACTCTTGCCGCTCTCCTTAAACTCTAGAAAACTACACTTTGCTGATTTTGGCTAAAAACTGCATAAATATGATTAAAAGACCACAATCAAAAGAGGATCTGAGTGGGACTTTAAAGGTTGAAAAGGATAATTTCTAATCACTGTGTTAAAAATATATGTAGTAAAGCAACAACTACTACCACAAATCCACCCGATGGCCAACAACAAGCTCCAGAAGAAAGATGCACAAGGAGATTGAGGACAGGGAGGCCTGTCCTCCTCCCTGCAAGGGTCAGCTGTCAGTTCGCATATCATCCTAACCGAGCTCCCTCTCTCTCTGCTTTCTGCACAGAGCAGAACGTGCAAGAGTGTAAAAAGCTGCAACCAAACTGACTTGAATATATGGCTATTTGTTGCATAAAAGCATGAAAAAAACAGTATGCAAAGTGCTATTTTTCATTTGTAAGAAAAGTGTAATCTCTCCAGATTAAGGCTATTCAAGTGCTTTGTTTCACTTGATAAATAAATGTAGAGGAAGGAATCAGAGCAGGGGGTAAAACATGCAGAAAACCACTGCAAACAGCAAAATCTGAATCTTAAGAAAATAAAAAGACCAATTTTTTCAAGAAAAATTGTCTTACTTTCTGTTTTACAAAAACAATAATCTCAAAAAGGTTTTTTTCAATACCAAAAGTTTAAGAAAACAAGTAGTTATTTTCTTAAAATAGGATTTTTTTAGTAAAACAATTTATCTTACCTAATTAGCAGATTTTTTTAAGTTAATCTACCAATGAGGAAATAAAATGTCACTTATTTCTAAAACAGGCCTGTTTTTGTAGAGCACATGAGGACATGTGTCCTCTGTGCATGAGATGCCTGTTTATGAGTTCTCCAGCACATGGTGTTTGCGTTTTTATTTAAGCAGTGGTGGCACAAGATTTTTGCATAATGGACAAAACAGGTTTCTGTTTTTAGTACGTTAACTTAGCAGGTTTACTGGGGGGAAAAAGTGCATTTGTGGGTGATGCTGAAAACACTGAGACAGCATTAAAAGGCATGACACTAGAGGTGTCTTTGCATTAAACAAAACCCTTACAGCATTTACTGTGTATTGACAAAGGTACACGTTAATGTAGATGTGTGCTTTTTAAACAGGTAAAATCGAGTCGTTTTACTTCTATGTAGGAAAAAACTCACGGAAAATTACTGTAATTTAATTAAAAAAATTTGTTTTTTAGTGGTCCAAAGGTAATATATGATCATATACATGGATATAGTTCATTCTGAAAGGCTTAAGAAAATCATGGTATGGCAGAAGAAACATTTTTTAAATTAACCCCCTAAAAATACAAAAACATGAACTGATCATAATCTGACGGAGATGATAAAACACTTTTTGCTTTTATAATTTATGAAAGAATGTTTTTCTAAACGAATGGAGGAATCAATAGTTTAAGAAATAACAACTTTTTGACTTATTTTGAAGAGAACATAAACACAGGAGGTATGTCCACGAATACTCAGCAATCACCTGAACACACAAGCAGAGAAATGCTAACACCAGCAAGTGTGTTGACCTGAACGCCCTGAATCCAATGCTGCCATTGACAGTCAGAGCCTTTCTAATGGCCTCTGTGTGTGTCAGTGTGCAATATGTGGCTTGTCAACCGAGAAAGGTCATGGATGAGGATAGACCAGCAGTGCAAGCAAAGAAGAGGCAGGAAGTGCAGTGATGGGGAAGGGTTAGGAAAGGCCAAGAGAGGGAACTCTATAAATCTAAAACAAAGTCACTGAGAGGAAAAGTGACAAGAAATCTAAAAAAAATCCCCAAAAATGAGAAACAGATGACTAAGCCTTTCCAAAACTTGCATTTATTTTAAATACAAAGTGAATTCTAGGGAAACCAAGGCTTGGATCAGTCAACTTTTGCTTAAAAACTCAAAAAATTCTTAATCATAAGGAAAAGACATTATAAAAAGCTCAGAAATATACAAAAAAGTATTAACCAAATTAGGGCTGCCACGATTACTCACGACTATATCCACTATTAAAAAAGTCGAAAACTAATTTATATGTCATTTTTTTTTTATGTCAAACTACGGTGCTTCCTTTCTAATCTCATATATCTTTAAACACTTCAAGTTTAAAGCAAATGATGGGTAAGATGTGTGTATTTCATCCAGTTCTCGCACGATCTGATTAGTCGACTAATCGAAAAACATAAACGATGATTAGTTGACAATTAAAATAATCTTTTATAAACCTAATAAACTTCAGAGCATTTCTATTGTGCATACCATTTTGGAGATTAAAAGAAGGAAAATAAAAAATGATTCTGCGGGACTGCTTAACCTTGACGGCATGAGGATGCTGCTGCTGCAAGCTGCTTTATTGCTTAAGGAAGTGAAAAATGGAGAGTAAGATCAGCACTGGTCTGCTGGGTGTGCAGCAGACTGTTACATCGCTTATAGGTTATTATCCCAATGCATGGACAATTATTTCCATTGGATGTTAAATTACCTTTAAGCATTAAAAATGATGTGTGACTGCTTTCCCTGATGCAGCCATTCATCTCTTTCACGTACTAATCTGCAGCCAGCACAGCCTATAGCTGACACTCCCAGACGCAGAAGACAGACTGAATAAAAGCTGACAGTTTGAAGCGTATTGATATGTTCACACACAATATTCAATAAAAACTCCTGGAAACAGTCGTTAAAGTCATCCCACTGTTACCTGTTAATAACATATCTACACACTTCTTCTGCAGTTGATGTGTTTTGAAGCCTGTCACAAAGCTCAATTCAGTTTTAATGGAGAGCTTCCCCACAATGAGGAAGTCTGGAACCACATGTGGAGCGTCTTTTCAGATGATTAAAAAAAAAAAAAAAATCTTCCGGGATTTGATCCAAAACACAAGCATTTAAATGGAAATATATTCACTTGCTGCAGTGCTTTGAATTTAAAAACAGGTTACAGTATCTTCACTGTTGAATTGCCAACTTTAAAATAAAATGCTTTTTGAGACTGTTCAAGGGTTTCTAGTCTAATTTAGATGGAATCATGTACTCCTTAAATCCTGACGGATGAAGTTAAAAAAGAAAACATCTTTTAAAGGTTTTTCAGCTTTTCTTCCAAGGGCAAAACACCAGAGGTGGGACCAAGTCATCATTTTGCAAGTCCGAGTCAAGTCCCAAGTCTTTGTCCTCAAGTCCGAGTCAAGTCCCAA
>NC_050522.1:8859451-8861319 GCF_002922805.2 Oryzias melastigma
TTCCAAAACTTGCATTTATTTTAAATACAAAGTGATTTTCGAGGAAAAAAAAGGCTTGGATCAGTCAACTTTTGTTTAAAAACTCAAAGAAATCTTCATAATAAGGAAAACAAATTGTAAAAAAAATTAGGGCTGCTACAATTAGTCGATTACCCACAACTATATCCACTATAAAAAAAGTCAAAAATGTCATTTTTTAATGTCATTTTTCTAATTCCATGTCTGTCTTTAAACACTTCCTGTTTAAAGCAAATGATGGGTAAGATGTGTGTCTTTCATCCAGTTCTCGCACGATCCGATTAGTCGACTAATCAAAAAACATAAACAGTGATTAGTCGACAATTCAAATAATCTTTTATAAACCTAATAAACTTCAGAGCATTTCTATTGTGCATACCATTTTGGAGATTAAAAGAAGAAGGCAAAGGAAAATAAAAAATGATTATGCGGGACTGCTTAACCTTGGCGGCATGAGGATGCTGCTGCTGCAAGCTGCTTTATTGCTTAAGGAAGTGAAAAATGGAGAGTAAGATCAGCACTGGTCTGCTGGGTGTGCAGCAGACTGTTACATCGCTTATAAGTTATTATCCCAATGCATGGACAATTATTTCCATTGGCCGTTAAATTACCTTTAAGCATTAAAAATGATGTGTGACTGCTTTCCCTAATGCAGCCATTCATCTCTTTCACGTACTAATCTGCAGCCAGCACAGCCTATAGCTGACACTCCCAGACGCAGAAGTCGGACTGAATAAAACCTGACAGTTTGAAGCGTATTGATATGTTCACACGCAATATTCAATAAAAACTCCTGGAAACAGTCGTTAAAGTCATCCAACTGTTACCTGTTAATAACATATCTACACACTTCTGCTGCAGTTGATGTGTTTTGAAGCTTGTCACAAAACTCAATTCAGTTTTACTGGAGAGCTTCCCCACAATGAGGAAGTCTGGAACCACATGTGGAGCGTCTTTTCAGATGATTAAACAAAAAAATCTTCTGGGATTTGATCCAAAACACAAGCATTTAAATGGAAATATATTCACTTGCTGCAGTGCTTTGAATTTAAAAGCAGCGTACAGTATCTTCACTGTTGAATTGCCAACTTTAAAAAAATGCTTTTTGAGACTGTTCAAGGGTTTCTTGTTTAATTTCGTGGAATCGTGTACCCCTTAAATCCTGACGGATAACGTTAAAAAAGAAAACATCTTTTAAAGGTTTTTCAGCTTTTCTTCCAAAGGCAAAACACCCATCTTCTCCTAAAAAGCACCTTCACAAATTTTACATCTTAATGCAGCAAACCAACCGATTCTCTACAGACAGAAAAACACGCCACTTCTGTTTCTGAAACGCCACTATCTCCGTCAGCTTTTGAGCTCCAATTATTGACTGTATATGAAAACTGCACCGAGTGAGTGTGACATCACCCATGCAAAAATTGCTTACTTCCTTTCATTCCATGTATTTATTTAATTTTCACAGCAGATAACAATAAATTACACAATATTCTAGTCTTTGGTAAAAATGAAAGAGGACAGAAAGAGGAAAATGTATTATCTTTGCCCCATCAAACTAAACCAATCAAATTATTTTAACCAAATGTATCTCTTCGTAATGCAAAATAAACACATCAAATGACTGGCAAAAGTTGACAAAACCAAAAACAACAACAAAAAAATACAACAAACGTCTCAGAACTTCTGGATCCAACTAAATAAAGTCATGTAAAATGTTATAAAAAATGGGCACCGCCATCTTGGAACTGGATGTCGTCATCAAGCAATGATTGGTCCAGGTTGGCTTGACTCTGTTTCTATGGCAACCACTCTTGCCAATCAGTAGTGAGCTTGTAGAAAAGCCACACCCT
>NC_050522.1:8861970-8867862 GCF_002922805.2 Oryzias melastigma
AAGTCGAGTCTAAAGTCGTCAAATTCATGACTCGAGTCTGACTCGAGTCCAAGTCATGTGACTCGAGTCCCCACCTCTGCAAAACACCCATCTTCTCTTAAAAAGCACCTTTACAAATTTTACATCTTAATGCAGCAAACCAACCAATTCTCTACAGACAGAAAAACACGCCACTTCTGTTTCTGAAACGCCACTATCTCCATCAGCTTTTGAGCTCCAATTATTGACTGTATATGAGAACTGCACCGAGTGAGTGTGACATCACCCATGCAAAAATTGCTTACTTCCTTTAATTCCATGTATTTATTTAATTTTCACTGCAGACAACAATAAATTACACAATATTCTAGTCTTTGGTAAAAATGAAAGAAGACAGAAAGAGGAAAACGTATTATCTCTGCCCCATCAAACTAAACCAATCAAATTATTTTAACCAAATGTATCTCTTTGTAATGCAAAATAAACACATCAAATGACTGGCAAAAGTTGAAAAAACCAAAAACAACAACAAAAAAATACAACAAACATTTAAAAACTTCTGGATACAACTAAATAAAGTCATGTAAAATGTTATGTAAAATGGGCACCGCCATCTTGGAACTGGATGTCGTCAGTAAGCAATGATTGGTCCAGGTTGGCTTGACTCTGTTTCTATGGCAACCACTCTTGCCAATCAGTAGGGAGCTTGTAGAAAAGCCACACCCCTATCATTAAATACATCAAAAGGCTGACAAAAGCAACAAAACAAAAACTAAACTTAACAAAAAACAACAACAAAAAATACATCAAACTCCTCAGAACTTCTGATGTCCATTTTTTGTGAAATAGACACTGCCATGTTGGAATCGGATGTTTGGTCCAAGTGGGCCGGACTCAACGTTGCTATGGAAACCACTCGGGCCAATCAATGGTGAGTTTTTTGAAGGCTACGCTCCTTCACTGAAAGCGAGCACGTGAGAATCTGTCAATCAAATGTTTCGAACCTTTGACATGAGACCACATACTTTTATTGAGGCATCTGATTGGTCAGTTTATACCTCGAATAACTTGCACTATGGAAAAATATTGTGAAAAAAATGTTATTAGCAAGAACATGTTAAAAAAGCAAGAATGGTTATTCTGACAAACATGATGACTGAGTGATTGGCTGTTATAAGTCTTTGGCTTTTTGGAACCAGAGGGTTCTTCTGGTTTGGAAAGCAGAAGAGGAGGGGTCGATCAGTCCAGTTCTCATATACAGTCAATGGCTCCAACCAACATATTTAGTGGCAGTGGTTTCTTTGGTTTCCTTCACAGCTGAAGTGCATCAAATCATAAAAAAGTGCCTAAGTGTAATAAAAGACATGCAAATACATCAGAAAGCAGAAAATATCAAGTAAAAACAGAGTACTGTACTGCTTTTTATAGGGAAGCTCACTGCTTTTGAATGGAGAGTGAGAAATCCATTAACCAATTCTTCATGCAGCAGCAGCCCTCAGTCCTGTAACTGATGGACAGATTAACTCTGGGAGGATTCTGATGTGGGGGAAAGGAGGTAGAAGTGGGATGAAAGGCTAAAAACAAAAGAAAAAAGTGGGATGAGTGCCAGCAAAAGAAGGTAAAATGAGGTATATATGAAGAAAACAATATAAACAGTGATGGAAAGAAATGAAATCCCTCGTGAGTCATAAGATTCAAGCTATAGTGAGACTATAGCAAAGTGGAAATGAAAAAAAAAATTGGAGTGGCCTGGAGTTAAAGCTGAGTCACTTTCTCTAAACAGCCTTTGATGGTATTATACTGGGACCTTTGCCTTCCAGACGGCGGGCTTTGCCCAGTGCCACAGGAGGTCCACTTTAGTGTACTTTCTTATTTTGGTGTCAGTCCAGCACGGCCTGCAGCAAATTAACTGCCACCTGGCACACATGCATCCACAGACCTCTGTTTTTTTGTTTTTTTTCAGCTGAAACACCTGAACACATTTGCATTTTGTCACCTCTACCTGTGGCCACCCACACACATAACAGCAGGCTGGCAAGCTGAGAGGTGATGAAGAAAGTGTCCAGATTCTGTCAAGACGAGGTGTTTGCTGATGATAGCACCAACAGAGATTGGCAGGCATTATGGAGAAGAAAAAAACAAGGAAAGAATCTATACTGCTCTTATAAGTGCAGGAAATTACAGTCAAACTCAAAGACGAGCTGTCTTTTTTCTTGACACATATCATCCCAAATGTGAATGTGACACTGACAGGCAATGCAGAGCTGGAGAACGCTTCATGGGGAACAGGAACAGAACTCCCACGCAGATGGACATTTTCTTTGAGATGTATTGCTAAAAATGGTTTTCTAGAACTCTACCCATCATGCCCTAATAGCCTTAGGGTGTATTCAGACGAAACACATTGGGTTTGTTTAAAATGAAGGAGTCCGTTTCCCCCCAACATTCTGACCCATCTTTGAGGTGGTCTCAGTTTGTTTCCAATCAGACTGTGATCCAGTTCAATCTACGTTTTCTCAGTCGGAACAAGCTCCATGTTTAAAACTTAAGAACTGGACCAAAACAGCCCCCGTACCCTGGCATAAACAGAGTAAGAAGGAAGTCGTAGAAAAATTTGAAGCAGCAATGAGACAGTGAATATATTTGTAGAAGGATCCTGAGTCTAGAGCTGCCAGGAAAGAGGTCTAGAGGAAGACCAAAGAGGAGGTTTATGGATGCAGTGAATGAATTGAAGGTGGCTGGTGTTAGAGTGGAGGATGCTGAAGACAGATGGAGGAAGCTGATTGGCTGTAGCAACCCCTGAAGGGAAAAGACGAAAGGTAAAGAAGAAGAAGATACTGGTCTTACTAACTTATTTAAGATAAGCGCCGTCCAGCAGCTGCTGCCCACCACTGAGATAATTTCCACATTGTGGGAGTAATAAAGGATTTTTTTTTTGATTGATTGAATTAGCCCAAACATATGTAAATACCAAATTAGCCAAAAAAGCTAGTACATTGCTAAAATATTAGCTTAACTTCAAATCAGCCTAAAATTGCGCAAAATTGTAAAATGCCTGAAAGATATGAATACCAGGGAGGTGTTCCAGGCATGTCCCACAGGGCTGAGGCCCAGGACACGCTGGAGAGACTACGTCTCTCGGCTGACCTGAGAACACTCGGGGGTCCCCCCAGAGGAGCTGGAGGAGGTGGTCGGGGAGAGGGAAGTTTGGGCATCTTTGCTTAGACCACAACCCGGTCCCGGATAAGCAAAAGAAGATGGATGGATGGAAAACTGATGCTATGTTTTTTCTGAGCTCTGGCAGCTACATGCTAATGTAGATGACTGGCAACTATTGATGGTGTCATTGAGGGTTAGTAACGTCTGAATTTGAAGACACTGTTTTTCTATAACTAAATGGAGAAGCCTTAGATAGAAGTAGGGAAAAAATGTGGATTCAGCCTAAAACCTGCATTCCTATCTAGTGGATGCTTTTCTCATACACAGCAACTTTTAGTTCACCATTTTGCCACAATACTACGGAATGTCATGTCTCCCATAATAGCTAAGCCACTGGAAAACTGTCTGACTGACAGACGAAGACAAAGAAAAAGGCTATTTTAAATCAAACAGTGAATTATCATATACGGCGAGTGGGAAGTGGGAATACAAAGTAGAACCACAACATGGTGCTTAATGCAACACATGCCCACTTACTACACTCATTAGGATGCAAAATAATAGTTACTAGAGGGAGGCACAACTTTTACTAGCACTGTTTGATGTTTACTATTGTGAATGGTTGCTAGAATCCCTTTAAGATTTGACTGGATTGTGTGTCTGAGTTGACAAACGAGGATGTTGCAGCAGGCGGAAGCTTTGGAAACACTCGTGACTTTAAGTCTGTTCTGTTTTTCATAGTGAGTGACTTGTAAATGGGAATAGCACGAGACCAGATTGGGTAAGTGGGCGCAGGGTGATACTTTCATGACACAGACTATGCTATGTGGCAACTGACCACCCTCAAAAACCACAAGGCACGTCTCGCCTTTCCCAAAGCATTAAAAATGCATGCTGCAGGGAGGATTGGGTAGCACGAAACAAGCAAAACAAAAACACATCTGCATTCATTATTAAATGAATAAGATACCAATACGCACAGTTTTAAAAGCTGAACCGGTCAGAGATGAGTAGAGCAGAAAATGAATGAGAATCTTAAGATTGGTATCTGTTGCTTGAAGACGCTTGTGAAGATATCCTGTCCATGCTCATGAAAAAGGCCCAACTGATGAGTAAAACAGCAAACTGTACATGTTTTAACTCCATAATTAACTCAGAATTATTAGTTAACTTCAATGACATTTCTTTAGACTGCAGGGGAAAGAAAGAGCACCTTCAGTGACACCAAGAACATTCAAACTTTGTAAAGAATGTCATTTTTTCTTTACATCCAGAGAGATTTAAGCTGTCCACAACTTTAAATGACCAAGAATGCAAAATATTGGAATAAAATACTTTGATCGGGTACATTTTTAAATTGTATGCATATATTCCAACTCCCTTGATCCCCTTTCCATCACCTTACACATCTCTTTATTGTGAGGAAAGCCCTACTTTTTATGGATCTGTATGAGCTGATAGGGTCACTCCATAGAAGTTCAACAAGTAGCCTCTGCAAGACCTCTGATTCGGGTGAAATCTTTGGCATAATGACTATAGCATATGCAACACACTTTTAAAAAAGGCAATGAAGGATCATAACGGTCATCTTTTTACTCTACCAATAACAGTTTATGAGCAAGTTTAAAGGGTTTTTTCTTAACCCTTACACTAACATGTTATCCCTCCCATGACAAAGGTGGACCGTGGACATGCCATTGACACCAATGAAAAATCATTTAAAATAAAGTTCTGACCCAACTCCCAACATCCCTAGAACGACACTAGAGTTTTAATAGACCTTTTTCGCTTTCTTTTGTCCCAAAGTTTACCCAACAAGTTGCTTTTTTTCTTTTCTTTTGTTTTTTTTTTGTTTTTTTCTTAATCCAGGGGTGTCCAAAGTCAGGCCTCCAGCTGGTTTTCCAGAGACCCTGCCTTATCTGCTGCAGATTACCTGGATCAGATATGTTTGACCAATATGGAGTTTCAATGGCAGGTTGGTTGGGAAACATTTAGGACACCGGCCCTCGAGGACTGACTTTGGACACCCCTGGTCTTAATCCATGTGTACTATGTAGCCACAAGTAGGTCCAAGTCTGCGTTTCCCTGTGTCAGTCCCCAGCCTGGATAGAATACAGGATTGTATCAGGAAGGGCTCTCTGCTTAACCAAATGTTCAAATCAGTGACAGCTGATCGGCGACCCCTGACGGGATATGCCGAGAGATGAACAACAACATCCACGTGTAGTTGTAAATTAAATAATAAATGCAACATAACCATTATTGTTTTCTTTTGTCTGCATCCTCTCCAAGTAACTTTTTATAGTTCGATTAAACAAATGTGTATATATGTATCCATCCATTCCAGCTGCTGTTTGGGGAAGGTAGGATACACCCTGAACAGGGCCACGCACTCACACCTAGGGACGATTTGGAAGCATCAGTCGACCTATGAAGTGGACTGTGGGAGGAAGCCATAAATTCATGCAGGAGAACATACAGAAATGACCCAGTCCGGATTCAAATCAGGGCCTTGCAGTCCACCATGCAGCCTCAGACATGTATATCTACAAAGATAAAAACTGGTAGACTACATAGAGATTCACATTAGAAAGTTGATACGGCAAATTCATAACTGGTGTTGTTTTAACAGAGCTGCTGTGTGTCTTAAACCCCAAAGCTTTATTTTTATCTGCCTAAATCACATGGAAAGTTGTAAGGATTCAAAATAATTCAATATATCTGAGTCTACTTAAAAAACTGTGTCTCACAATC
>NC_050522.1:8868641-8874915 GCF_002922805.2 Oryzias melastigma
TGCATCCTCTCCAAGTAACTTTTTATAGTTCGATTAAACAAATGTGTATATATGTATCCATCCATCCCAGCTGCTGTTTGGGGAAGGTAGGATACACCCTGAACAGGGCCACGCACTCACACCTTGGGACGATTTGGAAGCATCGATCGACCTATAAAGTGGACTGTGGGAGGAAGCCATAAATTCATGCAGGAGAACATACAGAAATGACCCAGTCGGGATTTGAATCAGGGCATTGCAGCCCCAGACATGTATATCTACAAAGATAAAAATTGGTAGACTACATTGAGATTCACACTAGAAAGTTGATACGGCAAATTCATAACTGGTGTTGTTTTAAAAGAGCTGCTGTGTGTCTTAAACCCCGAAGCTTTATTTTTATCTGCCTAAATCACATGGAAAGCTGTGATGATTCAAAATAATTCAATATATCTCAGTCTACTTAAAAAACTGTCTCACAATCAAAATAGTATATTTTTGTGGTTTTAAAATAGTCATAATGTCAAAAAAAATGTAACTAAGCTGGGGGAAATTTTACAAAAAAGGTTTGTAATGAAATGATTGAAACCACAAGTTAGATTTTAAAGTAAAATGTATTAAAGTATACAGTGGGCTGCATACTAGTGGGTGACATGGTTGAGCAGTGATAATAAGGTGGTGGTTCAAATCCTGAACTGGACCTTTCTGTTTGAAGTTTGCATGTTCTCCTGCTCCTGTGTGGTTGTTTGTCTGTGTGTGGTCCTGCGATGGACTGGTGGACCATTAACCTTCCTTCAACAGTAGCTAGTGGATAGGCTCCAGCAACTCAACCTTGTAAAGGATTTGGAGGGTCAAACGTAAAATAATTACGCATGGTTTTTTTTTTTGTTTTTTTGTTTCTTGCAGACTTGTTCAAAATGAGTAAAACTGGTTGTGCTGGGGAAAAAATCAACCTGCAAAGCTACACAATGCAAATATGACTTGCATTGTTGGAGGTACCAATATTTTTCTTAAATAACATTTTTACTCGTGGATTTTTTTTTCTTCTTTTTTTTTTCTTTTTGGAAGCATTGGGACCAGAGGGGGAAAAAGGTTCCCAGACCCTTAACCCAGAAAAAAAAAGAGCTGAAAAGACAGCAAATTCTCTCTGTAAGAAGTCAACGTTTCTGGCGTTGGGCCATCTAATTTGCTTGAGCTTCAACAGTACTGTGTAAGGGTTGTGCTCCAGATGAGGATGCTTTGGAGTCCCACATGTTTACAAGTTGATCTATGCACACAACAAAATGTCATTTGCTGAAAGAAGAGTCAGGCCAGCCTGCCCCCCACCCCCACCCCCACACAGTGAATTAAGGACAAATAAATAAGCTCCCAATCCTCTGGAGAAATAACCATTTCCTGATGCCTGACAAGGACAGAATACGAGAATGTGACTACTCTGTTTTTAGCTTCAACAACTTTATATCTTCTGTCCTGCATACAAGATGAGCAACAATAATTTAAGCTCAGAGTCCCCTCATTCGTTAACCTATGGACGCCCATACAGCGACGTAACCAAAAGAAGAGTGACACACATCTATATCATATTGATTATGGCTGTGAGCTCAGATTCATTCAATTCAGCATTCCACTAATGGTGCAGCAGCAGATTCTAATGGACACAACCTGCATCTCTATGATGCAGTCAGTAACAGACAGCACGCAGGGCGGAGAAGCGGACTACAGGGCCCAGTCACAAACCATTTCACTGTTGCTGCACCAGTCACAGCTGCTCCGTTTTCTTTTAAGACGGTAAAGTGTCCCAAGTGATGACACTAGTGTGCAGATGGAAACTGGGATTTCTTTGGACTAGTGCTGCTACAAACAGTTATTTTAGTAGTTGTCTAATCACTGATTATTTTTTCCGATTAGTCAACTAATCGGGTCGTGCACAAAGTGGATATAAAACACACATCTTAACCATCATTTACTTTAAACTAACTAAAAACTATATACAGTATATTCACACTAACATTATCTGTGAAAATTCAAGTGTGAATGCTGTAAGCTGAATTTGGCAGCTGAAGATGCTAGGGACGTTAGCTGAAGATGCTGAAACTGATAGCTGAAAACGCCAAAGCTGTTAGCCAGCTAAAACATTAGTTAAATGCCAGGTTAGCCTTAAAAAAAGCCTAAGTTAGCCCAAACAGCTAGCATGTAGCAGAAATTTTAGCTAAATAAAAAAAAAAACTAAAAAACAAAACTAAAAATCTTAAATTAGCCAAAACAGCTAGCACGTAACTGAAATATTAGCTAAACTTCAAAATAGCCTAAAAAACCTTAATAAATGCCAAAATAGTCCCAAAAGCTAGCATAATGCTATTATAACTTTCAACTATACTACACTCGTGACTCCATATAACATAAAGTAACGACTAATCGACTATTAAATTAGTCGTCGACTGTTTTAATAGTTGATTAGTTGCCGTTTAGTTGACTAATTGTGGAAGCCCTACTGTGGACAAGATCGCTAACTTCAATAAGCTAGTAAGATGCTGGAATAAGAGCTATTAAGATTAGATAAAATATAAATAAAAAACATGAATACTAGAGATCTATGTTTTTCTGTGTCACATACAAAATACAGGATTTTAAGCACTTTTTCTCTATCATTACCATTTTGGTGTTTTTAACATGTTTCTATGGCATTTTTTTTATTATGAGGACATACATAAAATAATTTAAGCTTAAAATTGTATTTCTGAGTATTCAAAAATACAAGACAAAAAAATGCCGTTGGATAAAGCTTGTAGATGTGACGTAGAAGCTACAATCAGAATCCACTCAGACAAATAGATCCATGAACGTCTTTGTTTTCCTCATCTGAACTAGGATCAAAACTGTACTGCTGGATAGTTTCAATGTTGATCGCCATTTGTGTTGCACCGATAATGTTAGATCGGGGCTGTGATTGACTCTAAGGTATTGGAAGAAAGTGTAAAGAGATGGATGATGGGAAGTAGAAACAGGCTTACTCCAAGCCAACAGTCCCACCCACAAATCAGAAGGTCACCTTCTAATAAACTACAGCCGCTCTGCAGAAACTAGTGCTGGGTAATATGACAATACATATCATGTGAGCAATAAAAAAAGTGTACATTGTCCCATTTCTCTTTGATCTATTGTTTGTATTTGTTTGTTTTATTGCTGAACTTTAGTGCATTAAGGTGTTTTCCTACTAAGAAACTTTAAACTGATGTGCACTTCAAAAAAATGTTTCGAAACTATTCAAATACATCAGGGGTCTCAAACTGGCCATTTGTGGCCCCAAGTCGATATTTTGCAGCCCCCGCCTTAATGAAAGGTCATTGTCTGCTGATAAATATCTTCTGCATGTCTTCGTTTCTTTGATGATAGCTTTGTATTTGCTTTGTGATGTTTCAGCTTTATGCTTAAAACTTTGTATTTGCTATTGTCGTTGGATCTGGTCGTCAGAAAAGTCCTTAGTGACAGTTGCTAGCATTGTTAGCTCCTGTCGTTTCACAGGACACGCAGAAGATATTGCTTAGTGGTACATAGGCATGAACAAATGTTCAATAAACTTGTTCAGTAGACATAGACAATGGATCAAAGATATAGACAGTGGACAAAAAAACATAATGTTGGCACGAATGGAACCCCATACAGCCCAGACTCAGGGAGATTCTGCCTTCAGTGGCCCCAAATTGAGTTTGAGAACCCTGAATTACACGTTACTTGAAAAAATAAAGTCTGGCAAAAGTAAGTAGTAAAATTTGTGCTAATTTTTTTAGAGAATAACTGAAAATATACTTTATTGTGGTTTATTGGGATATTTATTGTTGTTGTGATATAAAATAATATGTATCATGATATACAATTATTGCCATATCGCCCAGTACTAGCAGAAACTGAGCTAGATAATGACACAGGGTTTTTTTGCTTTTTTTTTGGATTTGGGTAAAGAAGGCATCGTCATAATTAAAAGACCACTGAGAACTTTGTGAGTAAATGAACAAGTTTCTGTTAGCTAAAAGGGTTTTTTTCTTAAAAGAGATTATTAACTTTTTGCAAAACAACCAGCAGCTTCCCTGAACTCTAGTCTTCTCTGTGGGTCAGCGGTTCCTGGCAGCCAGACGGCCTCAGTGTCTGATAGCTCAAAGCCGTCACTTCTTAGCGGGTCAGTCAGGATGTATTTTCCAGCCAAGAAGACATCCCTGTCAGCCTGTGTTTACCACAGTAAAAGCTAACTTTGACCAGCATGTTACAAATATTCTGATACTCAGCACTGTTGATATGAGGACATGTTTGGATCCATTTATTCATGAGTTATTGCAGTTTTTCTGAAAGCAGGGATGAAGCTTTTGTGCGACACTCATTAAATAATTTCTCAAATATTTAGTTTTGGGCCAAAAAAGGTTAAAATTTCCACTTCTTTTTCTCTAAAACATCTCAAGCGCAAGCTGGTTAAAAGCATGTTTACGCCTGTTCTCATTACAAAATAAATTACAATTATTTCTGATTTTATTTGGTGTTCAAAGCCAAGGATTTTCTCATTTTATTAGATAATTTCAAGGCAAAACTCAACAGTTTCATAAGCATGTTGTGCAATAAATCTGAAAACAGCGCTATTATTTTGAAAACCTCCTCTCGTCTCCTCCCACAGGGGGTCAAGCTGGACTCGTGCTGATCCGAGGGCTTTGTGTCTTTCACTATATAGACAAACAAAAGACAGAACCCCGTTTGTTCCTGGCTGGCTGAGAGGAGAACAGGCTCTGATGAAGAGGTGGGAGGGAAGCATGTCTAATTGGGCGTGAGCTTGTGTGTGAGGTTGGGGGGCAGCTTGCCTCCTGAATATTCCATATGATGAATGAGCGTCAGTCCTTTTCATGGAGAACAGAAGCCTTGAAACAGCAGGCACAAGAAAGGAACACAGTCCCATCTTAATGGAGCAACAAGCGCTCTAGTGTTCTTGTGCCATACAGTAAACTGAACATTTCATTCACTTTAAAGAAGTAGCATTTGTTAATTCATTATATGTTTTTTTAGTTGGTTATTATTATAGGGCACAACTTTTAATTCAAAATTGATGCGGAAAACACTCTTGTTTTTTTACTTTTTTACCAATCATCTTTTGATCTATTTTTTTAAGTGTTTATGTTCTTTAATTTCCTTTCATTTTTTAATTGCTAACACGATCAACGCAAAATCTGCTCGCATTCCGTTGATCGTGCTAATTGTTGAAAAGTTACAATATGTTAAAGATTTTGTGTTTAAGCGTCACCTGCGACGCCTCAGGTGTCAGATGCCGTTTTTAGCCAAAATCAAAAAAACTGTCATTTTCTAAGACAAAGTTTCTGTAGAGCGGCAGAAGTTCATTGGAAATTCGCCTCTAAATTGTGGGTGGGTCTGTTGACTCAAAGCAACCTCTCCCCCGTTCCCCTCCCCATTCTCTGTCTGGATACTTTCTATATCTTTATCTGGAAAAAATAAAAAAAGGGAGTTTTTCGCCAATCCATATGTACAGTACATAAAGAGAACTAATCATCCCCTCCACCCACGCGTTCCACATAGGAAGTACCCACTGGTCCAAGAAAGCTAAAATCCCATAGATTACTACTGAAAAATAAACAGCTATTACTCGGTCGTTCTGTTTGTCAGAATAACCATTCTTGCTCTGGTGTCTCTTTTTAACATGCTCTTGCTAAGCCTATTTTTCCATTATATATTTTCTTCATTGCAAGTTATTCAAGTTATAAACTAGCCAATCAGATACCTCAAAAAGTAAATCTGGAGCCCGCTGGCCCCACCTCAAACGTTTGACAGATTCTCAGACTAATCACTGCTTCCTCACGTCGTTTGGTCTAAAATTGGAGAAATCAAGCGATATCTGTACCACGGAAAAATAGCAACTGAATTTACTTATTTCAATGGAACCCGAGGTAACAGGTCTATTCTTGTCAATGGTCAGAAATATGTATTTTTTCAAACTGCATTTTTCTGTCTGATTCACATTGTTTTCAATAAAAAAAATACTCAGCAATTTTAAGCTTACATTTTTTATATTGAAAATTAACAAAAAAGTGCTACAAGAACATGTTAAAAACGCCAAAAACTTTCATCAGCTTTTGGCTTTAAAGCTTTTCATATCTCAAATAAAGCTTTCTGTTTTAAAAAAGATATATTTCTGTTTTTATTCGCAAACTTTATGTATCAACCACAAATACTCAGAGCTGGATTTGTATATACATTTATATTTCCTATTTCCACATATTTCCACATTAATAATTCCACATTGTTC
>NC_050522.1:8874985-8935126 GCF_002922805.2 Oryzias melastigma
AATAATGCCACATTGTTTTATCAAATGCAGGAATCAATTCTTATAAACAGCTTTTTTGTTAAACTTTGAATCTAAGATATATTTTTTATCATTTTATTTAAAGTTTCCCACTTATTAAGTTTTTATTACCTGACAAAAATTGGTTTAAACATTAAAAATATGACAAAAACATTAATAATGAATTGTCATTCCTAAATAACACTTTTTTTTAAATCAAAATGATTTAGTAGTTTTGCTTTGATGCCCAACCCAACAAATATTCAATTTGACCGACTTACATAAGAAAAAGTGGAAAAGATTAAAGCAAAGCACATTGTGTACTTCATAGCTAACCTTTCATAGTCAACTCCTTGCTAATTTTGTGCTCAATTCAGCATCAAAATACTGCAAAGCAGAAGAAACCTCTACCACTGTTTGCATGGCAGTAAAAAGCTCCATTAGCTCCACTGTAATCTTGCTGAGTAACAACACAATTACACAAATGAACCACAAAATTTCCGCTTCCTAAAGATTCTATTTGAGATTTTGTGAAGCAGCGACCATAGTAAAATATCGTCAAAAACAGGATCCCGGTTGAAAAAAAAAAAAACTGGTTGCGAAACACGAACACAGTGTCTTGTGTGAAAAGTGTGTGGGCGCCAAGGCAGCATGACTAACGCATGCACAGATGAGATGCTCACTGACATGTCAAGCTCCCAGAGAGACAAGCTTCATTTTCTGACATATTAAACCCAAAACCCATTAAATGGAAAACTGAAGTATGACAATTACGGAGGTCAAATTAATATCTCAGGATAATGAGGCCTTACAGACATCCATACAGCAGTTCAATAGTATCTAAAAATACTAGCTCATTCAATTGAGTCTCTAGTTTTTGTAAAGAATCTTACTGTGATTGGAGCGGTGCTGAAGCGAATCTTCCTCTTCGGCGGGACGTCTTCTTTGCTTTCTTGAGGCAGACCGGGGATCTCCGTCAGGTCTGAGCCGGGGTCATAGACTATGTCGTCGTCGTCATCACCGTACAGGTCATCCTCGGGGTCTGTGCAGCTCTCCCCCCAGCCCTGATAGCAGGCATCCCCGTCTGCGTTAAAAATCACTTGCTCGTTCCCAGCGTATTCCTCCTCAGGTTCTTCCCTCTGGTTCCTAGAGGATTCGCGGGGTTTGTCTTCCTTTGAATCCTCCACATCCTGTTTGGTTGCAGAAGCTATGGCGTCCAGAAGATCATCAGAAGTTTCGTCGGTGATCACAGCACCATGAGAAGGTTTTGAGGCTCTGAAGTCCTTATGGTCCTCTGAAGGCTTTGGGTCTGAAGGTTCAACCTCTTCTTCATAAGACCCATTGACCTGGCTTTCACCAGTGGTAGTCCCAGGCAAATGCTGATTGTTTTTCTTCTGGACCTCGACCTCTGCTTTGGATTCCAGACTATCTGGTCCAGGACTGGGGCTCAGAAAGTCCTCAGAGGATGAGGACATGGGAAACTTGCCTCCCATCTTATTCCGGGAGGTTCCATGAACGGGTGACTGTCGTGACTCATCCTCGCTAAGGTCGCCCCCGTGGCGATTGGATCCGTCTGGTGAATAGAGAGCTCGTCTGCTGACTCCTCTGTGAGGAGCTCCCTGGTTGTGGTGGTCGGCATTTTCAAAGACAGCGCTCAGCTGACTGACAGTCGGTGAAGACGCGTCAGTTCTGGAGCACAGGGAGTCCAAGGAGTCTGTGCTGCCTCGGTTGGACCTCGCTCCTCGCCAGTCATCAAGGTGCTCATGGGAGCCCCTCTTATCGCGTCCGTAGGGAAAGACTGGTGACTGGGACTGATCGCGGGACTGCTGCTCAAACAGCCTCCGGGTTTCTGAGAACTTCGCCCCGGCACCTCCAATCCTCTCAGCTGACGAGGAATGCTGGAGCTTTATCACTGACCCATCAGCTTTGTTGATGAAGTTGGTGGGTTTCACCAGCTTCTGTGGTGAGGACTCGTCCCGAGCCCTGGTTTTAGCTGTGGTATTCTCCGATCCCATTTGCATGAACATGTCCTTAATGCGACTGACGTGGGCGCCATACTGGCGACCTCTCGGCTGTTTCCCCCGTTCCAGGCCTTTGGGCTTCGAGTCTCCATCGATCCGAGGCTGATCAAAGGCTTTCTTCAGAGCCTGGAACTCAGCACGGTAGGCATTACGGTGAGGAGAGGCACTCCGGAGGCTGGTCCTCTCTCCCGAGGCCTCCATCTTCAGCATGATGATGTCTTTGGATTCGGAGGGGATGTCAGCATCGCGGTGACCTCATTAAATTGGTGGAGTGAGGAGTACAGTCGAACTTACTCCAGTCTTCCAGTTCCAGTCACGCCTGCAAGAATGACATAGATGTGAATAAACATATGCAGCTCTAGTCTACCAGAAGATTTTTTTAATCAAAATAATGGATTCAAAGCTTGAAAAGAGATCAATGCTCTTATTATTAAGACTCTTATGGGGCCAATTTGCTTAAAAATAATATGAATGGCTCTAGAGTACAATCTGTTTGCATAGAAAAAAGCATAATCTGTCAATAAATAGATTTTGCATAATATGTAAAGTTTTTCTGCTTTTGACATGATCTACATGATGTTGAAACATGCAAAAGAAGCAATAGAGTCCTACTCCAATTGTCTTTTGATCTATTTTAAAGCGTTTCCAGATGTCTTGTAATTATGATAATGTCGTTTTTAGCCAAAATCCATAAACTTGTGTCATTTCTTAGGACATAGTTTCTCCAGAACGGCAATATTTCTTTAGAAATTTATCTTTTAGCTGTGGGCAGGACTGTTGGTGCAGACCTTCCCCGCATTTCCCATCATTCATCTGTTTACTCTTTCTCCTGCTACCATCACATCCCCAACCTAACATTACCGGTGCAAGAAAAATGGCGTGCAATGTTGCAGCTTTTAATACTACGGTCAGAAATACAACTGGCACCGTGCAATAGGGAGACATCGACAGAATCTTCAAGATTTTAATCTCGCTGCTTGATTCTATTGAAAATCGTTGCTGTGATCACAATTGTAGATGGCGGCTGTAAGGTGGGCAGAATGCTCCACTTTTTATATAACCCCGGTGGCACTTGATATGGAAAGCCACCGTCCAAAGACATTTAAACATCGTGCAATCAGGGCTGCAGCCAGTCGGCTATCCGCCCCGTGGCCACCCACCCAACTGTGGAACAATTTCGTCATCCCCTGTACGACCTCATAAGGACTGATCAACTCTTACAGAAAAATCGTCCGGTCTGTGAAATTCTAACTTTTTCCTAAAACGTCACTACATCATGTATAAAAATGCAACCAACAACTCCCAATTACAAATACTGCCACACAACTACCTGCTGATTTTGCTGAAAAACTTGCATTTAAGTTGCCGCATGGTGGCATTTTGGGGTATGTATTGTAGTCTATATCAACTCGGAGGAGGAAAACAGAGACATACATCATATGTGTCAAAGTCAAGGATTCGGCGCACCGGGTAATTATATCAGGCCCGAACAGATCATTTTATATTTTTGTTAATAACAACCCAAACTTGCGTTGGTAACATGTTGCAACACATTCTCATTCCCAAGTTGTCCCATATTGACGCATGATTAAGGACCCTAGTCGCGTCAAAAATTAACGTTTTGGTGTTTCCCTCTAAATTAAATTAAGTCTCCCCAACCTCTGGGCCGCAGACGGTACAGGTCTAGTACTGGGACGTGACTCCATCGGTATCCTAACCCTAAGCTTAACGCGGTACCGGACAGTCAGCACCAGACGCAGATAAGTACTAGTTGCAGACACGGTATCAGACGCAGACTAGGCTTGAATTAGGGTACCGGCCGCATCTTAAGGTTCAGTCTGTGTCAAAAAGTGACGTTTTTAAAGTTTTAAAAATTTAGTTTAGGTGTGTTCAATAAATGTTTATCCTGTTCGGCCCGTGACCTATGGTGTGTTTTGGATTTTGGCCCCCTGTGTGATTGAGTTTGACACCCCTAACATACATAGATCTATTTTTATACAGGTGGATGCATCATTGGAGCAGAGCAGGGACCTTATGGCCCACCCAGTGTATTTTCTACGTCACAAATACAACCTTTTTCAAACTGATTTTTTTTTCATCTGCTCCTGGTAAATACATTAATACTAATAAATGAAATGTTTGCGTATTTTTGTTTAAATATGTCTTCCATAGTCAGAAAAATGCAAAAAGAAGATATTAAAAACACCAAAAACATGTTTTTAATCGGAAACCGAAGTTGTTTTGAAGCTGCAGCTCGGAGGGATGGATGCAGGTGCAACAGCAGCACGAACCTCAAATATCCCAGTTCAGTCTTCATGTTTCATTAGATCCGGTCTGGTTCTATTTTAATTCAATCCTTTCTGCAGCATGAACTTTAGAAAAAACCTAGTTTTGAAAATCAATATTAAAAAGGAGCAAACATCTGACTCAGTTGGATCAGACAAACAAGCGCGCGCGCGCATCAGCCCCGCGCGCAGGACATGACAGCTCCGGCTCGAGCCCTTTCACTTTTCCATCTCTTTTTCCTCTTTTTTTCCATAAAGCTTCTGTTCTTCGGAGGATTTGGTGCGAACAAGTTAACTGTTTACCATCATGTGTCACAAAAACAAAAGACTTACAGTCATGGCTCCAGCTTCGGTGAAGGCGCTGTGAGGAAAACACAAATAAAAAACAGTCCAGAGGACAAACGCGAGCAGATGTGGAGGATTTTCTGTAGAAAACACTTCCACTAAGAACATTTCTGTCTCCTGCGCGTGGATAGTCCGGGACGGAATGGCCACTACAGACAGGCTGGAAGCCACTCGAGCCGCTTCAACGCCATTGCAGGCAGTGGGTGATGCTGCCAGCCGCACAATGGGGGTGTCGGTGCAGTTTGGCAGCTCATCCCCCCCGAGAGCTGCGCCGCGGCGGCGTTTGCAGGACGCCGGCGTCCGGTTTGGGTGTGCGGTCGGTGAGGTGGACTGACTTGCTGCAGTAATGGCCGATGTTTTTGCACGGAAAAGCGTCATGTGACAGGTGCTAAAAACCTGAACTGCGGCAATGGTTCGGTCCGATAATCTGCTGCGCGGAAGGGGCTTCAGCGAGCTGCAGTCCGGCGTAAATACCAACACACACTGACACGGGAACTTCTCTGCCTGCTTGAAGTGGATATGGGGGGGTCTTTGGAGGGGGACCCCGGGTCTGGGGCCACCCCGGGGGTCTTCTGAGACCCACTCCAATGAAAATGGTGTTTTTACCATGTTCTTGTGGCATTTTTCAAATGATGGAGGACATATATATATATATATATATATAAAGAAAATTTAGCTAAAAGTTACATTCTTGAGTATTCAAATCCTTGTGAATCAGAAGCAGACAAAAAATGTTTTTGTTTTTTTTAAACTCCTGGTTAGCTCCAACATTGCTCGCCATTTTCGTTATATCGTTATTGTTAGGTTGGGAATATGAGGGGCTGTAAGACAGCGGGAGAGAATGTTAACAGAGAGCTCTCAGTGATAGGGAGGGGATGGGTGGGCGGGGTTGCTCAAACAAGTCCCGCCCACAAACCAGAGGTGAATTTCTACTGCAGAAACGATAGTTTTGTCCAAATGGACAATATGCATGACCTACTTCCACATTCGGTTTATGACGCTCAGTCATTTCTTGTTGGGGCAGTGGCCTATTGTTTATGTGGAAATAGTGGAGTATTTGGACTTTAAAAGATGATTTTTGGAGCTAACAAGAGTCACTATAAACGATGTTAGGCTAAGTGTTCGCTTTTCTAGCAAAATACTCCACAATAAAAATGCAAAAAGGATTTAAATTGTATTTGTCATCCCACATAGCAAACTTCAAAGGTAACTTGCGAAGGCTGATGTAATTCAAAAATATTTACGTGAAATCAGCTCTAAAGCTAATGAAAATTTAGGTTTCCAACACATAATAGGTGCAGGCAAGATGCAGATTGCTGCATAGTTTCACGTATTTTATGTGAATCCAAAGCTAAATATTGTAGTATTTAATGACCGCGATCCATTTGGAACCGGAATCCTAATCTTAACCTTTCCTCCATGTCCGTGCAGCCAAGAAAAAAAGTTCCGAACTGCATGTCATTTTTAGAAAATTTCACATGAATACCATTTCATTCGGGCTAATGCTAACTAGCATGAGAGACACGTCTGATTATCGCTGTCTTTATCTTTATGACTTGTTATGTTTCAATTACTCCACAGCAGAGTGTTTCTAAATGTGTTTAAATGTATTGTTCAGTGTCAGGTAGACAGTCTGAGACGTGATTCCCTTTCCTAAACATCTCAACACAGGTGAGGTGCCCGTTAGCTCACGCTGCTACCGCTCCATGAAGAAGGCAGGAGCATCTCATCATCAGCTGAGAGTAGATCAGTGTTCTGAAAGTCACTTCAAAGTTTTTTTACACATAAAAGGTTCTGTTTAAAAGGTTTTAAATGTTCTAACATAAATAGCTACGTTTCATCCCAAGAAGTCATATGATCATACAGTACATGATAGCGTTTTGTTAGCATTGGATATTTGGTGTTTCAGGAAGGCAAACTTTGTCTTTTTGGATGTCATTTTGAATACATATAATTACAAACTAACATACAATGTAAGAAATAACAAAAATAAACCAATACCAGGGAAAGTAAACTGAGATTTGCCAAGTCCATACATACAAATAGCCACAACCAGAAGCAAATAGGCGGTCTTATTCGAAACCAGATGTACGCCACACAGCTCCATGTATAGAGTCCATTCCCACCCTAATCCCTAACTACTAAAAAACTATATAGTGCAGGACTATAAATTGCCCTGGATTTTAAAGTAATTCAGACATCATGCATGCTCACTACTTTTCTTTAGTTTTTCAAAACATTAGATATAACATCACTGATTTCACAAAGTGAAAATCGAATAAATACGAACATTTTGCAACATGTTTTTGTGACTCCACTGTGTTCTGATGATGAAAATGTGGATGGTTTATTTAAAAAAATTCATTTAAACATGTTTTTTTTCCCAAAAACTGTTCGACCACAGTGCATTGTGGTCTATATTCGCATATGTAGCTAGCACCGATGCACGCTAGTTTTTCTGGGAAATTTCCACTGCATTCTATTTTTAAATTGTAGATTTGGACAGAATTACAAAATCCTGAACGCACTATATAGTGCACTATATAGCAAGTAAGGGAGGAATTTAGACATAGCCTATACAGTTCAGTATCATCTAGTCCCCTGGACTTTAAAAGCAATGCTAACACCATGCTACTTTTTTTTTTATAACAGCAAGTATTACATCAGCAATTTGACAAAGTGAAAATCTAATCGATACAAACATTTTATGAAGACTATTTATGAATTCACCGTGTTCTAATAATAAAAACGTAGATGGTTTATTAAAAAATTACATTTAAACATATTTTTCCACAAAAATTGGTCAAACGCAATGCATTGTGGTCTATATTTGCAAATTTAGTGAGCATCAATGCATGCTAGTTTTTTCAAAGACTTCTGGGAAATTTCTAGTGGACTCAATTCTAACAACTACATAGTGAGTAGTGAAGGAATTTGGACAGAGTCTATATCCTTGGAAAAGTCAGGATTTTCAAATGTATCTAAAAACGACACAATTATAGTTAAAAGATCATTTTTAAAATAAATTAAGAAATTGAGTCCTTATAGACCCACTCCAAAAAAAATCTGATTTTTAACATGTTATTGTAGCATTTTTCTTATGATAGACATATTTTAAAGGAATTTAAGATTAAAACTACATTTCATAGTATCTCTCTATCCTGATAGTAATCATTTAGGATGAGAGCAGATGACAAAATGAAGATTTAATAAGCTCTCAGTTGTGGTATAAAAAACTACATTGTGTGGGCTCAGGTGAGAATTAAACTTTTAATTAATTTTACCATCAAACATCTCTTGTTCCTGTTATGAAAGAATATCATTTCAAACACCATACTTCACTGGTAAAAAAAAAAGGATAAAAACAACAAGAAGTCTGAATTCATGTGACGACTTCAAGATAAAGGAAGCTTTGTTAACACCCAAACACATGATTATGATCTTAAATAACTTGTTAAAGCACTTTATTGTATTACAGGGTTCACCATAGTTGCTTTAAAACTTCCATAGTCAATTGGAAGAATTAATGAATTCTGAATTGAAGTTTTATCTATAAAATCCTTCGATTTATCGTAAAAAAATTTAAACTTACAAGTTTTTGCAGTTTTTAGGGAAAACTCAAGCTTGCATAACTGCAAATATTTGTCATTTTTAACTAATTTAATCTCAATTTATTGCTTGAATTATAAGATGTTGTGGTTATGTAATGTGTTTTTAGTCTATCCCTTTAAGCAACATAGGTGTGTGATGTTATTTGGCACATTTTTAGTACTTTTTGAACTACAAAGCACAAACTAAAGTGCAGCACATGTAAATATACAGAGTATGTCCACGAGTGTGTGCGTATACCCATATCTGGAGAAAAAATAAAATAAAAAAAGGACATAGAACTGCAATTTAAGTTGAAACCCATTTGGCTGCTTGTTCAAAACTGTAGGGCTTTCCTTTTCCTTTTACACAAACGTAGTGATTATTCTGAAACACTCATACCCACTCCAACTACAGGCTATGTAAGATGTTGCTAAGCAACCTAAAAATAATCTTAAGGGGCTGAGAGAGAGCGTAAGAGCAGAAAACATATGAACTGCAGAGCTAGTGATGCTGGATCAAATGAAAACTCTTCAAACAGGAAGCGTTCAGTGAGAGCTGCTACAGCGACCAGATTTAAGGGGTTTTTCTGCAGGATCAAGGAGCTGTAAATTAGCCCCCATTGAGGGGGGGGATGCCGGTCAATTTAAGGGTCCCAAAGCTTTTCAGAAGATCTGAGTGGGAGCCAAGGGGGCCAAAACGCAGCCATCTGTCTGCTAAGAGAGACTCCACAGGAGGCCTGGACAGATTGGAGGAAAATCCCCAAACAAGTGTTTGAGTTCTGACAGCTGTTCACATCGTCTAAACGTGAAAACTTTAGCTGAGCAAAAGCATAAGGAGGATTTCTTCAAAGCCTCTGTGGCATGAAAAGGACATTTTTACAAAATCTCAACAGAACTGGAACGGAAATGTGAACTCATTGTGTGGGGGTCATTCATATTACTCTGCCATTGATTGATCCAAGACCTCTAAATGGATTTACTTTACTGTATTCACTTGGGGTGTAAAAATGCATTTAAATAACAATTGGATTCATTTCATAATTAGTGGTTGCTAATACGATTCATAATCGATATTTTGAACAAACCGATTTACAGATCGATCCAGAACATCTTTAAGATAATCAAGTGTAAATTAAATATGTTTGCAAATAAACAAGAATTAATGTCAAATCCATTCAAATTTAGTTTAATGAAGATCAGCCCACTGTTGTTTTTCCTCATCAAAATAATAACAATTCAAACATTCTAATAAACTATATAGAAATGTCTTTTCAAAAGTGTTTCTACACTGGACTATAATGATGGTTGATCATTTTTTGCTACTCTCACATGTGTGTTGTCTGTTTTGATGACACTTGGGCGTTTTTACATTAGTTAAATAAACATAGCGTACCTCAATCCTAATTTCAAAATCGACATAATTGATTTATTTCATTTTGAAACAAATTTATAATGATATGCGAATATTCCATTAACAATTTGCCACAGACAGATCAATCTGGTTGAATTGTGAGAAAATAAAACGATTAATCGACTAATTGATTCATTGTTGCACCGATAGTATGTACCATCAGTTCAAACCACAGTTATTAAATGCCTTTTTCTTCAAATAAAGTTCATTCATTTGTTGACGCGATGTTGTTTTCTATTGTCCAAAAATTTGATTTCATTTACTGAAATCAAGATTCTTTTTAAAATTTGATTCCTGTTTTCTATTTGGAGTATTATGGCCAGTTTACAAACAAAACAAAAAATATTTTCAATTTTGACTTTAAATCTCGTAAATTTACGAGAAAAAAGTTGCAACTGTTAAATTACGAGAATGAAGTCCTATATTTATGACTTTAAAAGTCATAGGCAAAATGTTTGACTTTTTTTCTTGTAAATTTACAAGATTAAATCTCGTAGATTTACAAGATTTAAACTTGTAAATTTACTTTTTTTCCCCTTTCTTGATGGCCCTAATACTCTATTGTATTACAACAGGGTATTAGGGCCAGTTTACAAAGATTTTTTTTTTTATTATTATTTCAACTTTAAATCCTGTAAATTTACGAGAAAAAGGTCATAACTGTGAAATTCTGAGAATTAAGTCGTATAATTATGACTTTAAAAGTCATTTTCTAAATTTACGAGAAAAAAACGTGTACATTTATGAGATTAAAAGTCCTATTTTTACGACATTTAAAGTTGTAAATTTACAAGAAAAAAATTGTAAATTTACTTTTTTTGGTGGGCCTAATACTCCGTTGTAATTTATCAACTTTATATGCACATGAATCTTTTTCTCTTGGTCTCCAATCAAAACAAAACAAAAAATAAATAAATAAACAAAAATACTAAAGAAGACAAACAAAAGAGATATACACCCTGACATGGATATATCAAGTTTTGGATTATTAACAGTGACTAAAATGGAAACAATATATATAAAAAAGAAAAAACTAAAAGATGATACATATTTGTATCCACGTACCAATGCTTTTGTAATTTATCTTAATCATTAGTAGACATATTTGTCCATACAATACATGACACATTGAATCCATTGAATGTGAGGTTTGTTTAAAAGAGGTTAATTAGCTGCTTAAAAATGAGTGGGAGGATGTATCACAGCCCTTTTATGCTTTACTTAACTATTTTTTTTAACTTATAGTTCTGTTTGTAACTTCTAATTACAGTTATTTATACAAATAACACATTTTATGAATAAGGAAATTAGCCACACTAAATAATGCAACGAGTCAAGCACATTATTTATAACATAACTTTAACAAAGTACATAAAACCAAAAATTATATATATATATATATATATATTTAGGGAGAGGGGGCTGTATCTTATAATTAATACATTAAAAAATGGATAAAAAAACAACCCCTAGAAGGGTAAATGGAGCAGCCACGTGTGCTGAAGGCGTGGTGCTTGTCTCCATCGTTCAAATAACATAATTGCTTCCCTTTTTAGCGTGACAACCACCTTTTTCCATCCAGATGTTCAGCCAATGAGAGCACGCGCTGCTGACTCCACAGACGGACGGAGGCGGAGGCAGGAATGCAGCAGGATGCTCGTTAGAATGGCTGTCAAACACTCTGACGTTTAGATGTAGCACAACGAAAGCCTTTCTCATGTAAAATTTACGAGGACCATCTCCACCATGACTGCTGCAGCTGTCGCGGTTTGGCTCGGAACGGGTACGTATCGATTTCCGATGCAAATCAATTGGTTGATCTGGTACCCAGGCTAGCTAGTTAGCCGGCTAACTAGCTAGCCAACTAGCTAATTTTTTTTCCAAAAGCCCGAGAGGAGGAGAGGAAAAATGGCTGCCATAACAGACACTCAGAGGATGAAAAAACAAACCGGACTCAGTCCGTCTGCGTTTACTTGAAACTTATGAAACAAAAATGATATATTTTAGGTTTTAATCGTGAGGTTTGGCTTGAAAAACGTTCACCAGGAGGATTTTACTCATCCCTAAATTGCGTAGTTTGTGACTTGAGCCCAAACAAGCAAGTTTGCCAACAAATATATATATATATATATATATATATATATATATATATATATATATATATATATATATATATATATATATATATATATATATATATATATAAAATAGCGCTCTGTACAGGAAAAAAATATCAGAAACAAATAAAACAAATAAAGATTAACCTATTTAACCTTCTATGCTTTCTGGATAGTAAATTAAAACCTTAGCATGAAATAGTTTATTTAATTATGCTTTGACTATGCTAAAACTGAAGCACTACATTTAAAGTGTACTTTTTATATACCTATGTATTTTAATGTTTAAGTGTTCCAGTTCTGTCAGAAGAAATATTAATTTAGTATACATACATGGTTTAAAGCAGGGGTCTGCATCCTGTACAGGGTCTGTATCATGCAAAATCAACTTTTTAAAAATTAGCTTTTAAGTGTTTTATAATACTAATTCCTGAAAAAAACAATCCCAAAGCGGAATTTAGATCTGCTCACGTATTTTTGAGCATTCCTCTAAAACTCTGAGTTCTGAGCACCAGCCCCGTCCAAATTCACGAAAATGAGCAGGTCCTCACATTGTGATGTCACAAAGTGGGAACAGCCCCTTCCAGGAACAGTCTACACAGCCAGCTCCGCCCCCAGCCTATGTCTGAATCCCCACCTTAATCACTAACCACTAAAAACTATCTAGTGGCCTGGATTTTAAAAGTAATATGGAGACTATGCTCACTACTTTTTTTTTTCCAAACGCCAGACATGACGTTGATTTCACAAAGTGAAAATCGAATCAATACGAACATTACACAACATCTTTTTGTGTTCTGATGATGAAAATGTCAATGGTTTATTGAAAAATTACAATTAAACATGTTTTTTTCCACAAAAATTGTTCAACTGCAATGCATTGTGGTCTATATTAGCTACTTTAGTGAGCATTGATGAACGCTATTTTTATGCAAAAACTTCTGGGAAATTTCTCGTTCACTCTTTTGTGGAATTGTAAATTTGGACAACACTAGAAAATGGCGAACACACGATACAGTGCACTGTATAGTGAGTAGTGAAGGAATTCGGACATAGCCCCACTTTTTCAGCGGAGCTTGCATTGATCAGCAAAACACTTTAATTTAAATGCACATTGTCATTTATATGCTGCTGGGGCCGGCTCTAGGTTGACATCATGAAGTGGGCGGCACCCACAGGGAGTGGAAGGCGGTCTTATGGAGCTTGTGAAAATAACTCATATTTCATTATAACACAATTTTTTTAGTGTGCCAAAGGTAGTATATTGTCATATATGTGGATACAGTTTTTTTCTGAAAGACTTAATAGCAGCATTATTTAGGCTTTTTAAAGCTAAAAGAGACATTTAAACCAGTTTCTTATTGACCAAAACGCGTCATCGTTCAAAAGAATAGCTTATATTTATTTTACGTTTTTGTGGTCGCTAAGCCATTCATTTATAAAATGTAGCTTTTAAGTATTTTCAATAATTCCACTATAACGTTGTTATATTTGTGTATTTATAACAAATTTTACTTATTTTACTTTTGATGGCAGCACATACAAATTCTTTTCAAAATAAAATTAATTCTGTGTAAATGAGATCCTCTAAATGCAACAGATTTACTGGAATTTTAAATGCAAGAAAGGCAAGTCACACATGACATCATTTCCGACATCCTTTTATTCTACTATGGAATTTTTAGAACAATTATTTAAAATGAAATGATATACTTTAGGTATTTTGCCTTTAATCAGCAACTAAAACCAGTTGTGCAGCACAAGATAAGTGCCTTAATCTTACATTTTTCACTATCATTTTGTTAATTTATCTGACATGTTAAAAATGTAAAATGGAATTCGTATTTACTTAAAACAAAATGGTCTATAGTATACTTCTTATACTCAAGTATATTTCATAAAATGAACTTCGGGTGTACTACTTTTTGCTAAGGGAAGGCAGAACCTTTACAACATAGAGGGAATTCAAAAATGTTTTAAAGGAACAATATCGGACAAATAGTCCTAGGGATCAAAATTAATTACAGTAAATAGTATTTTGAATGAGACTATTGGTACATTTTGAATTAAAGAACTAGAAAACTGCAGCGTTAAGTTTGGACTACACCTCAGGACTCAATGTGTACCAACCAGTAAAGACTTGAGAACAGGACTAATGGGATCTGTTCCCCAAGTTCTGGCTAAAACTCTGCAGTGTTGTGAATGAGCTTTTCATCTGTTGTAGATATAAAAAGGTATCCATCTTCTCTCCATAACTTTACCTAGACATAACGTCTCTGTATCTCAATTTTTATTTGAAATGATTCAATAATGGCTTTAAAATATGCGTTGAAATTTAGATTTGAGTCCCATTTTGGCCCCCAGATTTATGTAACATTTTCTTTTTGGTATTTTCAGTTGCATAAATACCTAAATATCTGTAATCTTGTATCGATTTCTACTGTTGGGGTTGGGAAAATAGACAAAATGCTTATAGTCGATGTTACTTTAGTGGTTCTGGCACCAAGAAGATATCTTGAGGATTTGCTGATAGCGCTACAGTAAATTTATTATAGAAACAAACACATTTTTAAATAAAAAGAATGAAAATGATCATATTCTTTATATTTAAGGCAGCTTCATTATAGTAACACAGCTCGTTGTATGATTAAAAACTACTGAAGACAGATTTGATGAGGGAAAATGATAAACTGGAAATGAGTTATGCATTGTTTGAGAAGTTGTTGAAAGACACCCTTGTTTCATGCATGCTTCTATTCATTGACCCAATAGTTTACATTGTGCATGCCTATGATGCAACACGGAGCGCTTTACATGAGAGAAATGCCCGTTTGGAGCCAGCCGTGGCCTTGAGGCAGAAAACGGCGTTATTTAAAGACGGTGAGTGTCTGTCAAAACACTGACAAACTCGGGTGATTTCTCATTAATACAAGTAGTTGTTGTTCTTTGTGTGCCCCCTTCTCACTCTGAACTCACTTTCTGTAGCTGTTTTAGCAAGTGAAGCTAATTCTTGTGTAGAACTAACTGTAGATCTCATCCTACCTGGAAGAAGAGGGAGTACTTTCTTTACTTAACAATGCTGCTGTAGAAAAGCTATTAGGACAAATAAATAGTGCCTTTCTTACCTTCTATGGAGAGTCGGAGGACTAAAGGGGTTTTCCAATGTCCATCATTGTCCTTGGCCACCATTGTGTGCTTGCTGCAGCACCAGCTGCTTTCACTTCCACATTGGAGCTCAAAATAAACGAAGTTCCAACTCATCACAGGCACAACACCAAAGCCGTCGTCACAAACAGTGGCGATCCTTGTTGTCTGCTTCCCCGCTGAGCACCGAAAAGCACATGCACTCCTCCTGACCCGTACAGCATGTGCGCATGGAGCTGACTCCACAGAACCAAAGGACACCCTTTCCTCGTCTCTGCCTCAGCTTGGGGAAGGCCTCAGTTAGATAAAACCATTAGGCTGGTGCTTTCTCTGCTGCCAACCCTAGTTTTCCCCCATTAAGACCTGATACCAAATATGGCCATACCTGTACACCCCTGTGGAGGCAGCCTCAGGTCTTAATGGGTTGTGCGGCATTGCTCCAACCCGTCCAAGGTCAGTCCAGAAATGCATCAAATCTGGTTAGTTATTTCCACCACTTCCAGTTTCCCTTTGTACTGTGTTAATCTTCTGCTGTGTGCGATGGCTTCACAAACTGTAGGATTCTGCACAACATTCTTGAACGTATGTGTTAGTATGTTAACCCAGTGGTTCGGAAAGTGTTTCTTCTGTTCTCGTCTGTCATTTGACCCAGAGCTGTATCCAAGAGACTAGTGTGCATTGGACAGTTGAGCATTAACCTTTAATTGGTGATGTATTGTGTGTACACGGAGGGCGCTGAAAGCTGGTCATCTTGAGAAGGCTCAGACTTGAATAAGCAGATTTGATGCTCCTGGCAGATCCTTGGTGGGACTTAGTCACTGATCGCTGGTCGTTGTTGACTTAACGGCTGGAGAGAAAACAGTTCAAGCTGGAATTCAGTTTTCCAGGAGTGTCTGGCCTAAATTATTGACGTTGAGTAAGAGATTAAATGTTCAGTCTCTTTTTAGATCCCAACGGTTATTTTTACTATTTTCTTTACCTGATTCCTGAGCACAAAGGTGCAGTCACTGTTTAACCTTGGAGTGTGTGGAAAAGGTCCTTTGTGTGCTGGCCCAGTGGGTCAGATAATACATACTTGGATGTGCATCCAGAATACAGATAAACTGAGATCCTGATTTAAAACAGTCCTGCTGAATCAAAATTAGGTTTATTTTTTTGACCAATTGTTGGATTCTTGATGCCGCGGGGAGCTATTTAGCAGATTAGTCGTGCCCAGGTGGCTTCATGAAAAGAGATGTAAATATTTTCAACCACCTTAAGTGTCAGCTGAAGGACATTGATCTGATTTCTCTGTGGTTGAGCCCTTGGGGAAATCAGTCACGTTTTGGTCAACCTCTGTGCTACTTGCCAAATCCCCAATTATCATACATAAGAGCCTTTTTCTGAATACATGTATTTGATATTTGTTATTTATTTTTACAGAGGTATAAAAAAGAGTAATCTATAATCCGTCTTTAAAAATCCTGTTTTTAACATGTTCTTGTGGCCTTTTTCCTGATGATTGATGACATATATAAAGAAAATTAAGCTAGAATTTGCATTTCTGAGTATTTCTTTATTTAAATTGTTGGGATTTGGGAGCAGATGAAAAATAAGTTTGAAATACATTGTAGTAGTCTCTTAAGAGAGTACAACGGGTGGGCCACAAGCTCCATTCTGATCCATCGACCAGATCAGGGGTGACAGACTCAATCACACAGGGAGCCAAAATCCAAAACTACCTTAAGTCACGGGCTGAACTGGACAAACATTTATTGAGCTCTAAAACTAAATGTTTAAAACTTTAAAAGCATAACTTTATAACAAAAAAATCAACTGTAAGAAAGAAGCACAAGATAACATTGGGCCATTAATTAAAATAAAATAAAATGATCTTTTATTTTATTGTTATTAAATGCCCGATGTTATCTTGTGCTTCTTTCTAACTTGTATAATTTTGACAAAATATATTTTTATGGAGAGTAAAATATTGAAAGTTATTTAAGGTTTAAGTTGATTTATTCTGGAATAATATTTTTCCCTGTTATTAGTTATAGTAATAAGTTACATTTTTTCAAGTTTTAAAAATTTAGTTTCAGAGTGTTCAGTAAAAATGTTTATCCTGTCCGGCCCACGACCTAAGGTGTGTCTTGGATTTTGACCCCCCTGATGGGTGACGGTAAGAGGGGTGGGGTTGCTCCAGGCCAATGGGTTCCGTTCAGTTTTTTGTTTTTTGAATTGTGGAATAACCATAGTTAGAAGACCACTGGGAACGCTTTGAAAACAGATCAAAAGATGATCGGAGTGGGTCTTCAAGCACTTTATCGATGCAGATGATTCGTGGATTTCTCTTCATAGCTCAGATCTTCTGTCCTTCTGCCCCTTCCTCCTCCTCCTCCTCCTTTACCATCTCCCGCTCTGCCAGCAGTCTCCCATGGTGATTAGAAATTGAGTTCCCTCCCACTGTGGAAGAGAGAAGAGGGGAAGTAATGAGTGAAAAATGCGGCATGATAAAGCAACACGGTTGTGGCTGCGTGTGAAAGAGGAGGAAACAGAGAGGGGAGCAGTGAGGAAGGGGAAAAATCTGTAACACCCCCCAGGTTTACCATTCGTTCTCGATTATAAACTGTAAATGTGTGGGCTGTATACCAGAGTGCAGCAAAAATAACAAGTTTGAGAGGCCATCTTGGTCTGAATGCCTAATTACTTTTCAGTAGATTCTTTGTCTTCTTACATACAAAAGCTAATAAGTAGCGTTTTCCCCTTACACTTCACTGCGTGAGCTTTTTTTAAGCTTTAAGTGCATTTCTTAGAAACAGAAGTGACTAATCTAAGAAACCTGCTCTCCCTACACTGCTGGTAGGTTATTAACGGGGTGTAAAACACACCTTCTAATATCTAATGTATCTAATGTGCAGAAATCAGGAACTTAGACTCTGTTCTTGTAAATTTGTGTTTTTAGTGGTAACCATCTTATCGAGGTCCCATGGAGACCGGAATGTGTACCCGTCTGCTGGAGTACTGTTTGTCCATGTTCTGGAGCGGGAGCACTTCAAAGGAGAGTTTCCCCCTTACCCCAAATCAGGTACCATTCCCATCACTCCTATTAATTTATACTGTAGCAAAAAAGGTCATATGAGCGGCACCAAAATACCTCCATATTTATGCTTTTTTTTGCATAAATAATGAATGTTTTTCACGAAAAATTATTTTCGCCATTTTACGTGCAGGCGATGCCAGCAATGACCCCATCACTTTCAACACCAACCTGATGGGGTACCCGGATAGGCCTGGGTGGCTGCGCTACATCCAAAGGACTCCATACGGTGATGGCGTTCTCTACGGTTCTCCCACTGCTGAGCATGTTGGCCGGCCCACTGTCATAGAGGTGATGTATGCTTTTCATTAGGGTTTTTGTGTGGACATGTGTGTCCGAATTCCCTTACTAGGGTGTTCAAATGCGTTGACGTTGAAGAATTCAATGGATTTAGGTGATTTAAAGTGTTATGCAGAGTTGAGATGATGTGTTAGCATGTCCTTTATGCTATGGTTATCTAAATAATTGATCATATAATGCAATATTATTAGGGGTGTAAGTAACCATTTGTTCCATCAACGATTTGATTTATATCATAATTTGTAGTTGATTGTACAATTCATAGTTGATATCGGTTCATTTTTATGTATCTGATTTGATCGGATTCACTGATCTAAAATGGATCCAGGACATCTTTAGGTAAAACTTCCACCGGGTGAAGTTTTCCAGATTCCTTGAATTTCTTGCAAGAAAATCAAGTGTAAATTAGTTATGTCTATAATTTATCTAATTTTGAAACAATTTTGTAATGGTATGTTCGATTTGATTCGATTAATAGCTTGCCTCATACAAATCAATTTGACTGAATAAAAATCGATTAATCGTTACACCCCTAGCTAATATACTAGATTCCTCCTGTGTTTCATGAAGCTAAATAAGCATCAATCTATTACGGTAGTGAAGCTAAATGTATTTAGTCCATCATTGTTATCTATTCCATTATTAGGATTTGCCTTTCAAGATGAAATGTTCATTCTTGGTCCTGTTTTTTGTTAAATAAGTGCACCCCAAAAGTGCAACTTTCTCATGTTTTATTTTTTCTTTATTATGCATTTTGGGCTGATACGACTTATACTTCAATACATTCTGAAAATACAGTAGTTTTTGTAAAATGTTTTATTAAAATATTTTACATTTCAACTAAATATTTATTTGGTTTTCACTTCAGAAAATGGGTGGTCGTATCTGGCGTTCAAAAAAGAAAATGTAATGAATATTTGTTCAAATAGCATTAAAATCATATAGTCTCGCTCTATAGTGTTAGGGACTTAGGGAGTAGTGCAGATATTCAGTCATTGTGTGGGAGAACGCATCTGTGACAGAGACGCATAAATTCACTGGGCTTGGTAGATTTTGCTTACAAAAAAAGTATTTTTTAATATTTACATTTCTTTACCAAATGTCTCTCCGTGTCCACCGTAGCTCATGTACCTCTTTATGGTTCCCCAGCCAAGTACGGACACCCTGTCATGCATCCTGCCCTGTTCGGAGCATGTTTCCATATAAGCTCCACTGATCTGAGCTTAAACTTTCACCCTTGTGTGTTACAGATTACTGCTTATAACAGGCGCACGTTTGAGACCGCACGCCACAACTTGGTCATAAACATCATGGCAACAGAAGGTAAGAGATGTTGGCACGACAGCTTGAGGCCAACAGAGATCCGACTGCACAGTTTTCCTGTGTAAAACCTTAAGGAACATCTAGGACTTAAAAGATTTAACCAGCTTTTCTTAAGGGAGAACTTTAGCCATGATTATTTCTAATAAACAGATTACTGATTCATAAAAAAGAAACTCAGAGGATTATATACGTTATTTGTTTTTGACTGAAAAGACAACAGAGGAAGCACATCATTTGAAATTCAGCTGATCTAATCACATAATCTTCACAACCTGCTAGATTTCCTCAGAATTTCTTTCAGTTTTTAGAAAAAAGGGAAATTCCATTTCACAACTTCTACAAACACATGATTCAAGTAGGAACAAAGAGACAAAAAGCTTCACGAAAAGGAAAACTGACTTCTTTTTCTCAACAAAGTGTGATTCATTTCAAGCCAAAGTTTAACGTGCTACAAAAATCCAACGCTGGTTGTTATCTGGGAGGAAATGTAACACTTTCTGCCAAAAACCATGAATACTAAGGCTATGTCCGAAATCCATCACTACTCCCTTAACCCCCTTTGGACACAAGGTCACTACTTTTTTTTTTTTTTTTTTTAAACTCCAAATATGATGTCACTCATTTTCCAAAGTAAAAATCTAATAAATATGAATATTTACAAAGACTATTTATGAATCCACTGTATTCTGATGCTGAAAACTTGAATAACTTACAAAAAATACATTTAAATTTATTTATATATTCTTTTAAATGACAAATTGTTCATACGCAATGCATTGTGGTCTATATTCTATAGGGGTGTAAGGGGAATCAATTCGACAATATATTACGATATTTCATTTGACGATACTTTTAGCAATTTAAAATGTAGACAAGACGATATTTAATTAATTATTTATGAGCAAACGTAGTTGCAGTGCATTGTGATTGTTAAATAAAATAAATGTTACTATTTTATTAACATGAAAGGTGTATTAATATTCAGATAGAGATTTTTCCCTAAACAAACTGCAAAATTGTTTTGGTACAGTCCTGGGATATACCGCAATATGTATCGTATTATGACATGCGTTTTGCGATACGTATCGTATTGTAAGATGCTTATTGCGATATGTATCGTATTATGAGACACGTTTTGCCCTACGTATTATAGTGTGAGATGCATATTGCCATACATATTGTACTGTGAGAAGCGTATTGCGATACGTATAATATTGTGAGATGGGTTTTGCAATAAGTATCGTAATGTGAGATGCGTATTGCAACTCGTATCGTATTGTGAGATGTATATTGTCATATGTATGGTATTGTGAGACGCATATCACGATACGTATCGTATTGTGAGATGCGCATTGCAATAGATATCGTAATGTGAGACGTGTATTGTGATACGTATCGTAATGTGAGATGCGTATTGCGATACGTATTGTATTGTGAGACGCATATTGCGATACATATCGTATTATGAGATACATTTTGCGATACTTATCGTAATGTGAGACCCATATTGCGATACATATCTTGTTATGAGATACATTTTGCAATACATATCATATTATGAGATAAATTTTGTGATACTTATCGTATTGTGAGATGCGTATTGCGATACGTATTGTATTGTGAGATGCGTTTTGCAATACATAATGTATTGTGAGATACGTTTTGCGATACAGATCGTATTGTGAGATGGGTATGGTATTGTGAGATGCATATTGCAGTACATATCATATTTTTAGATGCGTGTTGAGATACGTATTGTATTGTGAGATGCGTATTTCAGTACAATTCGTACAGCCAGACTCCTGCCAATACAGCGCTAATATTCAGCAATCTATTAAGTGTCGATGTACCCTCTTTTTCGCAGAGACTTCTGGGAATTTCCAGAGCACTGGATTTTGGAATGTAGATTCGGACAAATATGGCAAACGCCAAAAAGGTTCCCTCACCATTGAGTAGTGAAGGAATTCGAATTAAAAAAATTCAAATCCTCACCCAAATGAAACTCTAAGGCAGATTTATTATTGATTGTTGATCGGTATTTATCTAGCATTTCGTCTTAAACACCCAAGGTGTATTCAGGCCTGCAGCCAGTTCCACTTTGTTGCTCACATTTGAGGTGTTTAAAGCCAGAAGTTGCAATGTTTTCAATCAAATATCCTCAGATTGGAGCAGATTAGATAAAGATCCGTGGACACAGAGACACTTGCAGATGTGTTATTTACTGCGTCACCTCTCATGTAACAGGATGACAAGACTTGATGTGTTTGCACAGATTATGTAACAGCATCATTATTTTGTGGGAGTTGTTGTGTCAGCTAGCTGTCTCATTGTTTATGAATTCAGGACTCTGTGTTGTATGAATTTATCTTTTTGACAGACATTATTTATTAACACAAATGTTAATGTTCTCGAATGCAAAATGTTAATTTCTTCATTTTTTTAATAAAATAAAAGGGAAAGACATAGATCAGGGTGTTAAGCTTTTTTTTTTTTTTTTTTAATAGAAGCGTTACAAAAAAGTTAGTTAACCAGCTCTCCAATGTCGGGTTTATAAATAGCACACATAAAGGTAGATTTGATCACATTATTTGTATAAGTGTTACGTAGATGTTATATTGTATATTGTTTACTTTTTTTAGGCTATTGTTTCAATGGCAAAAGATGTTTTTCTGAAACCAAAAGTTTCTCTGGTTCATGCATTTCTATTTGAGAACTCACTCTGATCATCCTTGGAGCTTTTAAAACTGTTCCCAGCGGTCTTTTAATCATGATCACCATATTTTTTTTACTATAAGTCACTTTTTCTTTTTTTTTTGCATGGTTAGGCCAGGGGTGCGACTTGTACTCAGGACTGACTTATAAGTCACTGAAAAATACAGTATCCCTTTCCCACTCCGCTGCAGAGAAGAGCAACAAGCTTGTCGCCCACCTAGCGTATTTTCTACATATTTTGCATTTTTTTCTGCACCAGATTTACATCGATTTGAATAAAGAGATACGCTTACATTCAAATTTGAGCTCACATTTTCTTTGGATATGTCCTCCATCATGAGAAAAATGCCACAAGAGCAAGTTAAAACAAAAAAAACACGATTTTCATCGGAGTGGGTCTTTAAACTAAGTTTTGGGGGGTTGGGGTCAAAGCACTAGTTTTGCATTAATTACCGGTGAAACCATCGGAAACAGCAAAAACACCAGCAGCTCCTGAAAAGACTTGAACCCAAATTTAAACTTGTACTTATAGCTAGGGGTGTAACGGATCAACAAACTCATGGATTGGATCGTGTCATGGTTTTAGGGTCACGGTTCAGATCATTTTTCAGTAAAAAAATCAACAGGAAAAACAAGAAGATAAAAGCCTAAAATTATTTTTTGAAAAGCTTTGAAACATATATTTGAGAAAACATATATAAAGCATAAATATACACTCTGACATCTTTGAACTTTGAACACAAATAAAAATGTAAAAACATAGTTTCAGGTTACATTCACATATCTGGAGTCCAAATGTACAAAAACTGAGAGAATAGAATGCTTAATTTGCAATTTTCACTTCCCCCCACCCCCAATGTCCAATTTAAATCTTAAATGAAAAAGTTAAATTAAACTTTCATTGTTGTTTTTGTATTAAGTGTAGTATTGAAACTAACTGTGGGAACATTTAAATATTTCAAATAGTTATTACGATCTGTAGAACATGTGCAGGTGAGGCACTGCCATGCCCGCTTTTCCTGGTGATTTTTGACCCTTTTGGCTTGCCATACTGCCTTCCCTTGACGGCCCGTCTCTGTTGCAGGAGCAGCAGGTGAATTTGACCCCAATCGCGTTTGGTGTGGACAGTTAATTTTAATGGAGATACGCAGATACGGATTAAACGTGATCGCTCAAAGTTCAGCCGTGTGTTTTCCAGAGTTCCCTCTGCCTTACCAAGCTGAGTTTTACATCAAGAACATGAACGTGGAGGAGATGCTGGCCAGCGAGGTGCTCGGAGACTTCCTGGGCGCAGTGAAGAACGTATGGCAGCCCGAGCGACTCAACGCCATCAACATTACCTCCGCCCTGGACCGCGGTGGCCGCGTACCCCTTCCCATCAACAATTTGAAGGAAGGGTAAGCATCTAAACAAAGGATTTTTCTATTTTAAAAGTTGTTTTTTATGATATAATCAGCTGGTGGAGTAGAGAATGAGGATGTGAGGCTCCTCTGTTCTATTCATCATCCCCTCCTTTGTCTAGCGTTTACGTGATGGTCGGCGCCGACGTTCCCTTCTCTTCGTGCCTGAGGGAGGTGGAAAGCCCGCATAACCAGCTGCGCTGCAGTCAGGAGATGGAACCTGTCATCAGCTGCGACAAGAAATTCAGAGCTCAGTTTCACATCGACTGGTGTAAAATCTCCCTGGTGAGGACACGCAGAAAGAAAGCTTGATTTTTTTACTTACTAAATTCTTCTTCATTTGTTTTTTTTTAAGGTTGACATCAACAAAGTAGTCCCGGTCTACATTACCCGCCCTGACCCCGGTACGGGGATCCTGCCCGACTTTGGGGAGTACAACCCCCCATCCGAGTCCCTGAAAAGCAGGGACTACTTTTCCGACTTCCTCGTCACCATGGCGATTCCCTCAGCTGTGGCGTTAGTCCTCTTCTTTATCCTTGGCTACATTATGTGCTGCAGGCGGGAAGGGGTGTAAGTTTGCTTGAATATTTATTTGTTCTGCACCTGTAATGACAGCAGCTTATAGTTAAGAAAGAGGAGAACTGTTTCAGGAGCAGCGAAACCACTACATTTTGCATCAGAAGTGCAGCTTACCATTATCCCGGAGTATGAGCCCCATTTCTAAGCAGTTCCATGTCATTGTAGCAGCGGTTTTTGTCGTCATGACATCCTGAGCCTCCATGCAGAGGGCCATTCATTCACGTTTTTCATCGTTTACAGGCTGGGAGAACCCTTCTCCACTCACCGTTACAAACCACCCCACAAGCCATTCACCTGTGTGTACGTGTTGCTTTATGTATTAATATTAGTATTTAATTCATCCATTTTGTTTTGTTTCTAGGGAAAAAAGAAACATGCAAACATCTGAGTAAGTGTTTTACCTCTCCTGTGTTCTGTTTTTTTTTTTTTTTTTTTTTTAAGTTTGCGTTTTGGTCACTTTTTGTTATCATTGATGGCTGTTTCATGTCCATTCATGATCATATTTCTGCCATCTCATCCATTCATCCAGTGGGCTGCTCAAAAATTCAGTGACTAGCAGTAGAATAGTATTAATAATACAACGTATTTATCAAAATAATACTTTTTAAATTAGACAAATACAAAGAAAACCTCAGGATAGATGAGGCTACATGTCTTGCATGCACAATCTGAGAGTAGATCTGCTCAGACGATGGAATTAGTGAAGCTTTGAAGAAAGTGGCAGACTCAAACAAACAAAAACAAACTTCTCCACCCTCCAGCATCCAGCTGGTTCATCACAGTGCCATCCAGAAGTCCACGAAGGAGCTGCGGAGCATGTCCAAGAACCGCGAGATCTCCTGGCCCCTCTCCACCCTGCCCGTCTTCAACCCGGTCAGCGGCGAGGTGGTGCCACCCATCCACCCGGACAACTACGAGACCACCAGCATGCCGCTGATGCAGACGCAGTCGTGAGTGAAGGGAATTGGAGGGAGGGGGGGTGGACTATTCGTGGTCACAAAAGTCAAGTTATTAAATACTGGAAAGAGTCAAAAACAGCTGAAAACTTTCTTCCGCTCATTATTTTTCAGCTACAGCTCAAAGGTTTCAGGTCGTCATATGGATTTTTAAGGAAGAATTTTAATGTCATTTTCAATTTCAGGAATCTGCAAAACCAGATAACCATACCACAGCCACGGCCATCAGGTAAGACTGCATGATCAAAATTTAACTTCATAAATCACGACAATTCTCTATAACTAAAAGATTTCAACGCTGTCACTGCATGCTGCTGCATGTTTGTCTTTCTGCTTCACATTTCTGTTCTCGTCTCCCTTAATCTGCCAAGCATGTGGGCAGGTTGGATTTTTATTGAACCCAAGCAAGCAATCAAACGCTTTTTCTAGACCGCAGCAACAGACCAAAGTGCTTCCCATTAGAGGGCTTTTAAAATAAATAAAAGAAAAAGTAAAAATCAAATTGTAACACACATGTAAACAAAATAATACTAAAATGTGCAAAATCACTGTTACATAAAAGCCATTTCTAAGTTTTACATTTGAAAACAGACTATAAAATCTATGTGAAAAATATATGAAAGATGAAAAAAAAATATAGAAATTGTGAATGAGGGAGTGAGGGATTTAAAAGAGACACTTTAAAGACGTTCTCCAAGGAAAATGGTGTTTTAAAATGTTTTGTTGCATTTTTCTGATGTGGAGGACATATATAAAGAAAATTAAGCAAAAATGTGCATTTCTGTCCTTTTCTTTATTAAATCATTTCAATCATTTAGGATGAAAAAATGTTCTGGAAGAAGCTCTTTTATGATGCAGAAAGTCCTACTACTCCTCTCCATTCTGATGCATCCACTTCCAAACAAATAGATCCATTCAGTGACTTAAAAAGTCACTTTACAATAGAATCCAACATACATTTAAACTGAGTTACAATCCCTCAATGGCTGAGCAACATCAGCTGATCAGATGATCTCTTCTTTAAAACAGTTTATACACTTTAATGTAAAAGGTCAAGACGATAATTAAAGAGGCTGAGAGAATTTCTGAAGGACTTTAGTGAATTGTCGGAAAAATGACGTTAAATATATAAAAAAAATAAACTCCTTGACATTTTGAAGTTGCAATCAGAATGATTCAACCCCTTGATTCTTTGAAAATTATTAATCTTCAAAGTAGTTAGTAAAAAAAAAAAAGGGACAAGTAGATTGCATGTACACTGAATGTAAAATATACAAAATGGCCAAAAATTACCCACTAAATCAGAGGTGTCAAACTCATCACACAAGGAGCCAAAATCCAAAACACACCTTAGGTCACTGGCTAAACAGGATAAACATTTATTGAACACTCTAAAACTACATTTTTAAAACTTTAAAACCATAACTTTTTAACATAATTATGAACTAGATACTGTGATAATGCTAGTGTGAATGCTGTAAGCTGAATTTGGCTGCTGAAGATGCTGAAATTGATAGCTAAAAATGCTGAAGCTGATAGCTGAATATGGTGAAGTTGGTAGGCAGCTAAATTAGCTAAATGCCAAATTAGCCTAAAAAACAACCAAAAAAATGTAGGTTAGCCAAAACAACTGAAAAACAGCTAAACTTCAAAATATCCTTAAAAAACTGAAAAAAGCTAATATTAGCTTAAACTGCTAGTGTGTAAATATTAACTTTATATTAATAAAGTCCAAAACAGCCTAAAAAACAAAGTGCTAAATTAGCCAAAAAAAGCTAGCATTTAGCTGAAATATTATCTAAACTCCAAAATAGCCTAAAAAAATTCTTAGTAAATGCCAAAACAGTCCAAAAAGCTAGCATGATGCCAATTTTTTAAACTGTAACTTTTTAACATAATTATGAATAATAAACAGGCAGAATATTATTCCAGAATAAATCAACTTAAACCTTAACAAACTTTCAATGTTTTACTCTTCAAAAGAGTATATATTTTGTCAAAATTATACAAGTTAGAAATAAGCAGAAGATAACATCTGGCTATTACTAAGAATAAAATAAAATGATCTGGAGGGCCGGATTCGGCCCCCGGGCCTTGACTTTGACACATCGTGTCAGAAAAACTTCTGAAAGTCCAAGTTCTGTTTTAAATCTGAGGTTAATACGCCTCTATTGTCACATAAGAGGTGTAAGCACAAGAATAGGCAACCATTACCGTTTTTTATGCAACTCTTCAACACAGTAGCAAAAAATGTTCAATAGATTTTACAGTAAGAAAAAGGAAATCAATCCAACATTGTTTTGCACATCTTTCCTTCCGAGACTTGCAGGGTTTTCACCTTCCTTTTAATCAATACAAACTGCAGATGACTTTAAACTGAAGGATTATCCAGAGTTGGTACAATAAAAGATCAATTGAAGCTTAGCTTGGTGCTTTTTTCCACTCCACACAAAGACGGCTAACAAACCTGAGCGCCGCCATCACCGTACCCGTCAGCCGCATGACGCACTAACCGACTGCTCTCTGTTCACTGCTAACCAAGGAGATAACTATGTCATGTCAACGTTTCGGCGGCTGGAGGTACGTCTGCTAATTCATTTAGAGGAAGTTTTTATCTCATCATTTATACATTTCTCCTTTAAGTGTTTATTTGTCCATTTCTTTTAGGTAAATGGTATTCCTGAAGAGAGGAAAGTGGCTGAAGCATTAAATCTATGACCAAAAACCCGACCGTCAGAGAGGCCTTCCCACATTCCTCATGTTGATTAACATTTGTGCCAATCTGCATGTCTCACAAGATTTTATTGTATAGAAATACATTTCAAAGGGACCCAGACTAACTAAAAGAGATTTTTAGAACACATCTATACTTGTAAAACGATATGGTTTATATGTTCATGTCTGCAAAACAAACTTACCAGAAGAAAAGGTGAGTTTTGTGGTGTTAATTATTTGTTGCAGAAAAATAAAAGCTTTTTAAAACGTGTTTGTCATAAATCAAGCAAATAAAGCACATTTCAGATTCTTTTTTACTTTGAGGTACAATAGAATAAAGGCATTTATAAATATGGGTACATTTCACACTGTAAGACATCACCAAAAAATTATTTTACATGTTTAGTTTTTCCAAAAATTATAAATACCCGTTACTTTGACATAATCGGATCATTTAAGGCCTGAAATAACTGCCCGATTCAATGTTCACCAAAAAAAAACAAGAAAAAGAAATGCCGCTCTTCCTTCAACCAATCATGAGTGTTTCAGTTCACAACCCAAATAAAGAAGCTTCAGACCTGCCGATCCAGTAAGAAAACCTTCTACTTCTATAAAAACAAAGTGACATCAAAATTATTTGGTACCGCCATTTTTTTTTTTTTGTAACTTCCCAAGGGCAAAAAAATAACACAGTTTGGGTTTAAGAACCACAACAGCTTCTCTTTTTTCTGCACAAATCTCCTATAAAAATGAGTCAAAAGTGCTTTAACTATTTACAACCTTAGAATGAAAGTGGAGGGAAAGAAATAATAAAAGTGCTCTTTGTTTAAACATACACAGGTGGAGAAACATTGGCAACAAAATGTTTGAATCAATGCAACAGTAACGCGTCTTCTTAAACTCAGTCAGTGCATTAGCAGTTTTTTTCTGTTGCTGAGCCCAAACATGGACGAGTGGGAACTCGGATACATCGCAGATGCCAGTTTCATGTGGAAGAAGCAGAACGTTAACGTACGTTAAGAAGAATTCATCCAGCATCATGAACCAGTCAGAGTTATGATGGAGAAACATTAATTTAATCTGCTACGGAAGGTGGAAACGGCCTCCCCTACTTTTTTTTCTGATCGTTTTCTCATTATTACAAGATCCACTGTATTATTTTAACGAGAAAATGAGCTTTATCTCGTTATAATGAGATATTTTTTCGTTTTATTAAGAAAACAAAGTTCGTTTTCTCGTTACTAGTTATTATCGCGTTATAATGAGAAAACAAAGGTTGTTTTGTTGTGAGATAATCTCTCGTTATAACAAGTTCCTATCTCGTTTTAACGAGATATTTTGTTTAATTGAGTAAAGAGTTTGTTTTATTGAGATAATATCTCGTTCAAACAAGTTCCTGTCTCGTTATAACGAGAAAACTTTTATTTTTAAGAAAACAAAGTTTGTTTTCTCGTGAGATAATATCTCGTTATAACAAGATATTTTGTTTTATTGAGAAAACAGTTGGTTTTCACGTTACAATGAGTTACTATCTCGTTGTAACAAGAAAACAACTTATTTTTCTCAAGAAAATGAAGTTTGTTTTCTCATTAGATAATATCTCGTTATAAGAAGTTACTATCTCATAACAAGAAAACAAAGTTTGTTTTCTCGAGAAAACTAGGAAATTTCTCATTATAACGAAATAAAGTTTGTTTTCTTGAGAAAACAAACTTTGTTATCTCGTTATAATGAGATACTATCTCACAAGTTTGTTTTCTCGATATAACTAGTTACTATCTCATTATAAAGAGAAAACAATTTTAAAAAATGTAAAAAATAAAAATAAAAAAAAAGTAGGGCAGGCCGTTTTGGGCTTCCGTAAGCTGGTTAAAGAATAAAACATGCAGAGTGGTGTTTTTGTAACCAGTGCTGGGCTGGGTTTTTTTTTCACTTGAACTTTAGAAAAGAGAAAAAAGAAATACTGTACAAAAAAAATCTGTAACTAAAATCATACGAATAAACACACATCGAGGAGACTCAGCCAGTATGGAGACAGTCGGCTAAAACGCTCAACCGTGTCTTTAGTAGGGATGGGTACAAAATTACCTTTGCGGTACTTTTCTTCACAAACAGCAGTCGTGGGCGCAAAGTACAAAAACAAAAACCCCCACCCCCTCCCCTATAAAATATATGTTTAATTTAAATCATTAAATACTGTACATGTCACACGTTTCCAAGCTACAGCAGATGTCCACAAAGTCTTTCTGTGAGGCTCATCTTTTTAAAAAGGACATACCACTTGCAGCCATTGCACTTTGCTATTTTTCTGAAACACAAAAGTCCTCAAACATCAGAATGTCAAACAATAGTAGTGATGTGGAATCAGCAGATTTAAACATCAGTTGACGAAGAGTGGATGCCTGAATGTGCTGGTTATGGGGACTAGCTGCTAAGTGGACGGAGAGAAGTCCGAGTAAACAGGAATGCCACGTGACTGAAGTCAGACAAAGAAGCCTTGGTCCACGCAGACAAACGTCTTGAAACAAGACAGCCTCTTCCTCCAGAAGAAGTCGTGTTAACAGTTTTTGTTTTGTCTTTTCTTGTAGAATTTTCCTCTTTTTCAGGATTTTCCTAAATTCTTTTTAAATTTCAGAGTTTGTGTTTCACCGAAGTAAAAAAAAAAAAAGAAAGACTATATCTAAACATAACCAGAGAACTTATGAGAGCAGGTTCCGGCCTGCATCCGTACCTCTTATTCAGTCTGGCCAGGATCTGTGATCCGGCCCGCGTCCTTCATCGTGAGGTATTGATCAGGCTCCAGGTGTGAGCTGGTTACCTCTGGTCAGTAGCAGTACAGTCAGACTGAGGACCCCTACGAACCCCAGCCTCCTAAGCAGGGCCATGACATCTTTAGGGATGACCACCTGGGCTAGGTCGTTGGTGATGAGGGACACCTCGTGAGCTACGCAGACAAAGATGAAAGTGCTAACTATGATGTTGAGTGAAGGGTTTCCTGGGATGAGTACCAAAACCCCTTTAGTGTCAGCTGCCAGCCAAATGTGATATTGGCAGATAAAAAGCTGGAAAAAGAAAATAAAGTCGGTTAGAACTTTAATTACCATTTCCAAATCCATTGTCTGCTCCCATACATAATATTAGGGCAGGGTATCGATAATTTCCAGAAACAATTCGATTGTTCTGCTTCTCCTGGAGGACGTTTCAGTTTGGCCACTAGATGGCGATTGTACTATAGCAGTACACCTTATTCCAGAAGAAGACAGTATGAGCAAAAAACGGTGCTTTATGAATATGGATGGTTACTTAAAAGAGTTTAGAAAATTCATGCCTATAAAGATGTTCATTTGGTCAGCAACATATGTTTAGGTCAACAGAGTGTTAGCATTAGCCGTCCTATGGGAAATTCCATTAAACATTAGCATCAAGTCAGCAGACTTTAGTTTTATGTGCTAAATCGATTTATATTTTTCAGAATCAACTATTGATCTATTCAGTATTAATCAATTCTATCAACCCAGCCCTATATAATATACATATTTTCATTGTTACTCCACAGTTGAGTCAATTTTACCTCTAAAGAGATCTTTCCAAACCAGGCAAAGAATGAACTGTATATGGAGCGGGCGTAGCCGGGAATGTTCCTGATGAGAATGAAGGCCAAGATCTGCCAACACAAAAGACAGAACAGGGTTTTTTCAAGAACCACTCCAATGAAAATTGAGTTTTTTAACATGTTCTTGTGGCATTTTTCTCATGATGGAGGACATTAATTGAGAAAATCAAGTTTAGAATTGCATTTCTGTGTAGTCCTTTATTCAAATCATCAAGAATCAGGAGCAAACAAAGAAAATGCAGCTTATAAAAACTACAATCAGCAAGCTCCCTGCTGGGGGGAGTTTTTTATTTTTATATATTCTGGAAAAAAAACAACATAATCATAATTAAAAGACCACTGGGAACACTTTTAACAATAGATCAATAACTGATCGAAGTGACTTTTAATTGTCTACATCTTTCTATAATGGCTCTGCTTTCCATTATAAATAAAGGAGTTCCTGTCCCAACAGGTTTTCAAGTGTAACAGGGAGAACGTGACAGACGAGGAAAGTTGGATGATCTTATAGGGAGAGAAAATAAAATTGTACCTGGACTACAGAAATGTAAGGATGCATCTCATTGCACTCAGTTTTGGTTTTGCAGTTGCTCGCCCATATTGAGTAGGTCTAGAATAATGATGACAAAAAGAGAAAAGTTCAAAATTGAAACACTTCAAAATTGTAGATTTAGCAGCATTTTTCTTAATCCTGCATTAAATATTTACAGAAAGAAGCATAATCTAAAGATCTTACAACAAAGGAGAAGATGGAGAGGGAGAGGAGCAGGTTGGAGATCTTGGGAGGGAGGAGCAGCTCTCCTTTGCTCTCTGACAACACCTGACGCTTCTGCAGCACCAGGTAGATGAAGGCAAACAGCATACCGTGAATCACGGCCTGAGGAGCAAATGTGTCCAATTAGAACATTATAAACAAGGACAGAACGTTAGCTGTAGGGTGAGACCTACAAATCTGTCCAGTTTCCATCTGAACCACCACTCGTGGACACTTCCGTTCAGCTCAAAGAGCTTGGAGACTGGCCACACAGAGAAAACGCTCTCAAAAAATTCCTGCAGTCAAGGATGAAGGCAGAATAAAAAATTAGTAAGTATTTCACCCTATACCATTCAGATCATATCTGATACACACATTTCTGAGACCCCTAAATCATTAGCACGATCCAAACTTTCCTTATAAGCCCATTGTTTATAACTGGGTCCATGTTTTCTGCCCTGCAATTTATCATCATGCCACCAGGGGCAGTAGAAAGACTTTTCCTGCTAGTTTCAAAATAGCTGCTTCCATTAAATCTCAAAAACACTTTTGGAGGAAAAGGTTTTGCTCATTTTTAAAACTTTACAGTATGAATAACTAATTTCTTGGTATGGATTTTTTTAAAATGAATACTTTCTGTATTGTATTAAAAAAAGAAAAAACAAATATATGAAAATAAAATAAATTTTAAAAAACTAATGGGAAAAAGTCAACATTTCACGAGAAAAAAAGATATATAATTTTGAAAAAAAATCGTCTTTCATACAATTATGAAAGACGAATTGCCAAATTTACAAGAATAAAGTTATAAATTATAATTTTACAGGGTAAAAGTTGTGCTTTAGAATGCTTTAGGTTTTTAAAAAATCAGGACATCACACTGCTCAAGAAGCTCACCAAATCGGTTTACAGTTTGTACAACTTTAATTCTCATAAAATGTTGACAATTTTTTCATTATTTCCACTTTATTCTCGCAAAATTTTGACTTTTCTAAATATAATTCCTCCACTTTTTTTCTTGTATAATTTTAATTTTTTTTATAGTTCTGTAATTTTATTCCAATAAAAAAATGGCTATTTTTTATAATTCTGTCACTTTTTCTCATAAAACTGACATTTTTTCCTCATTTTACCACTTTATTCTAATAACATTTGGACAATTTTTCTCATAATTGTCTCTTTATTCTCGTACAATTAACATTTTTAAAGTTCTACTTCTTTACTTTCATAACATTTTTTCATAATTTTTCCACTTTATTCTCATAATACTTTGACTATTTCTTAATAATTTTACAATATTTCCTAATTTTTTTTAAAACTTTGTTTCTCATTTTTGTTCTTAATACTCTGTAGTAAAATAATGCAAAATTTGTTGATAAATAATTATTTATAATGCATAATAATAATTTATACTATCTATATCTGATAAAAAATGTAAATGATATTGCAATAAAAAAAACATCTTAATTCCAAAAAATAAAATTTTCTGTCAATTCTTTGATGAAGTGGGCTTTACATGTTTAATGCTGTACTTCTATTCACAACCCATTTAAAAGTAAATATTGTTGCTCCGTAGCTGCTTCATTACCTTTAAAAACACCCACCTGTGAGAAAGCGAAAAGGCAAATGAACAGCAGAAGACCGAGTAACTTGGCCAGAACTGCAAGGTGCCACATCCCACTACCTGTGCAGAGAGTTCACTTCTTCAACATCAATCCATCATACAGAATCGTGCAATCATTTTCCATTTAAGACCTACTGTTGGCTTTCTTTTGTAGGATCTGAGGCCACAAGGCCATTGTGCCGTAAATGATGACGAACCAGAATGTGACCAGTGGAACAAAGTAATAGAACTGATACGGCCTGTCCATCACAACACACAGCACCAACACCAGGAAGTTCAAACGGAACAACACCTGTGAAGGTACAAGAAAACTTACTGATCACCTGAAGAGGACGTCTGAAACTCAAGTAGAGCTGGGTGTTAACTTACTTGGCACACTCTGTAGAGTCCAAAGTCTCCTTTCAGCCAGAAGAAGGAAAAATGTCCATAACCTGTCTGGAATAGGTAAGCTGCCACCAGCACCCGCACATGCATGTACACTGGAACAAACTGACAGACACAGCAGCGTTCAGATTCTCAGATGTTTGCAGAAGGAAACCAAGTATGGGGGCACATTTTCAGACTCACAGCACTGGCTCCAGATATGTGATAGATGAGGATGACCAGCTGCATCCAGCCCTTCCACTCGTCTGTTTGTTCTCTGTTCAGCAGTTTGGTCTGTGAGGACAGTTAGAGTACATCTTTTTAGCCATGAGTGTCTACATACAAAGACATTTTGCACAATCTGAGAAATCTGACAAAAAAAAAAAAAGCTCCAACTCACCTCCTTACTGTTTTCGCTGTAAAATACGCCCAGCACAAAGATGTAGATGAGAGGAATGAAGAAAGCCGAATGCGTGTAGAACTTGTGTTCTTTCATGAACACATCTGCTCGGTCACAAAGGTAAAAGTAGCTCATTATGACTCCCATCCTGCAGAGGGCCTGAAAGGGCGCCTTTGGCCCCAGAGGGACGGCAGCGGTCGCCGGCTTCTTCTCCTCCAGGCTCTCCACGTCGGCAGGCACGGGTCGGCGATGGCGGTTGTTGCCAAGGACGTGTAGGACTGCAAAGATCACAGCTGAGCCCAGGAAGAAGCAGGCCGTAAGCTTCTGAAGGAAATTTAGGGGTGGTAAAGTCTGGCAGCAGGAGCCGTCTATGGGCCTCAGCAGCTTGTTGCACACGGAGTTCATGAGCAGCATGGCTCCCTGAGAGGAGACGGGCAGCATGAGAAATATCCAGCAGTACCGAGTGAACGTGCAACTTCCTTTAACCTACCACTTTCCTGGTGCTCTCAGGCAAGTGCAAACCATCTTCTGATTGAGTGATAGTTTCCAACGCAGCCTGCCGGGAGGCTGCCACCAGCTTGACTCCAGATCTGCCATTGTGCTTGGTGCCATTGAGTACGCTCACTGCCACCTCATTGTAGAGCTCCAGCTGTTGATTGGTGATCATCTTCCTGTTCTCACTCAAAGCCTCCTCGTTAACCGGATCTGCAGGATTGGGAAATGCAAAGAAAGCGGGGAAAAGGTATAAGAAAATCCACTAAACATTTTTCTAAGACTCTGTCATTGTTAAAATACTCAGACTAAAACAACGACAGACTAACCAACACTGAGCTGTTTTAATCACATCAGAATTTGTTTTTTCCCCAACAGTCCACTTCAGTCCGCAGGTGGTAAAGCTCACCTGAGCTCTGATGTGACCGAATAAATGAACTTTGGATAGTGAACCCTGCAGTGTTAATATTGACTCTTCAGCAGACCCAAAGGTAAAGTAAACCAAAGTCGGGACATAAATGCTGTGTATTTCAGTGAAGAGGTACAAAAACGCCTTTGGCTTAAATCGGGACATTGTTGGGTAATATCCCTTTCAGAAAAGTGGTGTAGTGAGAGTGCGAAAGAGCATTTTCCTGTATTTCTTTTAAGACCCACTCTGATGAAAAATGGGTTTGTCAACATGTTCTTGTAGCATTTTTTGAATGGACACATATAAAGAAAATAAGAATAAAATTGTATTTCTGAGTTTTACTTTATTTAAATAATTATGAATCAAAAGCAGATTAAAAAATGCTATTCAAAAAATATTGTACTGGTTACTTAAGGCCACAAGCTGCTACTGTATGTCTTTGATTTCCAACACTGCTCGCTATTTTTGTTGCACCGGTAAGTTAGGTTGGGGCTGCGGGGGGCTGTAAGCTAGTGGGAGAGCGTGTAAACGGGGAGCTCTCAGCAAAAGAAAGGTAAACTCAGAGGTGAATTTCTAATGAAGTACTCTACAGAAACAGGCTTTTCATTGAGGCTAAAAATGATATAATCCTAATGAAAAGACCACTGGGAACGCTTTGAAAATAGATCAAAAGATGATCAGAGTGTGTCTTGATCTGCTCTCGTACCACGTGGACAAATTGATTATAAAGTTTTCTTGCCAAAGGGAAAAAAACTACATGATGTTTCTAACATGGACATTCTAAGGCGCCATCACCTTGAAGGATCCAGTAGACCTCGCCATGCTCAGCCAGCCTTTCCAGATGCACAGCGATGGCTGTCAGGTTGACTTTATACTGCTGCAGGGTCTCACTGCTGCCACCATGCAACTTGATGGACCACTGCGGAAAATGGATAAACAGGTAAGATTAGGATTGACACCATCCAGCAAACACCTTGCACTTGTCCGGCAGAGCAAGCAGCTTACTGTAGCAGCTCCGAGGATGACCACGTCTGGTTTTGCTGACGTTTCCTGCAACACATGGGAGAAGATTTAAATTAGCTACATAAATGATGCTTTCACAGTAAACTTTAATAGTCAGACTCACCTGTATCCATGAAGCCAATCGTTCTTTCATTGAATTATTAGCCTCTGGACACCACAGAAAGTCCTAGAAAAAAAATATTGCTTTCAAAATTCCACCAGAGCACATATTTTGTGTAGTAAAAGATTGTAAGTAAGAAATAACTCACCACTTTAACTGATGACTCCACCTCCTCAAAGGAAATGTCTTCATGCTTCCAAAATTACATGTTTAAACAGAGAAAATTAGTTAGTCATAAGAAAGACATTCCTCTGATGTGTTTCTAGATAGGCAACCCCAGGCCTCGAGGGCTGCATGTTTTCAACATACCTGCTCTGGCATGTTCTAATTGGCTGGACACACCTGAACCAGGTAATCAGTCATGAGTAGAGCTTACATAAATCATGCAGACACTGCAGCCCTCAAGGCTTAGAGATGCCTATTCTTGAGTGACTTGGAAGCAGTTCATAAACCATCCCTAAAACCCTCAGAGACTTTAATATATATATATTTTATATTTGATGGGTGTAAAATAGCATTTTTATTTTGTATGTTAATGTTTCAAAGGAAATTTGTTAAACCAGGTTGGCAAAAATAAAGAAATGTTTAAAATGAAAAACGATTTAATGTTCTACCTTGTTTCCATCTTCTCTTCTATCCGGTTCAATAACTTTGACAAAGGAGTAGAACAGCTGTCTTATCCGTGAGTCACCGACAAAGGCCACCCGTTTCTCTGAAAGGCATGTTTTGGCTTCACTGTCAAACATAAGAACAACAACCAATTAAAACGCATGTCTTCTTTAGTTAAAAAGGTATAATCTGCAGTCAAATTTACATCAATTGATTTATTTTATATTAAAGCATTTTACACAGAATCCATAAATCTTTGAATCAAGTTTCCATTTTTCTCAACTTTTTACTTTATTTTTTAATCATCTTAAAAATGTACTCGTAATAACTCCATTAATTATGAAAATACAGACGTAAAACGTGGTTTCTCAAGCTAAACTACAGCCATGTCATCTTCCCAACAAATTATCTACCCCCCCCAAAGCACCATGTAACATTACCCTGAACATAAAGCGGTGAAACTCACGTGCTTTTGTATTTGTGCATCATACAGCCATAAGGCTGCCATACATTCTCTCCCAAGTACCGTCCCGTGGACAGCAGCCATTCACATGAGTCTCCGCCTGGAGGGAGACACACAGAGGCAAACTGTGAGTCCATACAAAAGAATGACTCACATTTCTTTACAAAATGACCAAAAAAAGGTATTTCATTCAGTCCACCAATGATAAAGACTTAGTCAATGCACAGTACAGATTGAGAGCAAAACTTAACCGTCAGTAATTTAGCAAAAGCTTAACAGGTGGCTTTTCATTTGTGTGTAATATGAATGGAGCCCTCTGCAACCGGGTCAGCCCAAAGAGTTTCTGGGCCTTCACAATTCCTCTCTAGCAGAGCAGATGCTCTGTGTAGACCTCTAATATTTATTGCATGTTCTTTGTTGTTTTCTGCTGATGTTGGTAGTTTTTTAATTATTTATACACTTGAAACAAACAAGAAACAAAAATCAAAAAATTTGGGCCCAAAAGACAAACGTGTTGGCATCGAAAGATACTTAAGCAATACTTCCTGGTTAATCAAGTTATTTGAATTACAAATGTATGAAAAGGCTTACATTTACAGTAAAAGCTATTTTCTAATTTAATAAATTCATGTTATTTGCGCTTTGTGGCCATAATGTCACTGATACAGAAATAAAATCCACTTTGTTTAAATCCACATGTTTTTGTAGCATTTTTCTCATAATAGAGGGAATATAAAAATAATTTAGAACTAAACCTGTTTTTCTGAGTATTTCTTGATTCGAATCATGTCGGATCAGGAGCAGATAAAAACCTGTGGTTTGAAAAAGTTCAGATTTGTCACGCTCGACATAAATTCTGATGCATACACTTACAGACATGTCTTCTTTTTACTCGTCTGAGCTGCTATTTGGTTTAAAACTATACTGCTCCATAGCTCCAATATTACTCGCCATTTGTTTTTGTTTTTTATTTTGACTTTGATAGACTAATGTTAGCTTGTGGCTGTGATAAGCTGTGTAAACAAAGGAATGCTGGGACATCACTGAAGGGTTATTTCCGCACCAACAGTCCCGCCCACAGCCCAAAGGCGAATTTCTAAAAAACTTTTTTTTTTTTTTTTTGCTAAAAAATGCATAGTCATAATGAAAAAAAAAAACACAGGGCACATTTTTAAAATAGATAGCAAATACAGTTGGAGTGGGTCTTTAAACAAATACTTTAACTCACACACACACACATATATATATATATATTAGTCATGATCATTCTGAATCAAAGGGTTATAAACTTTATTATTTTCCCCATACAACGCAATTTTACTTTCTGTTTATGGCTTGAGAAAGTTTTAGACATGCTCAAAATTAGATTTTAAACCATAAATCTAGAGAAATACTTTGAAACACATGATTGTCTTAAAATTAGTCAATAGGAATTAAAGCACAATAGCTCCACATCGCTGTTGCTACTTCCTTGGACAACACAACTCATCCAAAAACAGTGCCTAAAGTCTAATCTGTCTGGATGGACAACAGATAACTTTGCCCAGCAACACAACGAGTCCATGCAGTTTTATTACACGACGCTACAACACGAGTTTATCGTGTCTCATAAACGAGATGTGTGTCAAACATCATCCGTTTATTCTCAGAGTAATAAAGCATTTACGGTGGTAGCATGTAAACACAGCTAATTGCAGGGTTAGCTAGGTTCCGCTAGCCAAACCAGACGAGCCAAACATGGCTGTCTGCTCCTCCCCTACGAGTTTACCTGACTGTTATCGATATACAACTTTAACCCCAGCCTGTAACATTTCTTTGCTTTGTGTTTTAGGACGCACAAGTAGGAAACCATAATTAAGGAGGCGCCTTTAAAGTGGGGAGAAAAATCGGCGTGCTAGCAACTGTTAGCTTGTGTAGCAACATCAGCACTCAGCTGAAATAACGGGAGAGCACTTACCCCCATAATGCCGCAAAACTCCGTGAAACACCAGGAGCAAAACGACAAGCACAAACGATATCAGTTTAGCATTTCTTATGGTGAAATGATGGTTTATTTCGCGTTTGCCCAGGCTATAGGCCAGGATCGCCATCTTTGCTGCTCCATGACAACAGGCAGTTGTGTGGTCCGGCAGCGGCGGCGCCGCACCATCTGTCTGCTCCGCTGCGAGCGACGCCTCCTCAGGTGCCTCCATCACCACAAGCTCCCTGGAGGGTGGAGGGGAGAAAAAGAAAACACGAATACATAATAATATTAATTCACCTGGCTGCGCATCTAAAAACTTTTAAAAGTTGGTATTAAAAGTACCTGTAGAGCGCTGCTCCTCATAAACCAAAGGTTGGCCAGTAATTATAAGCAACAAATGCAAAGTGCACTACAGCTGCTGAACGCGGGTGGAGCGATAAGTCTGCAGATCACTGCTTAACCTGCCAAACAAAACACAATATTTAGCAAACGAGTTTTCTGAACTTGGAAATTGGAAGCAACTAAAAAAGGAAGGAATGCTCTACGTCTTAAAAAAAAAAAAGATGTTTAAGCATCTTTAACACACAAGAGTCACAAGGTGGCTCACAAGTTAAAAGCAAACAAACAAAAAGTGTGTTTCTGTCAATGCTAGCAAAAGAGAGTGTAAATGGATGGATGATGGGAAGTGGGGGCTTACTTTCTGAAATTCAGAAGTACAATGGAGAGAAAATAAACTCATCCCGATTTGTGCATGCATAACTTTGGATTTGTGCGCGCATACTTCATAATTGGTAACTAAAACAAAACATTTTGTGCATAAGTACAAAAATTATGAAATAAAAAGATAAAAAATACAATTTACACATGCACAAATTACAATTATCACAGCTCGAAACCAACTACACATGCAAATCACTTGTTATGCAAACACAAAACAGCAACTACACACAAATCGGATGTGAGACTCTTTTCACGTCTCCAAGATTCTTCCAAAAGTGATTAGTTTAAATGCTGCTAGAATGCTGGGTCATCAGAGTTTTATTTTCAGCCTCTTTGAACTTAGATTGCGAATAATATCTGGTGAAACCTGACATTTTCCTACTTCCTTAAATACATATGCCTGATTATTAATATAAAAAAGTCTAATTTGGGTTTTTAAAAAACTCAACACTAGAGTTTCTCTATTTCTTCACTGCAGAACTCTTCCGCGAGCTGGCCACCACAAGGGAGCACCACTCTGGGGAAAGAAAGCAGTCAAAGAGTCCGTTACCTGGGTCAAGAATTACACATGCAGAAATCCAAAATTACACACAAATTCAAGCTATGTGCACAAATCGAGAATTACACACGTACAAATCCAGAGTTACACACAACTCAAGAATTACGCACAGAAATCCAAAGCTACCAACAAATAAAAGATTATGCACACACAAATCCAAAACTACACACAAATCAAGAATAATACACACACAAATCCAAAATACACACATATCAAGAATCGGGGTGAGTCGATTTTCTCCTCATAGAATTTCTAATGAACTACTGCTATTCTGTAGAAAATATATTCTAGAAAACAACAAAGTTTTTAGGTTTTGGCTAAAAACAGCATAATCAAAACTAGAAGAAAAAAACAGCTTGAACACTTTTAAAAATACATAAAAAGATGATTGGATTTGGAATTTATTGGAAAAGGCTTCTAAACATCAGCAAATTTACATTCATAATCTCTCAAAAAAAAAAAAAAAACTGATCACAAGCACAAAACTGATATTGCACTTTTGAGTGATTAAAGTCTCATGATTTTTAACAACTTGATTTTGCAGAGCCTAAGAATGCTGAAAAATATTTTTTTTTTACATTGTTTATAATAAAACCTTGATAAAAAAAAAGAGAGAACGTGTCCCAGGTAAAATTAATATTTTTGTAGTGGAGTACTTCTTTAATGTTTCTTTTTTTTTAAGAATTCAACTTGAACCGGTGACATCAGTGTCTGACACTCATCTTGTAAAACCACATTTGTTCTTTTCTCCAGTGCAAAACAGTTTAGAAGTGTTCACAACAAAAGTGAGCAGAGCGGAAGAAATGATTGGGATCAAGCAAAAATCTTGTCAAACAATGCATACTAGTTTTTCGTGTTTCATAAAGTGTCTCAACCATTCGTTTTTAGTTTAGCTTTTCTGCACCACTTCAAAGTAGTCACACAATTCCTTTCAAAAATAGCTGTGTGTATGTGAGCCGGCCTTATTCAAATGAATTTTGACAAGGCCCCAGTACAAATTCCAGCTGTGTCCTTTATGAGTGGAATTTGGATTTTTGTTTGTTTTCTCTGGGAACTCCAGCTTCCTCCCACAGTCCAAAAAAATGCATTCATAGGTCTCTAAATTGCCCCATCTAACAACCCCACGACCCCAAAAGAGATTTTTAAAATGTATGGATGGAGATTCTGTGCATTGAGAATAAATCCAATGCTTCTGAGGTGCTGCATTACCTGTCTGAAGAACCGTCGTTTTCTACAATCCTGCAGGGCAAAAAGGAGAATCGATGATGAAAGAAAGGGAAAGAAGTTTTTTTTTTTTTTTTTCCCTTTAATAACAAATATAAAATTTCCATAAATGTGATTTTGTTGTTTCATATTCAAATTCGTACTTGACCAACTAATAAACAATTCATCCTCCTTTACCTTGAATTTGTTCCTGGCAGCATCAGATCATCTAAAATCACGTGTTAAAGTCAAAGCCTGAGGGTCAGATCCGGCCCTCCTGGTAATTATTTCGGCCTACCAGATCATTTTATTTTTATTGTTATTAATGGCCCGATGTTCTCTTTCTAACTTGTATAATTTTGAGAGAAAATATTTTTATGGAGATTAAAATAAGTTATTTATGGTTTAAGTTAATTTATTCTGGAATAATATTGTCTTTTTATAATAATCATGTTAAAAAGTCACGGTTTTAAAGTTTAAAAAAAAATTAAAAAAAAAAAGTAAAAAGTAAAATTGGCATTTTACTAGCTTTTTGGACTTTTTTGGCATTCACTAAGAGTTTTTTTTTTTGGCTATTTTGGAGTATGGCTAATATTTCAACTACATGCTAGCTGTTTTGGCTAGTTTAGGCTTTTTTCATTTTTGAGGCTGTTTTGGAGTTTGGCTAATATTTCAGCTACATGCTAGTTGTTTTCGCTAATTTACACTTTTTACAGTTTTTAGGCTGTTTTGAAGTTTAGCTAATATTTCAGCCAAATGCTACCTGTTTTGACTAACCTAAGTTTTTTTTTCTTTTAGTTTTTAAGGCTAATTTGGTATTTGGCTAATATTTCAGCTGGCTCTATAGCATTTTCAGCTATTAGCTTCAGTCATTCCAGCTATCAGCTTTAGCGTTTTCAACTATCAACTTCAGCATTTTCAGCTATCTGCACTAGCATCTTCAGTTTGACACACCTGATCTAAATAGACTAAATGATTGATCTTGCAGCTACTATGTTGAGAAGTTCCATTCTGGTTATACATGAAAAACAATGCTCATGTTTTGTTTGTGTGGGTTTTCTTGTGTTTACTGTTCCCGTCATGCCTTTTTACTTGAAAAGTGAGGGGCAGTAGTCACAGCTGCTGTCTGTTGAAGGAGGAAGGACTGTCCAACATTCATGGACTGGAACCAACTTAGGTGTGTTTGTTGCCGGGCTCTGAAAGACCAATTGCTGGAAACAAAAGGGAAGCTGCAAAGTTTTTTAAATGAGTGAGCGGCTCAGTTGATGGCCTTGCTTATTCCAATTAAGGTCTACTAAAATGGTAAAATATGGTATTAAATAATATTGTTGCTATTTTTTTACTTTCTTAAGTTTGAAATCACTTTGACCTGATCAGTCAGAAAATTAACACAATTAATCTAGTTAAAACAATATTAGAACAATTATTTTGTTCTCAATCCCACATCCTCAGAATGTCAAACTTTAAGAATTACAGGAAGCAATAAGTTATGAAAAAAATGATCCTCCACATCAAATGTGATCTAAGTCCCAAAATATGAGTATTTGCCGCTTAAATGTAAATGCTTCTAAAAGTTTGGCACAATCAAGCAACAACACCATCCAGTGACCAACCAAGGTGTTGCAGCAAAAAATCCAACCAGAGCAGAAAAAACAGCCAACTCCCCACGACAAATTTAACGCCCATAATCATGCATCACTGAAAATTAAGCCTTGACCCAAACCACAGAAATTTATTTGGATGCAAAAGCTGATTTATGCAAGGAAAAAAAAGCAATGTGACAGGATGCATATTTACAAAAATCAATGCACGTTAGTAATCACACATTGGCATGGACAGTGTAAACAGGAATTAACTATACATGGAGTTTTGAAAGGTGAAATCAATGGGGAACAAAATCCGAAATATGGCTGTGCTTCCACAATAGGAAGATGTTAAATTCAGTGATGACACTGAAGTCATCAGCTAAAGTAAAGAAACGACAGTGACACACCCTCAGCGGGGTCATTAAAACATGAAAGCACTAAAGTCACTGTGTAGTGGGTTTTGGAACATTGGACATGCTTTATTTCAGAACTTTTCACAATTTATTTAAACATCTCACATATACAAAATAGGTACAATAGACTTCGGGGAGTCATTGTTTCAAAGAGAGAAGAGGCCGCCAAAAACCATTTAGAACTTAGTGAAATTATGTGCTGTCAGTATGAACATTGAGAGCGGGAGTGGAGGACTGAAAAATAACAAAGAACAGACATCAGCTTTTGAAACATTCCACCTGCTTAAAGCGAGGAAGTATCAGCGGGATACAAGCAGGACTCCTCAAAGGTCAATACAAAATAGTACAGCAAAAAAAGTGGTTCGCTCCACAGCTGCATAATAGCACCATAGATCTCTGCTTCAAGTAACCGAGCACCTTCTGAAATGGGACAAATCTTGAAGCATCAAAAGTCTTAACATCTCTGTTGTGGACCCAGCTCTAGTCAATAGTATTTTCTTTACGCACAGGCATGAGGTAGTTCAAACCTTTTTTCTTGGAAATTGTGGTTTTAAACCTCCTCTCTGGAAGATATACAAAGACCACAAAGTGATGCACACTTGAGCATTTTTATTACACTTCTTTTATTTTTTACAAAAGGATGACATGACGTCCCACAACAAGGTGTTTTCCCGCGTCCCTTTGGGTGGCTGTATTAATTTGAATTGCACAAACGCTCCTTTCAGTCCGTTTAGTCCTCGCCGATAGTTGCCCATTTTAAGCAAGTGGATGTGCAGACGGAAATCAGCATTCAGTATTTAAAAAAAAAAAAAAACACAAAAAGACGGGCAGAGATTTGGGGGATTTCTTTTTTTCTTTCTTTCTCTCTTTTTTTTGCTGTTAATTTATCAAAAGTCTATTCATTTGAAACAGACTGGGCCAATGTCCAAACCAAACTCCTGGTCGGCTTCACCAATGTCCAAAGGTGCAATGTCGAGGATGGGGAGGCGAGATGGTTTATTTGTTCTGTACTCAATAACTGTCTTGCTCCATTCACCAGTGTGTCTCTGCAAGAAAGAAAACATATGTAAACAATGTGAAATTGAACTGATTTAATCTGATCCACACATAGCTAAAATAAGCCACAATGAACAGATACTCACAGTGCAGCCGTCCTCCAGCACGGAGAAGGTGAAGCGGCTGTTGCCTTCAGCTCTGAGCTCCACGTCGTTGGAACCCTGGAGCACCACAGCCTTCTTCAGGTTGCCGCTCTCACCATCCATGTAGGCGATGCTGTTCTTGCAGTGGTAGGTGATGTTCTGACTGGCCTGATTGGAAAGCAGGCGCATGAAAGCCAGCTGGGTGGCCATGCTCTGGGGGCTCAGGGTGTCGTCGTTGTAGGCAAACTGTAGGAGGGAGAGAACTGCCGTCAGTTCTGTGGGAAAATGCTTGCAAAACAAGCTCCTTTGTTGCCCCTCTCACCTCGGTACCACCATTGATGGTCTCTCCAAACCAGACGTGTTTCTTGTTCTCGGTGCTTCTGAACCAGTTCTTGCGGGCGATGCTCTCAGGGTGGGAGTAGATGCAGGTCTCACGGGTGGTGAAGTCGCAGAAGACCTTGATGGCGTCATTTATGCAGCCCTGGTTGGGGTCGATCCAGTAGAATCCTGCACATCAAGAAACACCAACACTTAGACTTGTTGTATTGCTTCGACTTGTATTATTGCTTAAAGCATCTCAGATAAAGTCAAACTCACCGCTGCTCCATTCAGGGTGGCCTAGCCTGATGTCACGGCAGGTGCGGGCTGGGTTCTTCCTAGATCCCTCAGGGGTAAGCAGGTTCTCAATCTGGGTGTTGAGTGACTTGATGGTGGCATCAACCTCGTAATCCTTAGCTCTCAAAGCGGGCTGGTCAGCTCTGTACTCATCGTATCCACCAGAGACGTCGTATCCACCGCCGGCAGGGCCAGGAGGTCCGGGGAGACCGGGAGCTCCAGGAGGACCCTAAAGTGGACAAAATAAGGAGTCTGTATGCAGATACAGGCTCAAACTATGCTAGAAATTTCTAAAAAAAACAGAAACTAGAGTTGAACTTACAGCTGGTCCAGAGGTTCCAGGAGGTCCACGAGCACCAGGAGCACCAATAGTACCATGGGCACCAGATCTGCCATCTTTGCCAGGAGGTCCATGAGGTCCAGCAGGTCCCTGAGGAAGAGATTATCACAATACATAAAAAGATTCTGGCGTTTCCAAACATTCATGGATCCCAAGAATGTTGCTTCTAAATTTCAATAAAGTATCTTGAATTTATGTTTTTATGAAAGTGTTGCTGTGAGGACGGAGAAGAATGGATAATAATTTTGTGACATTTAGATGAGAAGCTTAAATAAACTAAAGGAATAAGGGAGTGGCACACTACCTCATGTAATTAGAAACAACAAAGTATTTTTGTACCATTCAATACATGTATGGGAAAAAATAGTTTTTGTGTTTTAGTGTCTCAGAAAAAGCTAGATTTTTCCCGTCATTCATTGAAACATTTCTCGCAAACTACAAACGGTTTATCCATCCATTCTGTTTTGACTCTTATTCCACTCACTCTGGGTCCAGAAAGTCCAGTTGGTCCAGCAGGTCCGCTGTCACCAGCAGGTCCCTGCGGATGAGAAAACACACATCAGTTCTCTGTAAGAAGTGCAAACTTATGGCTTCATTTTGTCTTTGAATGTGCCTTTTGAAGGTGTGCCGACACTTACAGATGGTCCAGGCATTCCCTGGAGACCAGGGTGTCCACGCAGACCCTTCATGCCTCTCTCACCCTTGTCTCCAGCAACTCCCTTCTCACCACGAGGTCCAGCGGGTCCCTACAACAGAACCAGAACACAAACAGAGATGTCACCTTTCTGAACCACAGAAACACAGAGATTTTTTACAACTAAGCCTTTTAATGGTACTTACAGCATTGCCTCTGGCTCCAGCAATACCAGCAGGTCCAACAGGACCAGATGGGCCCTATAGGGACAAAGGAGACGTGAATAAAAGAATGAATGAGGTCATTAGGTAATGCAAATTATGCTACATGAAAATGTTAAAAAAAAGAAAAAATTACAGCTTCTCCACGGCCTCCAGGTCTGCCAGGGGCTCCAGTGGGTCCAGCAGGTCCGGGGGATCCAGCAAGTCCCATTGAGCCAGCAGGTCCGGGCTCTCCACGGTCTCCCTAAGGATTGTGGGTCAGAGAGGACTTTGGTTTATGGGTTTGTCCTGCATATCAAGATATTGAGAGACGGATGTCAGGGTGTTACCTTGAATCCAGCAGCACCAGGACGACCAGGGGGTCCATCGTTACCAGGGTTACCCTGCAGAGACCAGAGAGTTTTAAAGTTTGCGCAAAAGAAAATTATTTTAAGTTTTAGGCAACACAGTTTGCATTGCAGGTGAAAGAAGTGAGTCGAATTTAAAATACTACCACCTTATGTCAAAGTACACAGATACATGTCAGCTAATGGATAAGTAAATTCCAAATTAAGTACAGAAATATATTTTAAAAAATAGGTTTTAAGAAAAGTTTATACAAAGACAGCCATGAAATCAGAGCATCTTTAAGTGACACCAGTTGGCCAATAACGTGAAAATGTATAAGAGAAACAGCACTAAAACGGCTTTATTTGTCAGTTTTCTGTGAATAGGTTTTCTATTACAGTTTCTCAATAAAGCAAACTAGGTATTGTGTTCTATATGTGTACACATTACGTGTACTTTTTGTGCCTGTGGGTACAGCAACTATGTTAAAGCTGGGACAAAGAATCAGATTAGTAAAAACTGGGTATCAAACCTGTGATAGATTTAATTTAATCTCGGTTTAGGAAATATGATTGGCTAAAAAAAAAAAAAACTGACTGTAACTGCTTGGAGGTTTCAAATGAACACATGTAATACTCAGTTATAATTGCTCTGCACTTCTACTATGGACAAGATTAAACTCACATCACGTCCAGCTTCTCCCTGAGGTCCGGTCATGCCAGGCATACCAATGTTGCCAGGAGGACCACGAGGTCCTGAGGAACCTGGAGGTCCAACTCTTCCTGGCTCTCCCTATAAAGTGAGACAGGAAAAGGTGAATTTGACCCTCTGCCATCCACATTATGCACTGGTAGTGTTCAGGATCTCTTTTTTGAACTTTTCTGTTGTCATGGAGATGTTGGGATGCTCCACATCAACTTCTGACTAAAGCAACTGTTTTAAAGTTAGTCACTGACGCACAATGACTAATAGCGCTTACCACAGCACCGGCGGCACCAGGTGTACCACGGTCTCCTCTAGCACCAGACAGACCAACAAATCCTTGAAGTCCAAGAGGACCAGTGGTTCCAGGAGGGCCAGGAGGTCCCTGAAGAAACGAACAAACACTAATGTTAACATTTGCGGTTCGAAGGAAAAGAATCAATACAATTTCAGCAATCCATTATCTCATATCACGCACAGCGGGACCGGACTCTCCAGGGGATCCCTTCTCTCCAGATACACCAGGTGGTCCAACCATTCCTTGCTCACCAGAAGGACCAGCAGGACCAGGGTCACCACGGGGACCACGGGGGCCATCCTTGCCAGAGGGACCAGCAAGACCTGGAGGTCCAACTATACCCTAAAAAAGAAATGAGCAGAACAAGCTCGTTAAAGTATTCAGGAGTGTTAATTAATGACTGCAAATTCAAAAATAGGAACTCACCGCTTGACCAGGAGCACCAACTCTACCAGGAGCACCAGCGAAGCCAGTGAGACCCTGAGAAGAAACACAGTTGATTCAGAGTTCATAAATATGATCTGGTTAGCTGAAACTGTAGGATTGAATAACTGAATTAAGTTGAAAAAAAATATATAATTTCTATCTTTTTTAAAGGAAATGACTTAAAGATTAGCTTTATGTATGGGAATGTATAGGTGAGAGCTGAAGAGGGCTTGAAATGAAAGTTTTTTTGTGTATACTTACAACAGGACCGGTGTCTCCACGAGCACCAGGGGGTCCAGCGGGGCCAGAAGGACCCTAGATACCCAGAAAATTAAAAAAAAAAATTAACAACTCTTATCTCCATAAAGTGTATATATATAGCGACATGAAAAAGGTGAAACAGTCTTCAATTTCAGTCTTTGAAAAATCTCCTTTCTCATCAGATTATATATCTAGTTTGGACTTACAGGAGGTCCAGACTGTCCAGCGGGTCCAGAAGGCCCAGCGGGGCCAGCTTCACCCTTTCCTCCAGCAGGTCCACGCTCTCCTCTTGCTCCAGGCTGACCATCAGCACCCTAAAGAGAGGAGCAACATCAGGTCAAGCACTTCTTTGTCCTACATATTAAGTTAAAATTTATATTTTGATATTTTTTATTATAATGTGGATGTACTTCAACAGGGTCTTACAGGGGGTCCGGAGAATCCAGGAGGTCCAGCAGGTCCGACCTCGCCACGCTCTCCCTACGGACATCAACAAGCCAGTTACCAGGACTGCTTTGATAACCTAAAATAACTGAGTTGATGCTGTTCTGATTGATGTAGTGAAAAATGTGAATAACAAAAAAACTCCAGCAGTTACTTACAGAGGGTCCGCGGGGTCCAGCAGGGCCAGCAGGTCCAAAAGAACCACTCTCACCCTGCAGAGGAATTTAGTGTCTTAATTAAAGGAACCAATTAAAATCCCTGTTCCCAAACACCCAAAACTTCTTTTTAATTTTTTATATTTAATTAAAAAATATGTTTACATTTTAAACTGTTTGCTTAATTCGACTTAATTTAAATTGTTTGGCAATAAGTTTTTACCTAAAGACAACAAAAAAAAGTTCTTAAAATGACCATTAGATGGCAGTGTTGAGACTGAAGCATTACAGGTTTGACGCTATATTTAGTGAAAGTGTCATTTTTTTTAGACAAGCGTCAAAGACTTGACGACTTTTTTTTTGTAGATTTAGGTCACATTTAAATATCGTTTCTGTGATCTACCTTAGTTATAAATAGTGCACAGATTTACCTTATCACCATTGGCTCCATTTGGTCCAGGAGGTCCTGCAGGTCCGGGAAGACCCTGTTTGAGAACAAGGGAGGAAATCAGGAACTCGTAGCACTTCATTTAGCATTTGTTGAACTTTTATAAATATTTTGAAGACATTTTGAGGAGAGTTGAACTTACGCGAGCTCCATCTCTGCCAGAATTTCCATCAGGGCCTTTGTGTCCAGGTTCTCCCTGTGAAATGAAGGGGAAAAAATCGTTTTATGGGCTGTGACAAAATAGAAACAGTGCACACACATCCAAAAAAAAACCACATTCATCTCATAATATGATGATTTTACCTTTTCTCCTTTAGGTCCAGGGGTTCCTGCTGCTCCACGCTCACCAGGCATGCCTCCAGGTCCCTGGTGTCCGGGAGCACCAGCAGCTCCAGCAGCACCAGGCTCTCCCTGGAAAAAGGCCGAGCACAGTTGTTGGACTTTTGCTCCGTTCAACATTGTTTTTGTTAAAACAGTTTTCCTCAGTCACCTTGCCACCATCAGCTCCTGGGGCTCCAGCAGGGCCACGAGGTCCAATTGGTCCCTGAGGGCCAGTAGCTCCTGGACTGCCATTGTTGCCACGCTCTCCCTGAAGGATCACCAATTTATTTAGGACTTACTTATAAATAAAAGTTAATTAAAACTGACTAAACAACTATTTTAAATACATTAAATAGATTTAAAAAAATATGACTTTATTTATTTTAAAAGAAACATGCGCAACTTTGTTTATAATTGAGAGAATGGAGTTACAACATGGACAGGTGATCTCACCTTGGCACCAGCAGGTCCAGAGACTCCCTGATCTCCTGGGATACCCTTCAGACACAAGTGGAGGGTGTTAGAACTTCAATTTTAGACTATTTTAATTCTGCAATTCAGTGATGTAACACTTACTCTTTCTCCAGGCTTGCCTGCCTCTCCAGCTGGTCCAGCAAGTCCAGGCAGACCCTGAAAATGTCAATAGAAAAAAGTCAGTTCTGTGAAGTTGAGAAATCATTCCAGAGAATTCTGTGTTTTTGAGTCAGTAAGAAATAGTATTTATGAATCTCTCAAGGGATACAAGTGCTGCAAATCTTATGGAAAACTATTCAAAATGTCTTGTTTTTATTGAAATAAGTCAGAGATCCAAACCTGGAAACCAGCAGCTCCAGAGGGTCCTTGTTCTCCTTTGTCACCAGGGGCACCCTGCACAGAGAATCCAAAAATAGTAAAAGATCTTACTTTTTTTCAATTAATTTTGATAGAAAATACGAGTCAAGTCAATTACTCACAACAGCTCCAACGGGGCCAGCAGCTCCATTGTTGCCATCAGGACCAGGAGGTCCCTGCAGATAAAAACAGAAGCAGCTGATGAATTGATATGGTCTTCAGTTAAAAATGTTTCAAGTCTTCAAGCTTTGAGATGGGATTTTTTGTGTTCATGATCATTTGACTCACTCTCAGTCCAGTAGGACCGGTGGATCCCCTCTCTCCAGGTTTGCCAGGCTCTCCCTGATGTCAAAGACAGACGGAGCACAGGTTGTGTCAAATTAAAAACTGAATTCCGCTTCAACTGCACATTTTGAAGGTCTCTCTTGAGATCCACTCACAGATGGTCCTTTGGGTCCGGGGAAACCAATGTTTCCAGGCTGGCCTCTTGGTCCAGTTGGGCCTGGAGGTCCAGCACGCCCATCTTGTCCAGCAGGACCCTTGAGAAAGAAGCAAAACACATTCAATTAACCAAATTTTGGGACAGGTAGGAGACATGTATGGGTGAGCTTTTTTAAGAGGTTCACTTACAGCAGGTCCCTCTTTTCCTGGAGGTCCAGAGCTTCCAGGGCTTCCTGGGAGACCCTAAAGAAAACAAAGTTGTTAGCTGTTGGGATCATTTTTGAGAACGAAAGCTCAATGACAGAGTAGCTTTCTGTTACGGCTTTCACTAAGCTGTCAGTTCTATCTTGGAGCAAAACTAAATCAACCACAGTTAAAGACTCACCCTGAGACCAGCTGGGCCAGGCTCACCAGCACGACCAGCATCTCCAGGGGGCCCACGTGGTCCAGCAGAACCAGTGGAGCCACGAGCGCCAGGCATACCCTGAAAGGAAACAAATCAACATAAGAGCGTTTCTCTATTTCACACACTTTGTCTTTGGAGGTCATACTCACAATGGGGCCAGTTCTTCCCTCCGAACCGGGCAGACCACGGCTGCCAGGAGCACCCTAAACCAGACAAACGGGCCTTAGCAATGACCTCCACTTGGACAAGATCAGACAACTATAATCCAAAGAGAATATTTCTCACTCTTGCTCCACGGTTGCCTGCAGTTCCAGTGGCACCAAGCTCACCAGTGGGTCCTCTCTTGCCTTCCTCTCCCTGAGGTCCTGGGGCTCCCTGGGGTCCTGCGTTACCCTGAGTATGGAGGCAGAGGAGTTGAGGGTCACAATTCCTTTTCTTTCCACTTTATGGTTAATTTCCAATAAATATGGAACATACAGGCTCTCCTTTGGGCCCAGTGTCTCCCTTGGTGCCCTGAGGACCAGGATCTCCCTGCAATGCATAAAGAAAGCCTTTATCAAGAGAGAAGTCACATGTTTTGAATGATAGTTTGAAAACAAACAAACAAAATGCTTCTGATGACTTCTTTTGCAATACTTACAGCAAGGCCTCTTGGTCCAGCAGCACCCTGGGGTCCCTGGGGTCCAGGTCCTCCTCTTGCACCAGCAAAGCCAGGAGCTCCACCAGGGCCAGGGGCACCCTAAACAACAAATGAAACACGAGGTCAGCTCTTTTGATCGTTCATACTGCCTGAACTCCATGTTTTAGGAATAGACGGGTTGGTATTTGAATCCGTTGAATTGCTAATCTTAAGGTTTTTGCCTGTTACCGAGTGCTTCTGCACACAGGAAGTGGAACAAACTGAGCAACAAGGTGCTATAAGTTCATGTGAGCTATTTGAATTTTTGATGTCTTGAAGTTAAGTCACTTGGATGAGTCAAAATGTTTCAAGAAGAGAAGACAAAAAGTCAAGTTGTCTTCAAGAATCTTCTCGATGAGAATCTTCATCTAGCTTGTTGTCTTCAGGTAAGTGGAGCCTAATGTTTTCTCTTCCTGCTATCCACATAGTCTTTTACCTTTGTGGTGTTTGGAATCCAGACATGAGTTTTGTGTGTAAAAACCTACTCTAAGTGTGTGATCCTATCATAAAATACAGCAGATACTTACAGCAGCTCCCTTTGCTCCGTTCAGGCCATTGGAACCAGGGTTACCCTGTAAAAAAGTATAACTCAAAGTGAATTTTTGTTTTTTGTCACTGTTTTATGATTATTTTTATATGGATGCAATATGGATATGCATATATGGATACCTATATAGTGCAATTTATCCATTCAAATCTATTGCAATGTATCATTTATTGCAGTATATGGATGCAATAAATATCAATTACAAAAAAAACTTGTCTGTTGATCAAATAAAACAAAACCAAAGACTTCAAATCAGTAACTTTTAGGACAAAGAAGTGAACAGAACAGTTGCATTATGGTCAACTTACAGGGGGGCCGACAGGTCCGACTGCACCATTGGGTCCAGGCTCTCCTCTGTTGCCTTGAGGTCCAGATGGGCCAGTTGCACCAATAGCTCCAACCTCTCCCTGTTATTAAAAGCAACATCATCAAACTGAATCATAGTTGGTCTGAATACTTCATTTGATCATCTTGATATCTGTTTTTTTGAAAGCAACAGGAAGTGACACAACACCCACCTTAGGGCCAGGACCACCAGGGAACCCTGGAGGACCAGCAGCACCCATGGGACCCTGTTTTTTTTTTTAAGAGAAAAAAATGTGTCAGGGTAAAGGTCAAACAAGTCAACGTTAGCTGCACTTTGAAAACTCACAGCGGGACCAGCGGGTCCAACGTTGCCGTCAGCACCACGAGCACCAGCAGGGCCGGCGGGACCGGGACGACCTCTCTCACCAGGCAGACCGCGTTGTCCCTAAAGATGAAACGTTTGATGCCGTTTGGATGCTGTGCTCCTTTTATGTGATCATCCTGTAAAATTAATATCATATAAAAACTTACAGCCAAGCCTGGACTTCCAGAGGCTCCGTGGGCCCCAGGTTCACCCTAGAAGGGAGACAAACATGTATGAAATAACGTACGAGGAGAAAAAAAACATGAAATGTCCAGCAGAATTAGTCTTACTTTAGCACCAGCAGCACCAGGTTCTCCTTTACGTCCATCCAGACCAGTGTAACCCTAAAACACAGAAACATAAACCATCAGATCACAGAAAATAAGAGTATCATAACAATCTATAGAATGAGAAAAATATATAAATCTCCTTTTAGCTTTAGTTCTATACCGGACTTCTGTTTAGAGTCTCCAATGAGGACTCGTTTAAAGCCTTTGCTGTGGTTTTATTGAAAGCTGGCTTCGCAGCACCACACATAAGCAAGCTTTTCCTCCCTGCAATCCAGTCATTTTCAAAACCTAAAAACTTCAAAGGCTGAAAGTTAGCTCTGTAATCAAACAGATCGTTGCTCTTAGCGGGAATCTACCCTCAACACAGCAGGCCGCAATCTGCTCTGCTTCAGAGCACGCTGGCGGCAATGGGGAGCTGTAAAAATCAAAAGCTTGGACACTCACTCTGTGTCCCTTCATTCCTGGAAGTCCAGGGGTTCCGGGGAATCCGCGAGCTCCCTAAAAACGAGTTACAGAGGTGCGTTAGCCGTCAGCCGCTTTGTACCACAATCCCTGCTTTGATGGGGGCGTCTTACCTGAGGGCCAGGGGCGCCCCTGTCGCCAGGCTTGCCAGGTCTGCCGTTGTTACCCTACGAAACAACAGAGATGATATTTGAGCACCAAGAAACTACAAACAGGAGATGGGAATAATTCGTACTTACATCTTCTCCAGCTTTGCCAGGAGGTCCAGGGGGGCCACGGGGACCAAGAGCGCCCTGAGAAGGATAGCTTCAGTTTTAACATCTAACAAGTCTGGATTGCATTTAATGTCATCTCAACTTCTTTGTCTTCTGAGAATCACTAGGAGGGTGAACTCACAGCTTGTCCGGGCTCTCCAGGCTCGCCAGGGTGTCCTGTGTGTCCCTGAGGTCCCTGAAATGTGGAAACAATCAATATTTAGTTGAAATATTTTAACGTTTATTATAATACAAGTTAGTTCTGAACTTACAGGGGGTCCGGGAAGTCCTGGGGGTCCTCTGGGACCCATCAAGCCCTGAAAAGAAGAAATCCCAAATAAGTCAAAATAAAACTCGGATGGTGAAACAATCAGAAATGTCAGATATGTGTGGATTTGGAGAGTATTTTAGTTTGGGAAATTGGGTCTGATTTTGTTATTGCGCAGGGAGACAGAGGCCGGTCCTCACCATGGGTCCAGGGCCGGGATCAGGGGCTTTCGCACCATCATACTGAGCAGCAAAGTTCTGGTAGAAAGACAAGAATGATACACAGATGAAATGAGGGAACCGAACAGAGGAGGCTGTAAATAAATGACAGTACAGCTTCTACAACATCAAAAGCTTATGTGAAGATTTTTTTGTTCAGGATTTGACGGCGGTTACTCGTTGCTTTGGTGAACTCCAGCCATCAAACATATTTTGTGCTTAATTAGCTTGACTGTTATTTTTTCAAGTAAGCTTAGCCAAAAAAAAAGGCATTTTTGAACCTGTGTGTCACTATTTTCAAACTTACTCCTCCGAGTCCAGAAGGTCCAGGGGGTCCAGGGGGGCCAGGAGGGCCAGGGAGTCCGGGCTTGCCATCTTTTCCATTTGGGCCTGAAGGACCCTTAAAAAAGACATGCCGAAAAAATGAGAACCCTGAAGGTATCCTTAAAAAAAAAATCACAAATATATAATTTGTGGGGGGTAAATTGTAGCAAAAAGTAAGTAAAAATTGTTTAAAACATGGGTTCCCATGTGGAGTTTATCATCAGGAGTAATGTAAACAAGGGGGCGTGGCTTAGTGAGGTTAATGGGTCAATTGACGTCAACAAAAAAAAGTTGCTAGAAGTCTGAACTTTAGCTGACACGTGTTTTCAGATCAAAGCGCCGGCTCGGCTTACCCTGTCACCTCGAGGTCCTTTGTCTCCCATGGGGCCCTGCAACACAAAACACACACATACAGTCACAACACACAGCAGATGGCTCGGGTTATTGGTTTGCAGCTTAGCAGAAGACACTTGCTGTTTTTACAAGATGGCCTCATAGTTTCTTTTAAAACTGAAGAAATACCTGAGATGTTAAAAACAGCTAAAACCACTAAATTGTCACTATTCTTTTCTTCTGTGACCAGCTTTGGAAATATAGAAATATAGAAGTCTTTGTAAAAAAATTAAGAAATAGGATGTTTGTTGGAAAGATCATCACAAAAGCAACAATTTAAAGAATCTAGAGATGATTAAAGTCCTCATGTGACACAAAATTATGTATTTTAATGATGCAAGAGGTGCAAAAAATCATTTTAATCTCAGTTAAAAGCAGAGTGTTTCAGTCAACTTATATTTGAATTTTTTATGTCTGTGTTTTGCAAAATTATCTAAATATATGACTGATCTGAGACCAGATTTTTTAAATATTTTTTGGTGAAGCGAGGACAGTAGAGGAAAGCCAAACCGACCCAGAATCAGCCGTCCGGCTGATTCTGGGTCGGTTTGGCTTCCCTCTCTACTGTCCTCAGAAAGGATCCTTTGTGTGCCAGGGCCCACGGGGGCCTCTGCACCAGGGTTTTAGCTTTCACGGACACACACTCCAGCCAATAGGACCCCTCACCTATGCGTGCACAGGAAGGGTAAAACTTTGCTCAAGTTGAAAATGAAACACTCTGGCTGAGATTGGAGTCGTCAGCGACCCTCTGACTGACATCTTTTGGAGGGAGGCTTCTAAGAACGGTAAAAGCTTCTCTCTTTTTTTATCGTTTTATAGTTGCATGCATGTGTACTGACCGTAACTGCAGCATTGTGGAGATGAGGAGGCAGAGGAGGGCAGGGAAAGAGAAAGAAAGAAAGAAATACCTCGTTAGATTTAACAGTCGGGGTTAATATCTGGAAAGAAGTCAAACAATTTCCAATTTTTCGAGAGTTTTCTTGATTTTCTGTATGTTTTTTAACAAACAAAATAAATCAAAACAGAAAAAGTAAATATTCCAACGTTCACAGTTTGGAAATATTGAACCATGTCATATTTTAGCAGATACTCTTAAGCTGACACTAACAAGCTTCGCAACTCCTGTTCTGTCATTTGCTAAAACTGAATTTCTGTCCAACATGTCTCAGCCCAGCTTGAAGTTATTGCTCAGGGCCATGTGTATTCTTCTGCACGGTAACTTTGGTCAGAGCGCCTGACTCTGCAGTGGATCGCAGCGTTGCAGCATTCCAAATCTTAAGTCTCCATCTGCTAACAGGCCTCGACAGGTACCTCATGCCCCTGGGACTCGAATAGTCAGCTACTATAAACAAAACTGTGATTTCCCCATTTAGAGAAAAATGATTTTTTTTCTGGGCAGTAATTCTGTTGTCTGGTTTCCACAGATGGATAAACTTCATCTCCCATCTGGACTGTTGCAGACACTGTCCTGGAGGACTCTGGACCTGCAGCTGGGACCTCCCCATGAACTCTCACTTGTAGTGTGCCATCTAGTCCACAAGGTGGTGCCCTTTCATATCCTATCTTTTGGCTTTAAATATACTTTTTTGTTCTTTTTAGCTTATAAAATACTTTAGATTTAATTTAATGATGATTTTAAAGTTAAAAAAGCCACAAAAATGTAATTAGAGGACATTCAAATGTCTAAATATTTTTTTTTAATTTACTGATATATTTATAGTATTAAATGAAAGAAATACAAAATTGAATATTGTTAAAATATGTTTAAAAAGTAAAGAAAAACGAGTCTACTAAGGACAGAATCTAAAATGGTGCCAAGTTGATGTTCGAACTTATAGCCACCAGGGGGCGACATCACAGTTTCCTATAATAAAACTCCATTCTTTGGACGTCTGGATGGAACAATGCGTCCAACGCCCCACACAACTTTTCCAAAAGAAAAAAAAATCCTCGTTCTTAAAGAAAATCCCAACCTGTCCTAAGAAAACTACCCAGAATGCGTCAGTAACAGGATCAACGTCTCACTGAGAGCGTTTTCCTTCCCCAGCAGCTTCTCTCTCGGCATCTATTCATGGTTGTATCCTTTGAAAGAAAAAAAGTGAATAATCCTCTGCATGAACTTGGTCCACTGAGTTTTATTGAGAGGCACTTAAAGCCTTCTTCATGTCCAGAGTCCAAAAGAGCCAAAATCCTCAAGCTGTCGCAAAAAATAAGAAGGAAAAAAAGAAAAATCCATCAGAGAAAAAGACATTTGGACTTACATTGACATGATGTTAGGTATGAAGTTACTGCAAGCAGCAACAGAATCCGGGTATCCACAAAGCTGAGCATGTCTATGCAGACATGCAGACTCCTTGTGCCGCTGAGCCCCTGTATCTAAACCACCTTCAAGCAGGCATACAGTTGTGGTGACACGAGTTACTCCAAACTAAGCAGAAACCTGCTGCCGTGATGCTAGAATAATAAAGTTCTATCAGGCCTATTTATACGGCAGGAGGATCCCTGGTCTGCGTGTCAAAAGTCAGCCCACCGACCAATGAGGGAGGAGAAACCCAATCTGACTCCCATCCCTCCGCAGCTCGGAGGCAGTCATGTGGTCCTGCGTCTCCTCTCTCCACCAGGACGCGTTTGGCAAAGCTTTTGGCGATGATGACGAGTGCAACGTTTTAATTAGATCCATTCTTTTTGAGGACGTGGACAGCGTCGAGCTTTAAAAGGAAGATGAAGGCCTACTTTACCCCCCTTTCTGTGCGCTGCCGTCAGTCTGGATGGAGTGCCGTGGCTGAGGCGTGCGTAAAAAGCGTTGCCGCACTTTTACGCACGACGATGGGCTTTATTGGGGAACAGGGAGGATGGCATCTTTTTTGTGTCCGTGTGGGAATTAATGGAAAGCTCCGACATAGTGGGTTGTTTAAAGTTTAGCGCGCCTTAGTGGACTTATGCATAGAAAAAGACAATGCGCAAAACTTTACCGGAAAACGTGAAATCTGAAGCGATTTTCCATTTTACTGGAAGACATTTCAGAGACATTTTCTCACTTTTGGGACGCGTGCATCAGTCAAGAATCCATATTTATTCAGGTTTTACACAAAAAATTACACCCTTCAATCTTTTCTTCAATCCTTTTATTTTTTTTTTGAAATCTCCAAATCTGTTCACGTTTAAGCAATCCACCCAAAGCATTTACAAAGTAAAAGTCCTCCAGTGGAATGCAGGGATTCCTGCAGAAAACCTGCAGAGCGTCAGACTGTCAAAAGGCAGGTGTGAGGAGAGATATGCTCTCAGCCCGTCTCTCCCTGAGCTGCTCCTGCCTGTCCACAGGACCAGACATGTCTCCCACTCTACATTCAGAGTGGGTCTCATACTTAATTCATCCAGTATCACAGAGAGGAAGGAGTCAATGCACCTCCAGAATCCAACTTCTTGAATTTAGTCATTTGAAGGTTTTATTCTACTGGACTAAAATAGTATTCATGGTTTAGATTCACATTTTTTGGTACATCCATCCATCTTTCAAGCCCGTTTTGGGGTCATGGGGTTGCTGGAGCCTATCCTAGCTCATGTAGGGTGAAAATGGGGTATTATTTTGGTGCAGATTTTGGTAAAATGATCCCTTTTTGCTGATTTTTATTATTATTATTAGGCAAAAGACAGAAAATGCCATCTTAAATTCTGGTTCTGTTCTTGGGTAAATCCGTCCCCAGATTGTCCCTGTGTCTTAACCATACACAGGTCGTATGTCTGTGCTCCCCCCCCCCCCCC
>NC_050522.1:8935139-8947432 GCF_002922805.2 Oryzias melastigma
TGAAAAAAAGAAAAGACACAAGTGGCAGACACTCCCATCAATTTCACCTCAGCTTTGAACTCAAATCAAAGTAGTATACATAGAGAAGGGGAAACATGGAGGAAGATGGAAAATTATTGGTGTCACACAGACTTCTGAGCTCCTGCTTGCTGCTGGAGGTGAAGAAGTAGCTGCAGAAGCAAACAGGGTGGTGCACAAGACCAAAGATGGCTGCAAAGATTCCTCACTGTCTTTTTTTCATTGAAAAAAATATTTAATGTTGTCCAGGTTCATCTCAGTAGATGAGAAGGTCATCAATCAGCTGTTTTTAGGTCAGACTAAAATAATTCAAATTATTCATTCCTCAATCTAGATTTGTTTGGGGAGTCGAGTCATCTGCTGGTGCTGGTCAGGTGACGGCCAACACAGCAGCATTTTATTGTGATCCAGATTTTATTTTTTAATCAAAGGTGACTTCTATCCAAGAGTGTGAATTCTGGTTTTAATCACTGTGGTAATTCTGTGATTGTTTGTACCACACCCAAACCCCACAGGGAATTTAGTGTGTAGAGAGAGTTGGGAACTTGTTGCTTTAACTTGTATCATGTGGCCTTAAGGGTCCTGAAAGGTGCTTTGAGATAAAATGTAATATTTTCATTATTATTTACATCTCAGTACAGCATCTGGCCAGATAGTCATAGAGTTCTCAAACATAAAGAAGCCATGAAACAAGTAAATAAGTCAAGAGTCCTAGTTCTAATCTATCAGATGGACCAAAGAAAAGTTAAAAGCATTAAAAAAAGAAACAGAAAAAAACCCTAATTTTTAGCCTAAGTGACACATCCTGCATGCTGTTTGGGATCATCACCGAAGATGTCAGAGATGTTTAGTTTTACAAGTCCAATCAAATATAAAGTTTGTTCCTGCGATTTTAAGTCAATTTTTAGTTCTTCAAACACAAATTAAACCATGTCAAACTACTTGTAGGACCAGAAATAAAGTCTCAAGTCCTTGAGGTCAAATCTTAATGCTGCAAAGATAGAATTTTAAGAAAGTAAGTTTAAGAAAAAATGTCTTATTTTCTTTCTTCCAAGAAAAATCTTCTTATTAAGAAATTGTTCAATCGTAAAATAATCTTAGTTTGAGAAAACATGTATAAGTGGCTAGAATTATCTCCTAAATTATGAATTCTTGGTACGATTTGTTTTCTTGCCTCACAGTTTTGCTAATTTAAGGAAAATTGTTTAAACATTTTAATGATTGAGTTATTTTTACAGGCCCTGTTAATGCAGTGAAGTCAAATATCTCCATGTGAGACCTAAATTCCACTCAGCTCCAAGTCCTCTTCTCTACAAATCACCGTTTTTGTCAGGAGTCAGAGCTCTGTCTCCCCCTCTGGTCACCGGTGGGAGCTGTCTCTACATATCCGTTTCCCAGTGCACAGATCCTGGATCCACTAACCTGACGTTCAATCAACCACATGACACTTCAGCACTGCCAGAGTGCCTCGCTCAGTGCGAAGTATTGTTTGTGCTACTCTGCTTGCACACTGAGTATTTCTATCCTATTCTATCTATTCTTGTGTTCCCGATCCTGATTGTCGCATTATCCTGACTGCCCTCGACCCACGTCTGATCTCTGCCGACTCTAGCACGCTCTCTGATATTGTTACGCCTGCCTGAAGTCTTTCATTTACTGGAATAGAGCTGTGAAAGAAAAAGCCTGAAGCGAGATTCACAACATTTGTTCCACTTTGACCTTTCACACCAAGTCTCTTCCAACTGTGAAGACATGCACTTTTAAACAGTAGGGGTGCCTATTGGCAAGTCTCTGGCGATACAATACAAAATCGCGATACACAACTCACAACACGATACATGTCGCAAAATCATGTTGTTTTTGTCAAGTAGTTGTTAAAAAGTTTTTACTTGTTGTTAAGTAGAAAACAAGTCAGACACTGAAGGACGCTCATAAGTAATTCATTAAATTTGTCAGCTTTTTTAATTGATTCAAGTATCCATAAAAGAAATATCGCGATATATCACTTAATCGATTTTTCTCTACACCACTATTACCTTTCAGCTTCTGGCTTCGGACCGTTGTTGGCCATCAAGTAGTAGCAGAATAAAAATGGGCACTGTTGAGGTTGAACAGGACTAGGAGCCTCTTTATTTCCTCTTGCATTCAACTGTCATCACAACCCAAAACGTCTGCCCTCTCTGCCTTTATCCTGACACCATCGAGCGTCGAAAAAGAACTCTTTTTTTCCTTCTAGCACGAACTCCCTATTGGCCAACACCATCACCTGGCGCGTATAACGCTTACTTCTGTCGCCGCTCTGCATCCATAGCAACTGCAGTTCTTTATAACATAACTAACACAATGGGGGGGCACTAAACCACTAACACCTAATAAACAGTAGAAAAAGAAAAAAAAAAGAGGAAGCCCCACCCTGCTGGTCCAGTGTGAACATTTTGCACTAAACTGTTGTTCAAGAACCTTCGTTTAGTTTGTTTCTGAACACACGTTAAAAACTGCAGCTGTGCAAAATAGCTAACACATAAACGTAGCTAAAGTGATGAAGTAAGGAAACACCTTTTTTGTTTTTGTTCGATTCATTTCAACATTTTAGAGACATGAATCTGCACTTGAAGTGATTCTAATTTGGTGATCAGTAGCAAAAGCTAAATATTCCCTGCTAACTGAATTCACTTTTAGCTCTGCTGTATTATTATTTATTAAACCTTCAGCCAGAACAGATTTTACATTTGCGCAAAAAGCATCAAGTACTTATGACAGATTTTTTATTGGTCCAAATGTAACTTTTGCAACACCTTTCCTTTAAAAAAGCTGTAGGCAGTTTCTAGAAAAAGCCAGGTTGGATGGTTTTAACAGCCATCAACACCAGTAATCTCAGTTTTCTCTATTCTGACTGCACCATGAACCTAAAGTCAGACAAACAGGGAAAAAAATTCTAGAGCGCTCATTTACTTAAGTGCCTGAAATTATACATCACTTCAGTCGGTTTGTGACGTGTCTGTGTGTATATAAACCCCCTCCCTTTGTCCTGTGTTCTCTTGTACAGCAGACTTTTTTTTATTACAAATTCAGAGAAGCCCCTTGCCTCACAGCCTCGTATTTATCATCAAGTCTTTTAGGAGTTTAGCTGCAGGAAGGCAGGAATATTTGTAAAAAGCTCATATTCAGGGATTGGTGCATTTTAAAAATAGAGAACATTTATATTTATTTGCCAAACTTTATATTTTATTAACTTTTCATCTAAAATCTCAAAGTTGAGAGAAGCTAGTTGTCCCAAAAAAAAAAAAATCCCTTTTTTTTACCAACTCGCTGTGAAAGAAATGGAGGATCCCAAAGAAAATAAAGGCATAAAATCAAAGCAGCTCGGGCACCTCCCTTTGGCCGGACCCATCCCACAGTCAGATTTGCTTCTGTGTCCACATGACTCACAGTCTGGTCAGCAAACGCATAATAAACGTGACAGAAATATCCCCAAACAATGTCACCCGAGTGCACGGCAGGGAGTTAATTATAACGTGGAGCTAGGCTATGGTTTGAGAGATTGAAGAAAAAAAGGACAGCCAGTCTAACAGAGAACCGAGTTTCTGTCGACTTTACAGGTTCTTTTTACTTTTAAAAACTCACTTTCAGGGACTGTTTCTTCCAGACATAAACGTTCACGAACTGTGAGAAAAAGGAGATTTTCATGAACGGAAGTAATTGGCTGCATGTTGCACTCACAGGTTCAAATTCGCGCTGAGTTTTTCCTGTTTGGAGTTTCTCCTCGTTCATCTCCAAACATGCTTCATAGGTGAATCGTAATTAGGTGTCCATGTTAGTGTGTGGCTCTGCATCACCCTGTAGGTTGGCTCCAACAACCCAGAAAATGTTGGGTCACATATGTGCACTGATATATTGGAGACTTGTGCAGAGCTTTCTATCCATTTTCATAACCCGCTGCGTCTGTTCCAGGGTCACAGGGTTGACCTGGTTGCTATTGGCTGAAGTTGGGGTAAACCCTGGAGAGGTTGTCAGTCAATGAACCCATGAAGCATGTTTTTGGGCTGTGGGGGAAGCTGGAGTGTCTAGAGAAAACCCACACAGACAAAGTCCTCAGAGAAAGGTCCCAGGCAGGATTTGATCCAGAGTGAGGTGTGAACGCTCAATTCAACTTAAAACCAAATTGTGAAAGATACTCTAGATTTTAAGAAGGTGGTTACTATGATAAAACATATTTTTTTCCTTCTTGTTTGATAAGGAAACAAGGTGTAGAATAGCATATTAGAATATATTAGAGGTCAGTTCACACAGTTGCTAAGCACAGCGGTGTAAGGACAATGATATGGGCTCTTTTCTTTTTTAAATAAACAAGATATTTTTATTATTCCGTTAAAACTGACTAAATTACAATAAGTTAAAGAGAATGTCATGCAGCATTTTGTCATTATCTTGAAAGAAAATTAGATTTGCAATTCCTTAAAGAAACTGCGTCTGGCTGCTGAAAACTTTTTTTAAACATTTTAAAGCTTTTGCCTTTTACGGAAGCTCTTTCCAAACTGCACATATAGTTTTATTCATGTCAGTCAATTACTTTTGGAGATATAAGGGGGAAGGAACATAGTGGAAGAGATTGTAGCGCCACCTTAAAGAGTTTTGTTGCCAAAGTTGTTGCGCTAGCTTATAATAAATAAAAGAAGCGACCTTTGATAATTATTGTCAAAATGTATACAGAATCATCTTAAAGAAAGAAATTATTGTATAGAAACTTTTAATACACTCAAATTAAGACTTTTTCCTGATTTTTATCTTTTATCTTAAACCAGGAGTCCCCAAACTTTTTCTAGTGAGGGCCTCATAACTGTTTTGTTCTTTGATGAGTTAAACACCAGGAAAATGCAGTGAAACAAAGCAGCAGATCTACAAACAACACACAGAAAATAAAAAAAATAAAAAAAATGAGCTTGGAAAACTCTGCATACATTTAAAAAAAACAAAAATGAAATATTAAAATAGCATCATAAAGAACAAAGTTAGGGTTTGTGAACAGTGATAAAACCATGAAGTTGTTGCAGTTAAATTATCTTGAATAGTTGGGCATAAGTAGTTAAAAAATGAATAGAATTTAATTTAATCCAGTATTTCAATGGTCAACAATTCAAAAAAATTCTAAAAATCTTGAAAACAATTCAAAAACTTTAAATAATTTTTGTTATTTTCTTCCATGTTTGACAGAATATTATTAGTTGGCAACACCTAATAATAAGAATCCCTACCAAGCTTTATTAACACATTAACAAACATTATCAATGTGTTTATAGAGTTTTAGTAAGTCATTTATGAGCACAATAAGCCGAATAAGGTTTATCAACACACTTAGTAAGATTAATGTATATCTAAAGTGAATCCATTGTCTACAAATGCTATATTAACAAACTGATTATAAGCTTAACAAATGTATCTTTGTGAACATTATATTTAGGTTTTGCTGCACCTCATCTAAAGTGTTACCTATTAATTTTATTTTAATGAAATTCATTGTAAATTCACTGCAATAATTGAGTTTATTAGTTCTCCATGTTTGTTTTGGTCCGCCATTGTAGAAGCTGCTCTGCAACAATGTAAATCTTGAGTAGTTGCATGACCACACAGATCCCATATTATTATCACATTTACGTTTTACCCTCATAAACAAGACAACATGATGTGAAAACGCTGAAGACGCTGTGAAGGGGTTCAGCCTCTGACAGGAAGTGGGTGGTCCGTGATCAGCAGAAAGCTTGTGCTCTTCAAAGGGTTAAAGTGTGAGCTGAGGAAGGAGCTCTGAAATCCTTTCCACATTACAGCACACATGAGGAACACATTGAAGGGAGTTCAGCTGTCTGGAGCCCCCCCCATCTCCCTCTCTGAGGCTGGTTTTGGGCAGCTGTATATCATTACACATCTGGGAAAATTCACTGAAAACATGGGAGGAAGGCGAACAATACCCGACTAAAGTCAAGTTTTGGGATAAGAATTGAGAATCTTTTAGGGGAAAATGTCTGGGGTTTTTAGGGGAGGAAAAAAAACAAAAAAAGTGGGTGTAAAATCCCGGGGAGAGTGTTTAGACTGCAGGAGAAACAGTCATGGAGAAGATGTAGAACAGAGAAGCTGTTGCTGCTCCGCCCACCATCCCGCTTCATAAGCCCCGCCTCTGAGGGCTTCAGTTTTAAGTGTTTCATGTTGGGTTTCAGGAGGAGGAAACCTGCAGGATTTTTTTTTTGTTTCCAGCATGGAAAGTTTTCTCTCTTCACAATCGTAGGTTTAGAATCCTGAAGTAGATTTCTCTCAGTTACTGTTTTGCCTTAAAGTCCCACATCAATTATAAAAGTGTTCCCAGTGTCTTTTAATTATGATGATTCAGTTTTTAGACAAAATCAAGAAACCTGTATGGTTTCCTATGACATAGTTTCTGCAGAGCAGTGAGAGTCAATTCGAAATTTACCTCAGAGTTGTGGGCGGCACATCCCATCATCCATCTGTTTACACTCTCTCTCCCACTAGCTTACAGCCCCAAACTCAACATTACCGCTGCAACAAAACAATCAGCTTTATTGGAGCAGTGGTTCAGTTTTCATCCAGATTGCAGCTCAGACGAGGAAATCAAAAACGTACATGGATCTATTTGTCTGTACCTGCATGCATCAGAATGGAGCGGTTATGCTTTGGTCGTTTCTACGTCACTGCTGCTAACTGTATTTTTTTATCTGCTCTTGATTCACTGGGATTTGAATAAAGAAATACCCAGAAATTGAATTTTAAACTACATTTTCTTTATATGTCGTCCATTATCAGAAAAATGTCACAAGAACACTTTAAAAACACCAAAAAATACTATTTTCACCAGAGTGAGTCTTTGAGATACAATCACTAGAAATGTATTCCCAGAGTAACAATATTGGAAAATATGCAATAGAAATTATGTTGAAGTTTGACCGAAAACAAAAATATTTTTGGTCAAAAAACCTAAATAGTTGGTAGTTTTCAATGTAGTTTAGGGCTGATTAGTTGATTAACAAAGACAAAAGCTTAGTAAAAAGTCACATTTCTTTTCTGCTAAATGTTTCTTTTCCCGATGATAATAGAAATTATATCAATATTACTGTTTGTGTACAAAAAATTTGATGTTTTCCATTAAAAAAGACAAACCCTTTTTAAGCATTGTTTGTTGTTTATTTGTCAAGATTGTGGTGTCACTGTGTTGCCAAACTGGACACATTTTGACAAGGTACAAACTGTAGAGAGATGATTAAAAAATATGTCAAAATCCAAACGTGTGAAGTTTTTTTCTTGGTCACAGATTGAAGTGAAAAATAATGGTTTTTAATGGACAACAGACACGTTCAATTCAATTCAGTTTTATTCATGAAGCCCAATATCACAAAACAAATGTCTCATTGGGCTTCATATGGTAATTGTTCAAAAGAAGAAAGTCAGTCATAAAAAAAAAACTTGTATTAAAAAAAATAAATAAATAAATTCTGGGACAAAAAAGAAGAAACCTTTGGGATGTCCACATGAAGGAGAGATCGTCTCCCAGGACGGACAGGTGATTTGCCAGGACTATTAAGGTCTAAAGCCAGAGGCGGGGTCCACGGCTAAGAACAGGAGGACAGATTAAGAAAAGCAAGTTAGTTTCAGTAACTCCCTAAATGCTTCATTATTTTAGCTTTAACCAAATAGTTTAAATAACTTTCATGCAATCAGTAAATTTACTGGTTTCTTGTCTCCTTTGTTGTCCAGATTATATTCTAGTTTTTCTAGCTCCACATCATCATCTCTCCTCCTCCTCCTCCTCCTCTGGTCTTTCTCTTCTCCTCTATCATCTTTTTTCCCCTCTGCTGCACAGCTTGTCTGGATCCAAATGTTAGGGCTTGCTGTCCAGAGAAAACACTTCACAAGAGCAGAAATAAAAAACAGAAAAATGTAGGGGTGGGAACACCACAGTGTACCCAGTAGTGAACTTAGAAAAACTTATTTTTATAATATATAAAGGAAGGTTCAAATTATTGTTTTTATTTTTTAATATTATTCTTTATTCTTTGGGCAAATATTATTATACATATTATATTATTATTATATTTAGCTCAGTGCTTCCATGTAATATTTGTAAGCCTGTGCTGCTATAGTGGGTTTGGAGTAATAAACGTACTTCATTAAGAGTATTAAGTGTACTAATTGAGGGGCATGCGTCGTTATGGAGGTAAACCCCATGAGAGCTCCTGCTGACACCCTGAGCACATGCAGGAAGTTTGTGTGGAAGTTAGTGACTAACCAAGTATGTTTATTACAGCTCTCGCAGACGACCGGGCTTCTCGGTGTCTTGTGGTTTTTGCAGCTGCAAACTCCTGAACAGAGCAGCTCACGGGAAGGAGCCAAAGACCGATGCAAAGGATTTTTTAAAAAGCAGTTTTCATTGAAGAGAGAAACTTGCAGTAAATAAACGCACTAGGAATGTTTCAATGAAGGAAGATGTGACTTTTTGTGTGGATGGTCAGTGTGTTGTCTCCAAGCGGTTCCCTGCATAGATGTAAAAGCTATGAGCTTCCTCTAAGCTTACTGCTCTTACAGGTGGATATGGGCTGTTTTCTGGTGAAAAATTGACAAATCTTAAAGAGGAAACCTACACAGAATAGATCAGTCACTTAAACAACACGTAAGTGTAAGTAAGGGTGAAGTATACAATCAATTACACAATCAGAATGTAGTTTGTGGTATCCTGTGGGGGCTTGTGTATCACCTGCACACCCTGTGCATGCAGAATTTGTCTGTGGTCAATCAGTAAGGAGCATATACGCCAAAGGTTTCAAACTCTAGCCCTCGAGAGCCTACTTGTTTTCCAACTAACCTACCATGGAAGCTTCTCAATGATAAAACACACCTGATCCAGGTAACCAGTAGCAGGATTTCTGAAAAACCAGCAGCGTGCCGGCCCTCGACACCTTGGGTCTAACATTCTTGCAGTATGCACAGCTTACCAACAACTAGAGCAGGAGTGTTTAAATCCAGACCTCGAGGTCTGGAGAACCAACCCACTAAGTTCTCACTCCCAATTTGTCATATATGGACGTATAGTTCGGGTCCTCTCTGCGTCACTTTTTGGAGTTTTGGGTGTCCCCAACTCGTCGTTTTTTGGCGTGCTGGCTGTTCCCCTTAAATCAGGGGTCCTCAACCTCTAGGCCGAGAACAGGTACCACGCTGAGGGTTGCTTGGTACCAGGCCACAGACAGGGAAAAATGCATACATTAATCAGGGGTCTCCAACCCTCCGGACCAGTACCAGTACCGGCACACTAACCCTAACCTGGTACCACTTCCACATCCGTTACTGCGTCCGGTACTATGTCCAGAGGGTTGGGGACCCCTGGTGTAATGGGGGCAGCCAGCACGTCAAAAAATAATGAGTTAGGGACACCCAAATTGTCAAAAAGTGTCTCGATCTATATGTCCAGAAGTATGGTTGATGTACAAGTTGGGAAAGAGAATGTGTAGACCAGCCTGGCATTGAAGCGCCTTACAGGCTAAACACACCTGATCCTGGTGATCAGCAGCAGCAGATAAGGCAGGCTATTTTGGAGTTTGGCCATATTTCAACTACATGCTACTTGTATTGGTTATTGTTGGCTAATTTAGGTTTTATTTTTTGATTTTTTTTTAGGCTATTTTGGAGTTTCGCTAATATTTTGGCTATCAGCTTCAGTGTTTTCAGCTTTCAACTTAGGTGTTTTTAGCTATCAATTTAAGCATCTTCAGCTATCAGCACTAGCATCTTTAGCGGCCAAATTCAGCTTACAGCATTCACACTAGTATCATCGCAGGTCTTGCTATATATCTAGTTCATAATTATGTTAAAAAGTTACGCTTTTAAAGTTTTAAAAAGTGGTTTTAGAGTTTTCAAAAATGTTTATCCTGTTCGGCCCGTGACCTAAGGTGTGTTTTGGATTTTGGTCCCCTTGTGCGACTGAGTTTGACCTCCTTCACTATGTGGATATGTGAGTGGGATTGTGGTTCTAAAGCACTATGGATCATCGAGGAAGGTAGAAAAGCGCTATGCAAGTATACGCCATTTTTTTTACTTTTGTGAGTTGCCCTCTGTGAAAAGTGCTATATAAATAAAGATTTATACTACATACTTGATGCTACATTAGCTAAAAAATAAGCTAGTCAGACAACTAAATAATGCATTAAAGCTAACATTTGCCAAACTAAATGTTGAAACTTAGAATACATTTCCCGAGGACAAACTGTGCTAAATGCTAGCTTAGCATACTGTTCAAAAGGGTAATGATAGCTTAAAAGGTAGCTGAATTTTATGATTCCAAGAGGGTTGAGTGGACAGAAATGTAAATTAGTCTAATCTTTACTCATTAAGATTTTAATTATTTGCTTCAAATTTAAACCAACACTTAATAGCTGTATGTTTGACTGGCTTTAATCTAAATTTTCAGTAAGTTATGTAGGGATTCAGAGAAATATCATCACAAAAATATCAGCACTAGCAGGAATCTCCTGAAAATTCTTAATGTTCTGATCACAGAAAAGCTAAAATAGCTAAGAGTACATACCTCATGTGATTGTAGAGGACTTTCTGTCAGATTTCCTGTTTGATCAAACTTGTTAACTTCTGTTCGGTTGTGAGTCAACACGTGACAGCAGCTTCAAGTGTGTTGTTGTATTGTCAGGTTTTTACCAGCATCTGGAACTCATTACATCTTAAAGGAGAACAGACCTTCAGGGAGGGGGGGTGTCTTTCCCACATTACACTCATTAGTAAAGTCTGCCCCCCTGTAGTGCTAAATGCCCAAAGTGACCTGATGACATCATCATGTGGTGTGAGAAATAGATTATATATTTGATGTCATCAGGTATTTTAAGGTGAAAACGTCATGAAAATGATGTTTTTTTATGCTACTTCCAAATGCACTGACCATAAATTTGGCTTCACTCGTGTCATTTTGGTTTGGGGACATCTTCCTTAATTTAGATATCAGAGCGGGGTTGTGTAGACAACCATCTTCTCCGCTCCGAGGTCTGGCGGATGATGGAAGAAATTCCATTTGGGAATCACAGATGTTTTTTTTCCACCTTTTGTCCCGCCTCCCCCACGCTCCAACTTTAATGGAAAATCACCATCATGGGTTTGTGAGTCTGCTCGCCCAGACAGACACAATCACACAGCACCACTTTCAAAAAATCTAATTGTGTTTTTATCACTGGGAGCAACTGAATCCTCATCTGCAGATGCGACTGTAGAACCACAGAGGAAGACGTGGAGCAGCCGTAGAGAGGGAGACACAAAGAGAAAGAGGGAGGTCTGAAGGGAAAAAGGGGTAGTAGGGGAAGAGGAGGAGGTTTAAGACTGGAGCAGGCAGCCATGACATAGCTGAGGCATGAGTGCATGCCTGCTGGCTGACGTCCACCATGAAAGAGCTGCATCTGGTTGCTGCCTGCTTCTTGACTTTTCTGCCTCAGTTTTTATCTGTTTTTTAGACCTCTCCACCTCTTGATTCCATTTTGCACCTTTTTTCAGTTTCTGGTCAACTTTACTTTTATGTTTTTCTATCAAATATTTGAAAACTTGTGCCTGTTTACATTATTGAGAGATAAAATCCATTTTAAACTTCTAAAAACAAAAGTTAAGACATTTATTTAACAACCAACCAGTCATGTTTCAGTTCAGTTTGTTGTCCTATTGGTTCTAACTGTTCTGTGTTAGGTTCTTTCTTCTTCTATGTTATGGTTTTGTTTGTTGGCTTTTTATATTATTTTAAGTTTACTAATCAAAGACATTTAAAAATGTCCCCAACCTCCTTCTGTCTCCATTATTTTGGTCCATTAGGACCAACTTTCCTAACATATTTTGAGGGTCAAAACTTCTTTCAAAAATAAATACTTGTTTATGTTTTTCAGTTGTACAGTATGAACACATTTTACAAAGATTACATTTGGAGATGCAAGTATTATTGAAAATTCTTATTATCTTAAAGACATAAAGAAAGTAAAAAAAAATTGAATCCAAATAATTTTATTGTTGTAATTTTAACCCAAAAGTTTTAAAAGTCTAGTGCTGGATAATTACATGAAAAGAAAAACAAAAAAAAATATTCAGCACACAACAAAACTTTCTTCTCCATTTTTTATGTGTAACAAAGATCCTGTGATCACTAAAGAAGTAATATGGGTTCTGAATAAAGATGGATGGATGAATGGATGGATGGATGGAGGGAGGGATGGATGAATGGATGGATGGATGGATGGATG
>NC_050522.1:8947878-8948162 GCF_002922805.2 Oryzias melastigma
GAATAGATGGATGGATGGAGAAATAAAACTTTATTTTTGGTTCAAATAATCACATGTAAAAACACTGTAAGGCCCCAAAACTTTATTAAGACAAAAACATTTCAACATTTAATATTTTGATATTCAAACTATTGAAATCCTTTATTAATAAACATCAGGTTTAGCCAGCTGTTTTTGCTATTATTTCTATAATGTTGGCCAAAAAATATTGTTTCAGCCAATTGTATTTATTTTTTTGCTAATTTATTGTTGCTATAAAATAATAATTAAAAAAAAACATACTT
>NC_050522.1:8948184-8952705 GCF_002922805.2 Oryzias melastigma
TTTTCTTATTTTTGGTGGTTCACTCTTGGTAAAAGTAGACTTTTTTTTTAAGAATTATTTGTTTTGTTTAAAAAAATGTGTCTCTGTGGCCTGATGGCTTTGGGTGAATTCTACTGGTTTGAACTAGTTCATCTCAAACAAGTTAGACATTTAGCATTAGCATTCCCCTGTTCATCAAATGAGCTCATATTTCCAGTAAAACATTGTGTCATAACTGTTTTGCAGTTTTAATAAAAGTTGTGACTTCTGCATCTGTTCAGCCTCTTTTAATGACAAAAGGTGAAAGTTGTGAATGAGCTGCTGTGGTCTAAACCCATTAGAGTTCACAGAACGTGCACAGGCTTGTTTTTCTTTACTCCCTTTCACACTTAAAAGCACACACCCTTTTATTTTCCGTTTACCAATTATTCATTTTGCCTCAAAGCTTGAATCTATTTTTTTAGTTTTTATCTCCAATTGAATTTCTGTCAGTTCAGCAGGAATTTAGTCAGGATTTTTAGCATAAATAAAAACCTCTAAAGCTCAAAACTTGGGAATGTTTTCAGTATTTGTTGTTCTTTCCTGATATATTGATTACTGATGGCAGAAAAACAATTAAAACAATCAATTAAAAATAATTTCAAATGTCCCCAAAGTTATTCCTCCATTAAAAACAAGTCATTCCCAGACCTCAGCAGATCATTCATTCCAGTGTTCGTCAGGATTAAAGCGAGGATCAAACACATCCAGCCAGGTGAGCGTGTCCTCCACCTATGTGGCCTGGTCCTCCTGTTTTCTTAGCCCGAGTCAGACAGCGAGCAGGAAACGGCGGCGTTTCCTCCAACAGCTCCCCTGAGCTCTGCTGTGTCAACACGCACATGAATACCTCACACACACACACACACACACACACATGTATAGTCGTACAACAGCAGATCCCATCACTGTCACTGATATACAGAAAATGTTCTTGCTGCACATTTATTTTTTTATTTTTACCTGTACTACAGGAAGTAATCTCACTATCTTATCATAACAAACATAAAATATAGAAGCTGGCTAAAAATAACACCTACTATCATTTTTATTTTTGATTGCTTGAAATAAATCATTTCAAATCAAATTAAAATCAAATAAAAAAACCTCAAAAGTCAGCAACAGTTAGTAGTTTTTAGCACTTCACCTTCAAATCAGGTTAAATTATTTTTTAAGTGTATATTGTACAGAAAAGACTCACAAATCTATTGTTTATATCTTTTAGATTTCGGCATTTTTGTTAAATTATAATGTAATGACATTTTAAAAAAGTTACTTCAGACATTGAAACATTAGTCTATGTTTGTCCAGAGACTGTGAATACTTTTCATCTGAAACGTTTGTAAGTTGTGTTTTTCTTTAACTATTTTAAGGTCAGATGTCTGTCCTTGTTGACATTTGATAGATTGATTGATTTGGTTTATTTCAAGCATATATTGTGCAAAATACAGGACAAAACACACAAATATTTCAAAATCATTACAGAAATAATGAAATACATTGATAAGAAAATAGAAAACAAACAAAATCAAAAACACCCCTATGTTATATGTGATCGATTAAATATCATAATTATAAATTAAAGTCAAATAGAGTTTGATTGATTGATTGAAAAGAAGTGTTAAGAAGTGAATGTATATAATCCCACCCCTACTATCACTTATTTTACAGTTAATTATGTAAAGTGAGTTAAGATGACAAAAATCTAATAATTTGGAGATGGCTGCAGTAATCACTTATGAATTGTTTGCATCTAATAACTACAAAATACACATTTAAGTTCTAATTTAGGGTTTATAAGTGTGTATTCCATCATTAGTCTGCAGAACAGTCTAATACTTGTGTTCTTTGCTGAAGCTCCATAAGAGAAAATAAAGAATTAACTTATCTGTAATGGGCTTTTAGCAATCATATCTCCATTTTGTTTTCTTAATTTGGTTTATTGAACAGGTTCTCAAATGTGAGTAAACAAAATTAATCAGAAAAAGGGAGAAATCTAATTAACTCCAACTCAAAATTACTGCAGGATATCAGATAATCTAAATCCTCTAACTGTGTGTTTATAGTTTTTATAACATTCTTTGAATCTCTTTATGATCTCTCCATAAAATAAAGGAGTGGAACAACCCCTTTACTTTTTTACTCTTGCACCATATTGAATTTAGATCACATTGAGAGCGTTTTGTTCATTTCTATGAAGCTTTTTGGTTTTCAGTCCTGAACCCAGCTGCTCAAAGCCTCTCAGATCTGGTTATCCTCCTCCTCCTCTCGCCAGTGATCATAGGTGGCCCCTCCCTCTATGACAGTAATTACACTGGAAAAAAGGAGACATTTTCTTTCCCATTGTCAGTCATTTTTTTCTGTGCATTTCGATTTATTTTTCTAACTAAACCTTTAATATAACTTTTAAAACTCAACAGTGATCAACTCAAACCTTGAAGAGGATTTTCAGATTAAACAGTTCTGAGACTTTTAGACAGAATTAAAAGCTGAGCTGAACTTAATCACCGCCACACTTTAAGTTTGGTCTATTTTCTATGTCAAACTGATGCACGGAGGTCATTTTCCTGGTGGATGACGTGGCTGAGCTTTCTGCTGCTGCCGTCTTCATCCCTGATCTACATACAAAAAAAATGATAATGACAAGCTCTCCTCCGTCTGCCTATGATGGAGGACTGTTAACGTTTAGGGAGGGGCGTCTGCTCTGGAATAACATGGCATTACCCTCAAAAAACACAATTCAGAGGCTTCATTTTCTCCTTTTCACCCCCCTCATGCAGTAAACCTGCTTCCTTCTGTTCTTCTCCTGGAGTTTTGTTGAAAATAAACGTTTCTAACTGAAAAATGTGTGGGTGCGTTCTCATTCCTATTCTCTTTTTTATTTTTTTCGTCCTAACCAGATGTGTTTCTCTTCTGGGTCTCCCTCTGTGCCGGCCCCCATGATTCATTTTCCACAGACGTCTTTAGAGGTCCAGTTTTCCCTCCCCCCCTCTCTCCCGTTTTTCCTCTGTCTTTGCTCCTCTGCTGTTTGAGCAGATTTTATTCTTGTAGTTTACGCTAATTCTCGTCCAGAATGCTATGAAGGGTCTACTGGTGCATTGTGGGTACTGGTGCAAAGGGTCACCTTATTTTAAGAGGGGGGAGGGGACACACCTACAGACAGAGCGGAGCAGACGGAGGGATAAAAGTGGCTTCTCTTTACTTTCGCTGGAGGGAGTGGAAATGAGGAGAGGGTGATCACTCCTCCTTCCTCGTCCAGACCTCTCCTTCAGTTCCCACCCGTCCCCACGCCCCAACGCATACGACCCCCCCCCCAACCTGCCTCTGTCTGCAGCTTCCTGACTCGTTCATGTATCTGATTGGTTCTGCAGCTGCCGTCAGGCCGTTCTGTCTGTCAGACCTGGAACAGAGGAAGAAAACGGCTAACCTGGAAAGATAAAATTATAAATGCATTTAGTGCCAACATCACTTTCTTTTTTTTTTTTGTCTGTAAAATTATATGAGGTCCAACAAAGTTGAGTGCAGAAAATCGACAGACATTGTCGAGATTATTACGTTTGTAGAATGGAGCTGTTGACAGTATGTGAAAACTGGACTGAGACAGGAAGTACCCACTGGTCCCACGAAGCCAAAACCTAATAGACCAGGGGTGTCAAACTCAATCTCACAGGGGTCAAACTGCTAAAACACACCGTAGGTCGCAGGCTGAACAGCATAAACATTTACTGAACACTCTAAAACACAATTTTTAAAACATACATTTTTAACATAACTATGAATAAAACGGGCAGGAATATTATTTCAGAATAAATCAACTTAAAACTTAAATAACTTCCAATATTTTATTCTACATAAAAATATATTTTGTCAAAATTATACAGGTTAGAAAGGCGTGATATAAATACCTGGAGGGCCGGATCTGGCCCCCGGGCCTTGACTTTGACTGAATTCCTTCACTACTCACGATATAGTGCGTTCGCCATTTCCTGGTGAATCTGCAATTCCAAATCGAAATTTCCCAGAAGTCTTTGTGAAAAACTAGCGTTCATCGATGCTCACTACATTAGCAAATATAGACCACAATGCATTGCGTACTAACAATTTTTCTTGAAAAAAAAAGTGTTGGAATGTAATTTTTTGAATAAACCATCGACGACGTAAAATGTTCGTATTGATTTGATTTTCATTTTGTGAAATCGATGGCGTCATAAACGGCGTTTAGCAAAATTAAAGAAAAGTAGTGAGCAATGTGTCTAAATTGCTTTAAAATCCATGGCACTAGATAGTCCTTCATTAGGGTGGGAATTCGGACAAAGTCGTAGATTTTTATTGAAAAATAAACAGCAATTACTCAGTCATTCTATTTTTTTTTTTTACATGTTCATTATAATCCTCAATAAAAGTACGTGGTCTGATGTTGAGCGTTCAAACCATTTCTGTGGCCCACTTTCAAGTGGTAGAGTTGTGACCTTTAAACAAGCTCCCTACTGACTGACAAGAGTGGTT
>NC_050522.1:8953807-8963625 GCF_002922805.2 Oryzias melastigma
TAGACCACAATGCATTGCGGTCTAACAATTTTTCCTGAAAAAAAAGTGTTTCAATGTAATTTTTTGAATAAACCATCGACGGCGTGAAATGTTCGTATTGATTCGATTTTTATTTTGTGAAATCGATGGCGCCATAACCGGCGATTAACAAAATTAAAGAAAAGTAGTGAGCAATGTGTCCGAATTGCTTTAAAATCCAGGGCACAAGATAGTCCTTCATGATAAAGTTTTAGATAAGGATTAGGGTGGGAATTCGGACAAAGTTCTACATTTTTATTGAAATTACTCATTCTATTTTTTTTTTTCTTTTTTACATGTTCAGTATTATCCTCAATAAAAGTACGTGGTCTCACGTTGAATGTTCAAACCATTTGGCTTGACAGATTTTGTGTGGCCCACTTTCAAGTGGTAGAGGTGTGACCTTCCAACAAGCTCCGTACTGACTGACAAGAGTGGTTACCATGGAAACACAGACTCGGACCAAATTGGACCAATCACTGAATCAATCACCTGAATGCAGCCGTATCAAGAAAAAAATTGTATTGACTTTATTTTATAGGAGCCCTTTTCTATGGATGACATCACACTCACTCAGTCCAGTTCTCAACTACAGTCAGACTAGAACCCAAATTGGAGTAATTTTCCTGAAGTCTCAACATGTTTTATTACAACACCCCCTCCCCACAGCATGATACTTCCACCGCCTTGCGCTATGTCTCTAGTTTTTGCAAACTTTTTTTTTTCAAAATTTTGGTTAAATTCTTACATTTTTTTCCCATAGTGAAACCAGTTTATCTCTGAAAAATTTATGTTTAATTTACATCTCAATTTATGTGAGCTGCAATAAATGTAAATATAGAAACTATATGAAAGTTATTGTTGTGTAAAGCAGAAAAAACAGACTCAAAAAGTATTTTAGGCATCGCTGGTGACGCTTAAACACAAAATCTTTAACATACGGTAAGTTTTCAACCGTTAACACGATCATTTCAGCAAATTTTGAAGGAGAAAAGCGGCTCGCTTTTCAACGATTGAAAAGTTACAAAAACACAAACACTGGAGCTCCTGTGTTAAAGGGCTTGTTTTACAAAGATACTTGTTGGGGGATTAGTGTGGACTTTACTGAGGAAGAGTAAATTTAAAAGAAATATTTTGTTTTATTGTGGTACTTTTGTCATATGAGCTCACTTTTAACAGGAAAATGGTTGTAAAGGTATAACTGGTCTTTGACAGGATGGTTGTTTCTGCTCATTGTTGGGGTTTACCCTCATTTTTTTACTCTTTTATGAGCAAAACTGAGCTGAAACTGTCAATAATATTAATAAATATTAACATTTAAATGTCATTATTTTGATTCATCCTTCTAACAAAAGGTAAAATTGGACTTCTAGATTTTTTAAGGATTTTCTGCTCAATTTTATTTAAAAAAATTCACACCTAGAGTATTGTGGGATAAATTTAATGTTTTTAACTAAAGATAATTATTTAAAAAGAGGACAGGATTGTACGCAGACGAAAAAGGTGCAGTGTGTAATTTCTGTATTTGTTTTGGGGGGAAATGCTGCATATCAGGAGCCCCACAGATAGTGAAAACTAAACATCTCTTTCGGATCAACTGCAAACAGCAGTTAAAGCAGTTTGATGGCTAATGACTGTTTAGTTACGGCACACTTATGAGAGGCTGTGCAGAGCGTTCAGCCGGTCCTCATCCTAGGATGAACCCAGACTCCCGTCATCCCGTCCAACGTCTACATCAGAGGAAACCTCCTGCCACGTTGTCTCTCCGTCCTTTTCTCCTCCCTCACGTCTCTGTCAGACTTGCCTCTTCCTCATTCTCTCGTTTTATTTCTCTTCTTTTTTTTTTTCTTGGCCGGCTTCTTTTACTCCTACTTTAGGATTCGTCTGGGAAGTAGCTGAGTCTCCTCAACTTGCTTGCTTCCTAAATGCCACCTTGGTGACCACACAGCGGCGCATGAAGGGTGCTGGGATGGTTCAGCTGCTCTACTTCAGGCACAGGCCGTCTTCACAGAGCGCTACTCTCTCATTTCATCAAAACTCTTACTTAGATGCAGTGGATAGGGATCAGGCTTCAGATTCAGTGAATTTCAGAATAAAAGCCAAATTTTTTAACTCGACAGCAAAAACATTTAAATTGCAGTTGGAACTTTGAAAAATGTTAACAAAAAAAGAGATTTCTTTCTTGTTAGCATCCGTGCTAATAGTCCACAGAACATGCATGTAGGATAACTTTCAAAAAAGGATAAATGAATATGAGCTGTTTCCACTTGTATAAAGGCTGGAAACGCTTTGAACTTTTAAAAAAGATTCTTCCAAATTATTCAAATATTCGCCTTTCAAGCTTCTGAAACACTTTAATTAGTGGGATACAAAACAGTTGCCAACTTTTGTTTGTGTTCAGTTGTCTTTCCTCATGCTGACTCCTTGAAAGACACTAGAAGTGCAAAAGTGTTATAATAAATATCATTAAAAAGCTCAATATCACATGTAACTTCTGTTTTTCATCATCAAAAACAACACAAAAGAACATTTTCCTCCTCAAGAAAGTTCATTTCTACTTTGTATCTTGGAAAGAAAATGTGGAAAATGAAATAAACTGCATCGACAAATGCAAAAGTTTCTTTTTTGACACTTTCACAGGCTTTTCTTGGATGGTAATTTCTGATTATTTCCATTATAAAGGTGCAGTACTTCCTGTCAAATGAACATTTGTGGTGCATCTTTGTTGCCTGTGGCTCATAAATGACCTGTTCTGTATTTGTTTGGCTTGTTGAGGAAACAGCAGGACAGTAATTTTATCTGCTGGTTTTTCTTTACAGCCCTGAAGTCCATTTAAACATGCGCAGCAGCATTTTACCTCATCTGCCTCTGGCAATAGTGTGCCAGGCGTGGAAACACCTCCCACAATCCATTTCAGGGCCTGCCCCGACCATCTGCTGAAATGAAGAGGGAGGAGAGCCGAGCTAACAGCGTCTTTGAGATAAATTAAAGGGAACACAGACAGGAAAACAAAATAAGCAAATGTATGTGGAGGATTTCCATCGTTTTTCTTCTTCTTCTTGGTTACAAATCTTCATATGAAGACGTTCTGAAACATTCTCGTTTTCCTGAAAGTTAATCCTAGTTTTTCTCTGCTCTGGCTCTTTGTGTTGTGGTGAAACACATTGTTTCCACTGACATAAACTGGGAGCCCTCCTTTAACCCTGGCATGGAAACAGCTGCTTCAGCATCGATGGGAGAGGAGCGCCCTCTTCTGGCCAAAGGGCTCAAGACTAAATCAGACAAGGAAATAACCTACTAGATTTATTTTTCTGGTTTTTAAGAGCCATGATGGGATTCTCTGTTTCCAAATCCAAGTATAAAGTGAAAAAAGTATCCACCAGAGGGTACCACTGCATCACAAACGAGGTTATGTTTAAGAGTATTTAAGTGCTTTTATTTGTCTTTTTTGTAGCTTTTACACACTTTAAATTATGGGATGGACAATAGTTTTAAAGGAAACAGCTGAAATCCATAGAAGTTGGACTTTTTGTAATGGATAACTATTGTCCTTTCCCTAATTTCCTCTTTATTCCTTTCATTTACTCACCACTGGAGTCCCTCTCATTTACAAAAACAGATACATTTAAGGGAAAAAAACAGCTACATGACTTATTCTGTTTCAATCTTTCAATAAAAAACTAGTCTAAAGAAATATTGACTAATTCTTTCTCTACCACTGTGCATGGTCTGAATCCACTATCAAATAATTCTGTTTGACAATCAAAATCATCTCCTTTATTGATTTTTGATGTAAACTACATACATGCATGTATATTTTAGTTGATTTTACTTCTCAGTAAACTAGTAATAGAATATGTTATTTTAAAAAGTTCAATCTTGAAGTTAGAATCTTAAAGGCAAAGAAAAAATGAGTGAAAGAACGGGAAAAAGTGTGTTAATTATCTATGCTTTGATGGTACAAACTGAAGCCAGATCATTCAACATGTGGTCTGATTGCACAAATTACAATTGATTTGATTTATTATTTTAAGCATTAGCAATAATGGAAATAAATAAACTACAAATACACATCACAGATATAAACAATACATCAATTAGAAAATAAAGTTAACAAAGATAAGTGTAGATGATGTCTTCTTGACAGTGTAATTACTCATACTCATGAATAGATGTTAATGTAATATAAATATAATCATTATATTAAATGATGATTTTTTTTATGAGCATATAAATCATTTGGTTGCATAAGATTCTAGAAAATATTTTAATATTTTAACATTAGTTCAAAGAAGAGTCACAAATATGTCGAAAAATAATTTGATTTACCAAAACACGACCCTCTGCAGCTTAAAAGATGAGTTGGTATTTCTCTTTTTTTAAAGAAAAATCATATTTTATGAACTGACTGAACTCAAAGATGTGAAGTATGATAGTAAAATAGAAGAATAAAATAGAATTATCATCTCAGATGTGCAAAATAATTATAAAATTTGTTTTTTTTTAGTGTTTAAAAGCCTCACTGTGGAAAATTGTGCCGCCTGAAGGGGATCATTTTGATTTTTTTTTTTTTGCTAACACCAAACAAAAAAAACACACATTATGAGAATTCTAAGAAATAAAACTAAAAAGATCAAATATTTGTGTCTTTTTCTGACTCACGAGAGACATTTAAACTGCTTCATGATTTTAGAAAAGGCATTTTGGAGCAGAGAGAGGAGGCTTGAGGGCTCGTGTGGTGCCATAAAAGAAGATTGAAAGTGTCTGCAGGAACGAGCAGACGTCCTGATGTCTGACTTCAGCTGAAGATAATTGTTGGTTTCCTTGTGTTTGATCCCAGTGGCGATCACACAACTTAAATGACCAAAAAAGCAGTTTCAAAAGAACTTTATAGAAGAATACGTCACTTTATTCTCATGTCAAAGCAGACAATCTCCTTTATGTATTTAGTTTTACAATCATCTGACCTCACAACATATTAACTGTATCAGAACAACCGGACTTTTCCAGGATTCCACCTTTGTTTCCTCTCATATTTCTGACCATGTAACGTCTTTGGTAAAATTCACCTTCACAGTTTTCTCTCGAAGCTTCATGAGCTCCACTGTTCACACAAAAAGCATTAAGGTTTTATCCCAACTTACAGGAGAAATACGTCTTCCTTTCCTTTGTGGTTTAGTTCATTTAGGACCGACCGCTCAAAATGTAAAACTCAGTCAGGAATGTTTCTTCTAAAATGAATTGTGCTGATTCCAACAGCGTTATCAATGATTTTAGATTTCAATAAATGTTTTTTATATTCCAATAACTTAAAAAAAACTGTTCTGATGAAAATTTTCTATCAAAACATGCCTTTGATGGAGAGATGAGGTGGTTAAATATTTTCGTTATAGGGACATTTTGGCTCCATCATTACATTTTTACATTTTTTTTAATGTTTTCTCAATGTGATAATGAAGCTGGGTTTATGAGCAAAGAGGAAGATGGAGTTCGAGGACTTTTACTGCCATTTCACCAGGAGGTGACACTAAGACCCAATCCAAATCCTTCTCCCTACCTCTCCATTTTTATTTATTTCTTTTTTTTTAAATCCCATCCTCCACACAGAGGGGTGCAGAGCCCTCCGGACGTGTTAAACCGTGTCACACTGAGAAACGCTTTTCTTCATGTGTGTGCGCTCTAAACCACAGAAGTTTACATTTAAATGTAAGTAATGACTTTTTAAAGTTATAAAACTGCTGTTCTTATGTATATTTGAGCGCGGGAAGCTCTGTGCTAACATAGCTGACCACAGACTATTGGTGACATCAGCAAGTGAAAGTCACATCCGAATTATGTGACACTATTTTTCCATAACTCTCCATTTGGAGGGCTAAATGTAGAGGTATAGAGAAGGGAAGAATTTCCATTGGGCCAAAATTGGTATTTCTGGTCAGCCAATTACAGAGGAATAACGTATGATAAAAAAAATTAAGCCGAAATACAATTAAAAAGTGGAATATTTTAGAGAAACCAACAGCATAAATATGTATACTGAGTAAAATGATAAAATGTCGGTCCGAAGGTGTCATATGAAAAGGGGAGTGAGTCTGTGGTTCTTGCCTCTTGCCTTGAGGTTGCAGGAGATCCGTTTCCTGCATCTGATGTAGACGTCTATGGAGGTCTGCTCTGGAGTCCTCTGTGCTCCCCTCTGCCGCCGAGCAACCGCCGAGCCATAAGGTGATGCAGGAGGACAGAATGCTCTCCAAAAACGGGTCAAACACCAATGAAATCTTTTGGTTCAAAAAGTGCAAATGAGGAATTAAAGAAGCTTTCAGGCTTCTTGAAATTGACCAACATCTCATCCGTTTTGAGGTGCCGGTTAACTTCCGTCGTCCTGCATGTAAGACCACCAAAATAAAAGTCTGCCTCTCTACCGTTTGCTGTGCTTCACTAAAATTATTTTTCCGTGGTTTTCGTGTGTATGGATGAGGAAATAAAACAGTTGGGTCTGCATAGATTAGCTTGTGGCAGCAGACAATCACACAGGAAATGTGTCTGAACCCCAGTCAGGACTTCACAGTCCACTTCAAGACCAGCAGCTAGCGGCAGATGGACCGAGCAGGACACACAGATAAATATGCACATGCTAATTGGCTCGGTTAAGTAAAAAAACGTGCCCTAGAGGAGAAATGACGTGTTTTTGGAGCTGTGACGGTTCATCTGAAGGGCCAGATAACGAGCAGCTTGGAGGGTTCGACTAATTAACAAAAGAGAGGCCGCCGTGTCCTCTTCACAGACTTCCAGGATGGGCTCATGGAAGAAAAAGACTGCTGTGTTCTTTTCTCCTCCAGCTGGGTTAAAATCAAGGTCAAAGGATGTATCCATCAATGGAACACACTTCAATCTAAACCAAAGTTTTGGTTTTGTGCATGTAAATGGACAAAAGAGACTTCACCGTGAGGAAATTGAGCCAACATTTCATCAACTTACTGCGGTTTCATGGCACAAACAAGTCTAAATCGATTAGTGTTGGATGGACATGAAAAGTCTCTCAGCCTGAGGTTTTAAAAACATGGTCAAAATAAGCCACGAAGCAGGCCGTTAACACGCCACATGGACACGTCAGTGTTTGATCAAATCCAATTTCTGCATTATCTTTCTGGTCATGACCACTTTATGTTCATGCATCATCATTAGGGTCTAATAAAAACACATTTAGAAAGTTGTTTATCAAAGACAGTTGTTATGCACAGACTGTTACTAGAAGTACTGCTCGGTACGCAGCACAGTTGGGTGTTTCCGACAAAACGGGGTAGAAATTTGGGGAAATAAATGTTCCATTACATCGGATTAAAACCAATCAGAGTGGAAATGTAAATATGGAACAAGAGGAGAACCCTACATTCATGTATTAAAACATAGGTAATGCTGTAAGGTTTCAACACAAACAACAATAATGTTCACATAAAGTGAGTTTGGCATAAGCAATGCAAATTTATCCTCTGTAGACATTTGGGAAAATAAAATAAAAAGTTAAGTAAAGAAAAACAAGGATGGGATTATATAAGTTTGCTTCCTCTCGCTCCTTTTTAAAGCAATTAATAAACTATATTAGACAAATATACATTTTAATGTGTCTATTTATGATTAAGATTTAAATTATTTACTGGTGTATGTATACGAGTAAATATGCATTTTCTAATCAATATCATGCCTTATTATCTCTTTGAGACATCTATGTTTATATCATGGGTGAAAAACTGCAGCCCGGGGGCCATATGCGGCCCCTCAAACTATGTTATCTGGTCTACCAAACTAGAATCATTTAAAATGATAATTCTTAATGTTTTATTTTGCCTGTATTTCTGGTGTGTTCGTGATGCACTATAGATCCATTGACCTTTGTCAGGGCCGCTCTGGGCTGTATGGCACACTAGGGGATAAAACGAATTTGGCGCCCCCTGCAGGGTATTAGATTCATAAGTTTCAGCTCGGGCTAGAACTGGGTAACTCTTGGTTTACTAGTTAACAGGTTAACTGACTGCACTACTGATCAACCAATATTTAAAAGGAAAGCAGAGTGATTTGTTAATGGTGTTGTGTAAAAAAACCATTAGATCGCCAGTAAATTAGTCTTTTTCGACCACAATTTGAGGGGAGGGGGGGGATTTCCAAGCAATTTTATATAAGTAAAAGCAAACAAACTTCTGATTTGAGCCGGTGTTTTCACTTTTTATATTTTTTACATGGTATGAGTGGTGCATCAAACTGTTTAACAAAAAAAAAAAAATAAATAAAAAAAATAATATATAATCATTGTGATTTGGCGCCCTAGGCGGTCGCCTACATCACCTATGCCCAGGGCCGGCCCTGACCTTTGTACATGTGGTGTTGGAACATTTCTTGTTTTTCCTACGTTCATGTGTGTATCCTGATTTAGACTTGTCATTTTATCTGATGATTCAAACAGCACCTGAACGCAGCATTTCTCCAAGTTAGTGTTTTTCCTTTATGACATCAACACATTGGTGCACTACACTTCTGACTCTCTGACAGTCCAAACAAAACTTCAAAACGTTCTACATTTAAAAATACATACATTTATTATTTTTAATCATTATTAAAGTTTTTTTTTTGTTAGGTTTCTATGTTGTTTATTTTTGTAAGAATATAAACAATAAAACTCATAAATGATTTGATATTTATTGCTGCTTCTGATCACGTCAAACTAACTCGTTTTTCTCAGAACTTGTAATCTCCTTAAATGCAAATTTTAGTTACTTCTAATTGTATTTGATATTGTTCTGATTACATTGTTATTGTCCGTGTGTGTTGTTATCTTGTGTTTTACTTCAAAGCGGGGGCTTTTGTGCTCATTTGAATTACAATCCCCTGAAAGGATCCTGAAGTCAGAGGTTTAAGATTACACAAAGAGGCTTTGATGTAAATGTGTTGAAGGGGCTTTGGCTGAGCTCTTCAACTCTCCGTTCTGCCAGGACGCTCCTATCCAACGCCACCGCCATCCTCGCCGTGACTCCTGCAACCATGACTCAGACGTGCCGTTTGCTGCTTCTTAAGCATCCAGCTCCCCTGTGACCGTGACCTTCAGTTTGGGGATGACAGGATGGAAGCGGCGCCGCCTTTCTGTGTTGGTGGGGAACATTGAGGCGTGAAGGGAGGTAGAGGGATGAAATGCTGCAGAACTGAGCTCAAAAAGCACAAAGAAACCTTTACTCTGAACAGGGCCTCAAAAAAGTCTAGACTGTATTCAGCAAAACCATCTCAAACTTGGGATTTTACTTCTTTTTTATGTGAATTCTGGTGTTTGCTACAACATTTCTTTCTTTTCCCTGCACCAGAGTGCAGATATTAATCTCTGGAAAGTCAAACTTTTGCAGAGAAGCATCTGCCTCCTCCCACATCGAGCACTTCTAGAGAGTTTAGTTTCCTCCGAGTGTTCTTCCATCTGCCTGGATGAGCCTGTTTCCATATAAACTGAAGAAACCCTCAAAAGAAAACAAAAAAATCAGAGTATCACCTCCAGGATAACGATGAAAGATGATAGCCTTTAGAGAAAATAGCAGCCCTGGAAAAGAAAGAGTTCATAAATCCTCCACCCTCAAGCAAACTGAAGCAGCATGAGGATTCAAGTTGCTGTTTTTTTATTCTTCATTCTAGCAGAAACACTTTGCCTGAATGTTTGGTCATTTCAGTCTCAGAGTGCATCTTTTTTACACTGTAGTTCTTTTATAAGTTATTCTTTTCATTCATCTGCATATAGTGACCCAGATAACGCGACATATTCCCAGCCAAGGAAC
>NC_050522.1:8963657-9009224 GCF_002922805.2 Oryzias melastigma
TTTTTATTTTTTATTGTTTAACTTGTTGCAACTGAATGCAAAATTGTAAACTGTAAAAAAATGTTTCCTCTGTATTTTTTTTTGTAAGGAAGCAAAAATCCAACATTTCTGTAGTTTATCCTTTTTTTTACCAAATCACAACCAAACAAGTAAACAAAATCAGTAAACATTTAAGAATCAACATCATATTTTAGGAAATATCACTATTTTACCTACTTTTCCCCACTTTTTTTTAATGTTTTAATATAAAACTATACTTTAGCTGTTCTTAACCTATTACTTTTTTGTTCCTTTTTTATTTATTTCAAGCTTGAGTAAATATATACTCACTAACAACCACAGAAAATACACATTTACACACTATATTCTGAGTTGACACAATACCCTATTTTTTCACACATATAGGATTTTTCCAGCTTGAAAAATGGGATGGGATGAAGGAAAACAAACAATTCTTAACTTTTGGACCTTTTTTTTTCATTTAAATTTGACATGTTTGTCTTAAATGTAAATATGTAAATCAGATTTCTCCTATTTTTCTGATTTGTGAAGTAAAATTTACTGGAAAAAGTAAATATTTTAGTGTGATTGCAATTCTGTTATGCTGAAAAAATGCTATAAGATCTCACAAACAGCAAGATAAAAAAAAAAGAAGATACATATTTTTAAGCTTTTTCCCAAGTTTAATCGGCTATAAACTTTACTTGATGAACATGCTTTCGGTTTTTTTTTTTTATCAAAGCTAAAAAAGATAAATACAGAGGCTACTAAAAAAATTGAAGAAATATTAGCCCATAATATAGTCAAATATCATTTTTACATTTATTTGAGACCGGAGTGGGAGAGTGTCTGCCCTGAGGCTTGGAAGGTTGTGAGTTCAAGACCCCCAAAAATTGGGTTTACTGTCTCACTGCTTGATACTGAACATTAAGGGGTTGGATCTGAGGGGGGTAATCCACCAATGAGTGCTGCTGTGTCTGCAGCTCACCACTCCCCCAGGGGGTGGGTCAAATTTCACACACCAGAGATGGATGACAGCAAAGGTGGCTTTGACCATTTTTATATCCTTTGTGTTTGTGAGTCTTTGGATCCAGAGATCTGTCCTTTATTTATTCATTGTTAGTATTTCATATTAAAAATAAATAATTTAAAACCTAAATGCCTAAATCAAATTAAATCCTGAACATCTTTTGTTGTACCAAATGACTGACATCCTCCTTTAACAGTGTATTAAATCCTAAGACAATAAATCAATGGCTTTGTTGTGTTCAAAGAATCAAAAACATTGTCATAAGATGAGCAATAATGAGGTGTCAGTTTTTTGTTTCCACTGAAATGAGTCGAGACGTGTTCTGTATTCCTGCCAGCAGCCAGTTTTTGTTTTCTTACACAGATCAGATCCCGGAGACGATGCCAATCACTCCTGTTTTGTCCATCAGTCTTGACGTACAGGTGTTAAATTACTCCGGCTGACATCAAAGATGGAAGCTCCGCAGGGAGAACTGCTGCTTCACAGAGACGTTCACAGAGATGCTCAAACTAGGTGGCACTGTTGTTCTGCTTTTGCTTCTCAAATCCTCATTTGAAGTAATTTACTGTTAATTCCATCATTTGTGTTAAAAATGCACATGTGGGTATAATAATTATATTGATTTCACAGGGAACCAATTTTTATCATAACACCAGGACATTTTTTTCCCATTTTATCATGTACAGTTTCATAATTTCCCTTTATTCACACTGGCCCTTCTTCTTAAACAGGTCAGCACTAATACCTGGGCTTCATAATCTGATTATAGTTTGTATCATTAAAGAACAATTTCCATGGTGGAAAGTGGGTCAGGATGTTGAAGAATTATGAAAGCAGTGTGGAGCTCTTCTGCTCCTCCTACACTTTCTATCCTTAAGCACACTGAAACTTTTTTTTCCTTCCAGGATGAGGATGAAACTTCCGATAACAAGAGCTGCAGTGCTTGATTTGACTCAGATATTCGGGTAAAGGGCTGAACTGTAAGACAAAAATGAGCAAAAAAAGAGTTTCCAACTATTCTAAGTTATCAACATTTGTACATGAACTCCCATTATAAAATAAAGTTACATAATTATTTTATGAAAAAGTTAAAGTCTCATGAGAGTAAAGGTCTAAGTTGCTTTTTTTTCATAGTTTGACCAATCTACTGTAAATTTAGGCTTATATGCTAGTTGTTTTCCCACTAACAGCCACTAGAGGGCGGTAGGTGTGTGCATCCGTATTTGTTACTCACAGCAATGCAGAAGAAGAAAACAAATGGAGGAGAATCTGATCGTTCTTCTGGACTTGATTATATTTTTCTTATTTGTATCAAGACATTATCATTCTTGTTTTATTTTTTGCCTTCCTCTGACTAATACAGAATCAAACTGGGTTACAGAGAGACAGAAGTTCTGCTGAAAGGGCCGTCATTCAGACCCAGCTCCTGTAGTAGAGGGTAAAGAGCACCGAGAATAATAAAAAAAAGACTGAATGATCTCATAAACCCAGCCATGGAGATGTGATTACTGACACTTTGTAGACTTTGTCAAAATAAACAAGCCTGATCTTTAACGTTATCCGTGTCTTTAGTCGTGTAGTGATCAGGCTAAAAACTTAGCTCCTCCCACACCAGGCGGATGGACGCATGGAGTTTATGAAGACATTTTTGAACAAGCTTTGAGCATCAAATTATATCAAGTTATTTAGAAGTGTTGCACTTTTCTCCCAAATGTGTAACTTACACTTGGGAGCGACTTTTATGGGTTTTTTTTCTTCTCTATTATGCATTTTTTTGGCTCTTGCTACTTACAGTCAAGAATAATTGGTAGTACTTGTTTGTAACTTGGTTTTCTATATGATAGTTATATTAATGTGCAGACACACCAGAGCAAGACAGGTCACCAGGACCCATGCAGGGTTCAGTGTTTTGCACAAGGAAAATTCCACTCATGGCCGGGCAAAGCAAAAACCAAACTTGCAATTTTTCAAACGGGGTCGACCACTCTACCTCTGCACCACGGATATCCTAAAGGGATGGACATGGTCAGAAACAAAACTCAGGTAGACTGTGTCGTTTTGATGATGCTCAATTGATACTAAAGGGTCCAAAGTGTGCCAAGAAAACATCTCCCACACCATGACACCACCACCACCAGCCTGAGCTGTTGATTCACAACATACTCTCATTCCCACGTCGTCATTGACGTTTGGTTAAGGATCGCTACGCGTAATAGTTTTTGACATGCTGGCTGTTCGTAAAATCGAGGGTCCGTAACCTATGGACTCCGTAACCGCAGTACTGGATGCGGTACTGCACGTAGACTGGCCCTCAATACGCGGCCGGTACCCTAACCCAGCATCGGACACCATACAGGGTGCAATAACGGATGAGATCCGGTACCAGACACAGTACTCGACGTGAACCGGGCCCAGACATGGTACCGGAGGCGAACCGGAATCTGTCTAGTCCCGGGACACTCAGTACACCGTAACCCTAACCCAATACCGGTACCCTATCCCCAATTTTGGCGTGATATCAGACTTGACCCAGTAAAAGAGGCAGTACGCAACGTGAACCGGACCCAGAATGCGGTACCCGAACTGGTACCAGGTTAGGGTACCCCTACTGAGTTAGGGTTTTGGTGCGCTCCACATCCCGGTAATAGACCGGTTTTAGTTCACAGTTCAGAGGTTGAGACCCGTGATTTAATGGGAACAGCCAGCTTGTCAATCTTTGACCCGGCAGGATGGATCCGTGCTTCCATGTTGTTGACACCAAATGCTGACCATCCAAATGTCACGATCAAAGTGGAGACTCATCAGACGAGGCCTCATTTTTACATGATAACCATGGTAACGGTATTCCCAGTGGTTTTTAAATAATGATTATCACGTTTTAAGCCAAAACCCCCCAAAAAAGCCTGTGTTGTCTTCTTTGGACATAGTTTCTGCAGAGCGACAGTAGTTCATTAGTAATTAACTTCTGGGTTGTGTTCAGATCAACTACTTCCCCTCTCCGTTGGTGAGAGCTCTCTGTTTACACGCTCTCTAGCTAGTTTAGATCACAAGAAATGCAATTTTAAGCCTAATGTTCTTTATATATCCATAATCACCTGAACTGGTCTTTAAGAGGGAAATCTTCAAGAAGAAACTCATGATGTCATGACTGTGAGGCTGGTTCATCCTTTCACAGAAGTAGTGACCCTGCTGCCTCACTCTTCAAACGAAAAACTGTCGCCCAGAAATGTACGTCTGGTACACTTTTATTCTTATTATTCCAATCTTTCAAATATACTAATAATTATTTTAAATGTTCCTTTTTGAATTGCACTAATCTCAACCCCCAGCTGTTAGCAGAAATCTCTGCAGTGAATGCATCCATGTGACCGAAGCAGCACAAATGCAGGAATTAAAAAGAGACAAAAGAGAAGTTTCTTCTGTGTGTGATCAACACGCTCAATCCGCTCCCGGCTGGGTAATGACTCACTCCGCTAAATGATGTCTTTCCGCCTTAAAATCTTTTCAAGTGCTTATGTATTAAAAGCCAATTAGTGCTGCTACAATTACTATAAGAGCCTTTCTGTTATTGTTTCTTCCAACAATAGCCTGAATTGTTGCGTGACCTTGAAGACAAGAGCTGTTTGGAGAGTGTTTGGTTGGGCTTCTCCGAGCTGACAACACCTTTTCTTTTCAACAAATAAAGTCACCTGCTTATTGGGTTTTCTGCAAGGAGTAAATTAGTCTTTTACCTGGCCCTGATCTTTTCTTGTAAACAATTAAAGCTGAGTTATGAGGCTCAAACTCAATCACGTAATTGTGTTAACAGCGCACACAATCCAACACCAATCTGGGCCATTAATGCCACTCTGAAGCTGTGAGCAGAATGCCCAGCAAACTCCAACAAAGTTTGTCACGCGGTGGGAGAAAGAAGTGTGCAGCAAGCAGTTGTTCAAGTCATACTTTATGAATGCGCGTCTGCAGGATGACAAACAAAAGCTGCTGGGAGGAAGACTGCATGCTCGACGGTGCCTGAAAACACAGAGGAACTGTGAGGACGAATGTGCTTCAAAACACAAAATACGAGTCCAGCCGACGGCAAAAAGGACAAATCTTCAACAAACAGATTTTCAGTACACCCCCAAACCGAGCGATTACTAACAGCATTGTCCAGCTGATCCTGGATGACTGCAGTGCTTTTAATAGCTCTGTGGCCGGGAATAAACAAGCTTCCCAGCCAGCAAGTCCAAGTGGGGCCATACGGTTTAAGAGTGGGCAGAAAATGTGGGCCCCAATTGGGTTTGTCCACAGTTACTGTGGGGGTCCCACCTGTGTTTACCCACATTGACTTAAGGGGGAACTCAGTGGGTTGGCTGGCTATAGTCAGCCGCCAGGTGGACAGTGTCAGTACCTGATCCCCTTTCCCTAACCACGCCCTAATCGCGCGCACATGTATTACGTGACTTCCCTTTTGCGCCATTTTTTTTCTAAAACTTTATTACTCGCGCTGGTTGACAGTTTTAACACGATTTGCGGCAGCTGGGTGATCGGGTAGCCCATTGAGTCATTTATTTATTAGTTAGTTTTTCTAACTTTATTTTTTAGAACTGAAGACATGGAACAAAAATGAAACACAACATGCAAATACAGCTATGATGAGATGTTATGTTTTACAAAGGCATCATAAAATGTTTAAATATTAGAAACTGACGCAAATCAAATCCAAAACTCTCCACCGTCGCAAATGTTGGCGGCAAAGAGGAAGTGACGTAATATACATGCGCGCGATTATGGCGTGGTTAGGTAAAGGGGATCGGGTACTGACAGACAGCAGAGTCTGTATCGAGCTAGCAAGCTCCTCTGTAGTGAGCTAGCAAACTCAACTGTATCAAGCTAGCAAGCTCCGCTGTAGCATGCTAACAAGCTCCTCTGTATCAAGCTAACAAGCTCCATTTAAGTTAGCTAGCGAGCTGGGTTTTAGCATCCAAGAGAGCTCTTCTGTAGCAAGCTTCACTTTAGCTACCTCCGCTGTAGTATGCTAGTGAGCTCCTCTGTATCAAGCTAGCAAGCTCCATTTTAGCATGCTAGCAAGCTCCTCTGCAAGCTAACAAGCTCCATTTTAGCATGCTAGAGAGCTCCTCTGTGGAAAGCTAGCGAGCTTTGCTGTAGCATGCCAACAAGACTTTGTACAACAGTAGGGAAAGGCTGTGTAAGATAAAAAATACATATATTTAAAAAAAGTTAGTAGGAACTTTTGAAATTGTTGGTTATTGGCAGATGTTTTGGTATTATTGCAGAGAGGAAATGTGTTATTTGAACACTTTGATTAAAAGAGATCAAAATCATTTTTACTAGGTTATCACTTTCCTGTGGGTGTTACACTGTGAAAGATGTCAGAATCTGATTTTAAAATATGCAAAATTCAGATTTCTCATCAAACTGTCTTTGCTTATTTTTTTCTTGAAATGTCAATTTTTTTGTTAGAGTTTTTTTTTTCACTTCAAGTGGTAAAAAACTCTGAAAGTGACCTTTATCTCAGGATGAGTCTGTAAATTTCCATTTGAAGGGACTTCACAATTCTACTTGACTGCACTTCTGACAAGTGGAATAAATCTGTACTTGTTTGCTGTAATGGCTAAACTTTCAAAACAATCTCAAGTGAAACTTTGCTGTAACATCTTACAAAACTAACCTGGAAACCCTCGGAAACAATTTCTGTCAGATCAATATGCAAAAAACAAACAAACAAAAAAATAGAAACGTAAATCCCTTTTCAATATCTTACAAATCTCTTTTTATTTTTTTTAAAAAAACACACTCAATAACAGTCTTTTATTGTGACATTGTTGGAAGTTTTGTAATAAACATAGAAGCATCCATGTGGAGATACTTGCATGTGTGCTCCCGGACAAGCCCCCAAGTTGTTACAACCAGCTCGAATAAAAGTCTCGACAAACGAGATGGAGACTCGGTAAGGATTAAGCAAATATTTATTTTAACACAAATCCAATCCAAATAAATCTGTAAATAAAGGTAGATGGGTTAATTTACCAATTGGGAGAGAGCTGAGCCACGACTCCCAGCAGCTTTTATACCCTCTGTGGGTCTGGCCAGGTCCGCCCAGAGGGTGGAGACTCCAACCTGCAGACGAAAAGGGGAAATATAAAGACACACAGAGTGGAGGACTGGGGTCGTAACAATGTGAATATGAACATATAGATGATATGTAAAGAGGCGTGCATGAAGAAGATGGTGCATGCATGTGCAGATACATGTGTGCAGATGAACATGTATGCATGTGCAGATATAATACAAAGATCCATGCATGTGCAGATGTAATGAGCAGATGCATAAATATGCAGATTTGATGTATATTTGTATGCATGTGCAGATGTGGTTCCTGGCATCTCCACTCCTACTGGTTCTCTCTGACTGAAAGTTTTTGACAGAATCTCTTCATTTAGTAGTAAATATATAACTCTGCTAATCAATAGTTAACATTTTTGGGTAAAAAAATAATTTAATAAAATGGTGGATTTAGTAACAAACAGCTCGGATAATCTTATAGTCAATTCTGTCACTTTGATATTCACATTTTAAAATGAGATATTGTAAAACTTCTCAGTTTAAGTTCTTGTTTTCAAATGATAGTCTCTAATTTTTTTTTTTTTTTTCAGTATCACCTTTTAGGTGCGAGCTTCAAGAGATGGCACGGACAACCCAAAAACGTGCAGCACTCGTACATGTCAACTACCATATGGGTTCATGTGACTCATAAGAGGCATTACTCTTTGGTTAAATACTACAGTAAAGCCAATATTCCATCATCAAATTCTCAAAGTGACATTTGAAATACTTGTTTTTCTTGTTTTCTTTTTGCAGTGAAAACAACAATCTCAAGCATAAATGTTAAAGATTCAAATGTCTTTAAATGCTATTTACTTATTTAAGAAACCAGCTACAAGTTCATGCTTTGAGGTTGGAGGTCTGCAGTGATGCGGTCCATGAAGATCGTCTCTGTGTTCCTCGTGGATGTCAGTTGTACAATGTTGTAAAGGTTAAAGTTTTTTTTTTTTTTTACAAAAAAGTCATCCAACTAGAAATATATGCCTTTCAAATATGCATTCATATATGGACTTACAAAACCGGAATACCCTTACAAAGCATCAGTGTGGAACAGCAAGGGCTCAATGGGCTGACAACTTGCTTTAGTTTGACTAATAGTACAGTTCATTAGGAGAGACGGGAATCCCCCGAAGGGGCAGACCAGCATGAGAGAGCTATGAAGTAAAAATGAGAGATTTTATAAAGCTGACTTTGAAAAAGTGCCTGACCTTTTGGTTTCTTCCTCCTTTCTTTTTCACCATCAGATTTCAGACTCACTGGTGTTTTATTTGCATGAGTGGCAGCAAGTGAAAGGAATTAGATGGGATTAAAACGCATGGAAAAAATAAATGTTGTAGACTGATTTCATAACATGATGGCATAATTTAGTAATCTTCTTTAAAAAACAAATCCGACACTAATGATGCTTAACCTCTTCCTCACTGGGACTGTGCATATTTTGTACATAGATTTAGATTTCCAGTCAGAGCTGTAGCAGATTTAGGGGAAGCCTAAGAAAATCTTCCAAACAGATCAGTGCTGTGACTTCTAAAGTCATGATTTCTGATGAAGAGCCCAGAGGGAATTTTCATTCTGGAAGAAGCACTTTTATGATGTGAAAGGGAAAAAAAGACGTAAAAGTGATTACATAAATGAATTTAGCATAGATTTGCAGTGACCTCCAGCAAAGGACACTCGTCTTCCAGAAACATGTCAGCTAATGTCATCTTTGACATGAATGACATTCTAGTTTTGAGGTTAGATGAAATACAACAGAAACTGCTTCTTTATGAAGGAAAGCTTCTATTTTAAAGTCAAACTCTGATTATCAATTGATCTGTTCAAAAATCCTTCCAAGCTGTATATTACAGTTTTTTCCAAATGCTAAAACACATTTTCTGAAACATTAGACCAATTTAACCAAACACCAAACACAATTTTCAAAACATAAGCTAAATATACAAAATACTTAACTCATGAATCAAAATCTCCCTTTGAGGTCAAAATGAAGACTCTGTTGTCAAAACTTACACACACGCATCAAATCCAACACACTACGCACCAAAACACCAAACACAGTTTTCAAAATATAAACTAAATATACAAAATTCTTGACTCTTCAGTCAGAAGCTCACTATGAGTTCATAATGAAGACTCAGTCGTCAAAACTAACAAACATGCAGCAATCACAACACACTACACAACAAAACACTTGACACTGTTCACAAAATGTTTTACAAATGTCAGTTAATTTTATAAAAATATGATATTTATAATTAAGAATATTGCTTTAAAATCAATGCATAACATGTGTTCTCTCATTTTTCATCTATCTCTTTACCCGCCCAGACCAAGAAAGTAAGAGGCCTTTACTTACTGGTGAGAAAATAACAGTTCATGTTAAGGTCAGCATTTAACTGTTGCATACAAACCATTAGGCAGACGTCCTCTCCTCTGAGAACATTAAGAAGCATAACTGCACCCTTTTGATGTCAGTTTTAAAATGCTTTCTTCTCCTATCACTTTGCGCTTCCCTTTGTCCTCGTTTGTTATCTTACTCATCCTTTCTGCGCGCTCTGGAAGAAATATGCTAATTGGGGTGAATGAAACATTATGAAGCATCAGTGGAGGTTCAGCTCAGATAAAGCAGAGCAAGTTTCATTTTCGGCTCATTATCAGCCCGCCTCACCAAATGCCACACAGACTGGGGCTGATTTCCTGTAGTTCTACATGACTCATGGGGACAGATCCTCAAGTCAGTGGAAGGTACTTCCTACACTTATGTGCTCTCTGCAAAGCCAGTAGTTTTAGTTGAAAGGGTGGTCATGACCTCACTGATAGCACATCGCAGAGTTTTTAACTGTACTGATAAACTGTGTCGCTGAATGTATAGTAAAAATTTCAGCAGTAAAAGGAGCCGGGACAGCTTCTCCAATGCAGGACCCAGTGACAGTCCTGAAGAGATCTTGTCTGGTCCAGTCATTTTGTCTGGTCAGGTATGTATTTAGTCTGGTCTGTGTGGTCCAGTTTTTTATTCCTGGTCAGATCTGTTCCAGTTGTTTTGTTTGACTTGTATGGTACGGTCGGGTCTTCATGGTTTGGTCTTTTGTCTTGATCTGTCAGAATCTTCCGATCCGGTCGAGTCCTTATGTCCTGTTGGCATTGTGTTGTCTTTTTTTCTGGTTTCTGTGGTGCGTTCTGATCTATATGATCGTGTCTTTTTTGGTTTGGTCCAGCTTTCTTTGTCTATTCTTTAAGGTCTGACCTTGTCCGGTCTGTCCTTTTGTCGGGTCTGGTCTCTTTTGGTGAGTATGAGTCAGTCTGATAAGTATGGTCTGTTTTTTTAAGCTGGTCTTGTCCAGCCTTTTGACTTGTTTAAGTCTACATGGTCCAACTCTTCATCTCTGGTCCTCTGGCCTGCATGGTGTATTCTCTCTAATGCAGGGGTCTTAAATTCAGTTTACCTTGGGGCCACTTAAGGCAGAGTCTGGATGAGGCTGGGCCGTATGAGGTTCAGTTTGTGCCAAAAGTATGTCTTTGCGTCCAATGTCTATGTCTTTGGTCCGTTGTCTATATCTACTGAACAAGTTTATTGAACATTTGTTCATGCCTATGTACTACTAAGCAATATTTTCTGTGTTCTGTGAAACGACAGGAGCTAACGATGTTAGCAACTGTTGCTAAGGACTTTTCTGACGACCAGATCCAACGATGATAGTATGCAAAATTTCAAGCATAAAGCTGAAACATCACAGAGTTTTCATCAAAGAAGCGTGGGCATGCAGAAGATATTACTTAGTAGTCATTGAACTTTCATATATCGACTTGGGGCCACAAAATATCGACTTGGGGCCACAAAGGGCCGCCAGTTAGAGACCTCTGCTCTAATGTGTTCTCTTTTTTTCTTCTTTTTCTGTTTAGTCAGAAACTGCTAAATTCTTTTTGTCAGGTCTTGTTGGTCCTTTAGTCTGTCTTGTATGGTAGGTTCTTTGTGGTCAAATTGTTTGTCTGGTTTTATCTTGTCTGTTTTTTGTCTGGCGTGTGGTCTTGTCCTGACGCTACGGTCTGGCCTCGTCTGTCTTTTTGTCTGTTTTTTTATGGCATAGTCTGTTACTTTGGTCTGGTCTTCAACAGTCTTTATGTCTGGTCTGTATCATCCTGCTTTTTTTCCTGGTCAGACCCAGTCATTTTTTCTTGTCCATTCTCTGCAGAAAACGGTTAACATAAACATAGAATTTTAGAAAAATGAGGACATACTTCAAAACAGCCAATTCTAAGCCTCCAAGAGCAAAATGCAAAAAGAAGTATAGAATTTCTCAGGGGATGAAGATTACGCCCAGAAGAGCTCAAAGATTGTTCATGTTGATCAATAGAAACAACTACATACATTTTCTCACTCTAAAGACCTTTCCAAAATATTAATCTTTCCAGATCCACAAAGGTTGCCAGGATGCGAGCACACACTTCAATCAATACCTTATTTTGCTTTGACTCCTATGTCAAGGTCATGCAAACGGCTGATGCTTTTCTGCAGACATAAAAAAGATGGCTGAAATACATTATTGCACATCCCAGTTTAAATGTATATTCATCAAGAACATATCGACTAGAATAAATTAACGTCACAAAAGTCATTTGAATCTCTCAAATCAGATCAGCTGCCTCCAGCTATACTGACACAAAGCTGGTTAAATGACGGAGGGCGAGGGCAGAAGAAAGGGAATGACTGCTAAACAGCACCTCTTGGATTTGGGAAATATTGAGAAGTCATTTTCCTCCGAGACGTCGCAGATAGATTTATCCGTCTGCCCTGTTTTTCAACCTGCAGAGAAAATTTGTCTTTATTGTTCTCTGATTGCATTTAAAAAATGTTCAAAGCAAACAATCCGTCTGCATCTGTGAAAAAAACAGGAAGCCATGCGGACCTGATAATCCCATGTTCTGCTATCGCAGGAAGATTTCCTCAAAGGTTTGTGACTTCTGCATCCTTTGTGTTTCAAAGATGATTACAGGGTGTAAAGTAGATATGAGGCTTTCCTGTTAATCGGATTTATTCCTTAATTTCATTTTTGTAATGACAGAATTTAAATGTAAATGAAATGTTGCTCCACGGTCTGCATGATTTTATCTTCATTTGTTGTTATTTTGGGGTTAAAATTTAATCATTTGTTTTTGCTCAGCAAGTGAGGAGAAATCACAGCAATTGATCTTTTTTTTTAGCCCATTGAAACAAATGTAACTATATCAAGCAAATCCACAAGATAAGCTTAAAAGTCTTAAAAAAATAAATAATCCTGAGCGAATTTTTAAATTTAACTGAAGAAAATCAAAAACTACTTAAAATGTAAAAGTCTTTACTCACCTCAAAGGATATGAAATAGAAATAAATATACTGTCTCTAATTACTCATTTGAAAGAGATTAGAAAGACCCAGTAAATAAAGATACATTTATTGATGTATCAGTCTGCCTTTGCTGGCGGTTCTAACATCTTCTCATCCATGTTTGTTTGTGATTCGAGAGCTTTTATGTAGTGTATTTTTATCTAAATCTTAAACTATAAGTGATCAACGATTGACTTTTTGACCCATTTCTGCATCTAACTAGACACACAACTGAAGCTCACATTACACATTTGATGAACCAATAAATCGTTTGAACACAATGACAACTGATCCATACAGACGGTCATGCTCAGCTAATGGATGGAGTTAGTCATTTAGGAGAACAATTGGGAGATATTTATGTGTCTATTCGTTAAGAGAGAGATTGGTTTGCTTCAGCACACTGATGGTAAGTTAATTCTCTGTATGACCTACATTTTGTATTTGATCTTTTAATAAATATTTCCAATTTTATCACTTGTTTTTTTCTTCATTTTGTAAAGCTCCTCCTGAATAAAATATGGGTGCAACGAATTGGTGCAGTGAACTGGATTCAGGGAAAAAAGATGGACGACAACAGACTGATGTATTTTAAGGTCAATCTTTGCGTTTTATAAGAAGCAGGCCGGATGGGTAAAAAAAAAGAAGGTTTGGTGCTCAGGAATGGACTTGGAGCTTGGTTTGGCACTGGCAACCCAAGCCAAGCAAATCTCAGCGTCAGAATTTGACTGGCCTTGGCGCTGACCTGGCTTGGGTCGGCTTTGGGCTAATGAGTCTGGCTTGGCTCATCAGCCCATCAGATCGGCATCAGATCGGAGCGGAACAGGAAGCTTGTGACCTGCTGATTGCATTTTCCACGTCATTGCTACAAACTTTTTCAAACATCATTTTTTTCATCTTCTCCTGATATAAAATGATTTTATTCAAGAAATACTCAGAAATGTAATTTTAAGATTAATTTTCTTAATCCTCACTTATCAGAACTGATGAAAAAATCCAAAAGAAACACAGTTTTCATCACAGTGGGTCATTAAAGTCCCACTCTGATCATCTTTTGAGCTGTTGTAAAAACATTCCCAGTGGTCTTTTAAATATAATTATGTCTTTATTAGGCACAATCAAAAGTCCTGTCGTTTCTAGGACAAAGCGTTTGTAGAGTTCATCAGAAATTTGTCTTTGAGTTGTGGGCGACACAAAGTGAGCCTGTTTCTTATCATCCCTTTGTTTTCACACTCTCCCTCCAGCTTACAAGTGGTGCCACAAAGATGGCGAGCAATATTGAAGCCATCCAGTCATACAGTTTTGAGCCAGATTCCAGCTCAGATGAGGAAAATGAAAACTTACGTGGATCTATTTGTCTCCAAGTGGATGCATGAGAACGGAGCGGGCCGGGAGCTTGTGGTTTGTTGGTTGTATTTTCTAATACAAGCTTTTCCAAAGGGCATTTTTTTCCATCGACTCAGGATTCACAACAAATTCAATTAAAAATAATCAGAAAAGCAATTTCAAGATTCATTTTTAATATATTCTCCATCATAAAAAAAACACATGAAAATTTTAAAATCACCAGAAACAGAATTTCTATCAGAATGGGTCTCTCAAGATGGTTTTCTTGAATAACTTGTAAATGAAAGATAAAAAAAAAACAACAACAAAGAATTATTAACAACGTGACTTTTTTTATATTAATTAGAAATGATAATAAACTTTTTAAGTAATTGCAACAACATTGCTGTTGAGATTTTAATTTAGAATTAAAACAAGATGAACTGTAAACATATGATTTTACTTTTTTTGTTCTTCACTATATCATTTACACAAATATCTTAGAAAAAAATGATTAAAAAATATGTTGTAAAAATAAATGTGGTTTAATTTAGCTTTTCAAAAGCTTATCCGTTTTCCCCCTTTCGCCTTATCACTTTGGAATTTGTCCTTCTCGGCTACCATATGATGTCGTGGCGTTTGCCTGTGTGTAGATCCCAGACCTCAGATTCTTTCTAATATTTTCATTGTTTTATTCTTGTATTCACCAGAATATACTTGAGACGGTTTAGGCTTCCGTGAGTAAAGATGAGACGCGCTGGTTTGGGTAAGAAACGAATCTAAACCGTGAAGTTTTAGTGGGTGCTAAGCTAGCATGCTAGCTAGCTCTAGCTAATGTTTTCACTTGATGTGACACGCAAAGACGTGACTAGGATTTTAACACGGCTCTTGGATTTAGTCTCATTGGTTTTTGTCCTCTTATGTAGGTGAAGGAGGGTCCGGGAATTATGTGGCGAGTGGCTACAGTGTTTACGAAGAGGAAAATGAGCATTTACAGGAGGGACTGAGAGCTAAAGTCAGCGCTTTGAAAAGTGTAAGACCAACTGACATGAAGCTGTGCCTTCCTCTGTCAAGCGTTTTACGTGTTTTATTATCAAATTCAAGTTTTTAAAACTGTTTTGCTTCATTAACAATCATATATTGACTCTTGTCATTCCCAGCTGACCATTGATATTGGTACAGAGGTCAAATACCAGAATAAAATGTTGGAAGATATGGTGAGTTTCACTTTTTCTATTTAAATAGCAAAGAATGAACACTTAGCTACTCTTAAAGACCCACTCTACTAAAAATGTTTTTGTTTTTAGCATGTTCTTACGGCATTTTTCATTAAAACTAAATTTCTAATTGTATTCTGATGCATTGTAAACAAATAATCCATTTGAGTCTTTGAATCAAAACTGTACGGCTGGATAGCTCCAATATTTCTCGTCATTTTTGTTGCTCCACTAATGTTAGATTGGAGTTAAAAGCTAGTGGGAGTGTGTGTAAACTAAAGGATGATGGGAAATAAGTGCAGGCTTACTCCCTGCCAAAAAAAAAAAAAAATCCCACTCACCTAACAGATTTCAGAGAAATTGTTCAATTTTGGCTACAAACAGCCTTACAATTATTAAAAGACTGTTAGGAAGGCTTTTAAATGAAGCAAGTATGTTTGGAGCGGGACTTTAATGGATGAAACTGCCTCAGTACCAACATTTTCTTGGATTCCTTCCTAATCTCTTCGTAGGACTCGGACTTTGATTCGACGGGCGGACTGCTGGGCGCCACCATTGGCAGAGTAAAGCAGCTGTCCAGAGGCAGCCAGACCAAACTGCTCTGCTACATGCTGCTCTTCTGCTTTTTTGTCTTCTTTGTCCTCTACTGGTTCATCAAGCTGAGGTGATAAGAGCGTCTTATTGGACTTCAACTCTTCATTCCCGGCCACTAGCAGCTCTGACCTAAACTTATTTTGTAATTGGTTAGTCAGACTTTTTTTTTTAATGACTCATCTTTTTGTTACACAATTGACACAAAATGAGTCATGAAAGGGCTAGGAATTAGATTTTGAAATACTTAATCTTTAAGCACCTTGTGTACAATTTGTATACCCAAAGCAACGTCAGTATTTGTGTTGCACCGCTACTTCAACAGTACGGATTAAAAAATAGGATCAATAGCCAAAGATACGACAGCAGACGTGGGAAATGAAACAATTTAATTAAACATTAAAGTTATTTGAGCTCTGGGATAAATTCAGTCTAGTGTACTTATGTTGAGGGAGATTTTCATATTGACGAGTTTTGTCAGCCAAATGTATGATTTTTTTTTTGTATTAAAAGCTGCTGATATCAGAGCTGAAACCACAACTTTATACTACAGTCTTAAATACAGTCAGAGTAAAGTTTCCATAAAACACAATTTCAACCACTTTTTTGTTCATTTAATTATTGTGCCACAGATTTACAAACATATCCATTTGTTATACAAAATCATTACAACTGTTCAGTCCCACAAGGAACTCGTCTATATTACAACATCTGACATTGTAAATCACCACAGAGTACTTCATTCTTTTGAGTAAAAATGTAAATAAACAGATTTTATGCTACATTTTGTGTTTCCATTTGTTCAAAGTTTATTTCGTGAATTCCTCAAAAAAGAAGCATAAAGTTAACAAAGATAAAGATTTCCAAACTAAGTTTCATTACAGGTCAGGATGGTTTAAAAATTGCACTTCTGTAGGTGTCTCATGCATTAATTACAATCATCTGTGGCATCAACCAGGAATCTGCTGCTGATGACATCACTTCCTGGGTAAGGTGTCCATGTACTTGCAGATAATTCCCAGCATGACCTCGTCAGCACCAGCACCAATGGACAGTAATCTGGAATCCCTGCAGGAAGATAAAAACAAAGACATACTTCTTTGATTAAATGTCAGGAGTTTGTTTTTGTAAGTCCAGATTCAAGTCTGTAACAGCAAATCTTAAGACTTATAGTAAAAATGAACATTTTATTGTCAAGAGATTACTCTTAATGATAGACAGCTGGTGTTTCTGCATTCCCAATGGAAAGGATTGTGCAGGAAACTTATTTTTAGACCTGACAGTAATATCCTGGAGCTAAAAACACAAAAGAGTAAACAAATGAGACATTTAGCCTGACTTGAGGGAAACCTGCATCTCTGGAGTCACTAGTTGCTATAATGGTAAAATATGGGGTTAAATTTGGATCCACTTAAAGTGAGTGAAAAACCAGATTGTGAATAAATAGAAAATTTGAAAACAAGACATTGTATATTTGAAATATTTGTATAAAAAATGTTAAAACAGTTTTAAAGGAAAAAAAATGAAAATTTGAAGGATTTTTTGGAAATTTGAAAAAAAAAATATTTTGAACTTGAAAAAAAAATTTAAATTTGGAAGAGAAAATGTGTAAAAATGTAAACCTATAACTTATCAAAAAATGATAATGTGAAAAAAAATGTGGGGTTTCTCCATCTTTGCTTTCAGTTTTAGTTACTTTTTCAATGAGCTGATCCTATTTTTGTGTGGGGGCGGAGCTTCAAAACTTTTAAAATGTAACTTTTTCAATACATTTAAAGTTTACAGTTTATTTTTTACATTTGTATTTTTCAGTAATTCTTTCACATTTACGATGAGTATTTCTGAGTTTAAAACCATTCTCAATTTTTTTCCTCAAATTTGCAATGTCTTGTTTATAATTTTTCTTTCAAATTTACAATTTTTCGTTCACTTTAAGCTGATCCAAATTTGACCCCATAGTTAAAGTACTGCTAGTTTAATTGGTAGTTCAAATAATACGTTAAATACTAAAGTCAAACACATTTCTTTCGGTTATCGTAACCATGGAAACACTCCATACATTAGCATAATTCACCCTCAGATATCAGTATCTAGTATATTCCTAAATGTTGGATCTACAGGCTGGATTTATGGTTTGATCTTTACTGTTTTGTAATTAGCTGTATTTAAAATAAACACATAGAAAGTGTATGGATTTTCTAAAGTAAGGCATTAAAAATGTTAATTTTCCTTCTGAATTTGACGAGTTAAAGTGCAGCTTTGTCTAAATCTCACCTGTAAAACCTGCTAACGAGCACATCGCTGGTGAAGCCCATGCCCCCCCAGTACTGAAGACAGCTGTCACTCAGTTCTCTGGCCAGCCGGCCCCCCTTTAATTTGGCCATGGATGCCAGTTTTGTGACGTCGTTCCCTTTAATGTACAATGCTGCAGAAAGAAAAAGACAAAGGAAAGTGAATGAGGAGCTGGAGATGCTTAAAGGTCTGCAGAGGCGATTCGTGTTTCTGTGGCGTTCAGACGGCTCCTCTGCTGGTGGTCGCCTCACAGAGGGACTTGTGTTGGCCGAGTGCTTACCCACCTGTGCCAAGCAGATGCAAAGGCTTTGATTTATGCAGAAACTGCACTCAAACTGTTACCAGATGGATGAATTCATTCAAACCTGCCGGCTACCGATAATTACCTGTGCACGCTCCAGGACGCAGCAACCAAATATTCAATAATGAACACTGCGGCGTTCGTGAAGGAGCTGGGAATGCTGTACGATTTGAGTAATAACACCATTGAAATATTATTGTACTACAGACCACATGTTCTGATTCCTTAAAAAACGGATTGGGTCATCTGTCTGAAATTCAGAACATTCCTGCAGAGCTGAGTCAACTATTGCTTCTGTGTGATTGAGCAGGTCATGCAGACAGCTAACATTTTTCTGCATTAGCTGCACATTCAGAACACGGAGTAAATCACATTTTGGAGGTAAGGTAGAACAAGAGTTACTCTCTAATATAATCCAAAAATCTAACGGTTTGAGGCAGATCAGTAGAAACTAGAAAGAAAAGCTAAAAGGAAAAAAAGGTCACAGGATAATTAGGAGATTTGAAGGGGCCATACTATGAAAAATAAACTTTTTGAGCTTTTAAATGTATTATAATTAGTCATTCTTCACTTTAAACAACCCAAAGTGGTATTTTGATCTGTTCACGGATTTCTGAGTAGGAATCCTCTAAATACCTGCGCTCTCAACAGCAGCCCCTCTCATACCCACAGAAACGAGCGGGTCCTCACATGCTTACATCACAAGTTGAGACCTGCCCCCTCCAGGAAGAGTCTGCTCAGCCCCCAGGCTAACACAAACACTTTATCCACAAAGCTAGTGGTGATCAGCTAGCTTCGCGAGCCTAACACCTCTGGCTATTGCCTGGAGGGAAAAGACCATTTCCTGGAGGTAAAAGGTGGAATACTGTTTTCTGGAGGAAAAAGGGAAAAGATTATTTCCTGGAGGAAAAAGCCAGTGACGACTTTCAAGAACTGGTTTGAACGTCTATTTCTGAGGAAAGGTCTGTGGCAGGGCCCCAATCACACACACATTCACTCCTAGGGCCAATTTAGAGTCACCAATTAACCTATGAAGCATGTTTTTGGACGGTGGAAGGAAGCCGGAGTCCCCGGTGAAAACCCACGCATGCACGGGGAGAACATGCAAACTCCACACAGAAAGGTCCCAGCCGGGAGTCGAACCGGGGCCTTCTCGCTGTGAGGCAAGAGCGCTAACCACTGCACCACCGTGCAGCCCTTTTGTCTAAATTCTTTGACTGAATTTCACCACAAAATGAACCCATTAGCCATCACCATTTTGTCTGCGCCAAATTTTGGGGATAAATGGCCGGCCTACACTGCATGTACATCAATAATATGAAAAAAATTCATCATTTTTTGTGGATGGCACAATGATGAGGCTCTAGGTTGATGTCATGAAATGGGCGGCACCCTCAAGAAATGAAAGGTGTTTTGGCAATCTGCCAGTCCAACTCTTCCTCCTCTGTTGGCTCCGCCCTCCTAGCAGGACATCAGGTGGATCTCATCACTGATCAGCAGTGTGTGCTTCCACTCTGATTGTATAAAAGAGCTAGAGAAGATCTCTTCTGTAAGCAAAACACTCTGAACCTGTGTGGAAAAAGGATGCTTATGGAAAACTGAAGAGGCAGCCGGTAAGCCCTTGCTTTTCATCCCTGACTGCAGTCAAGTTTTGGATGGCCTGCTTTTTGCTCTCTGGCATTTAGTTACTTACCTGCTGGCTGAAGCTGTTTCAGTTACTTACCTGGTGGTTTTCCTTCTGCTGTTCAAGGTTTTTCACCTGAAGAATTTCAAATGAAGCTGAAGAATTTCAAAAGAAACTGAAGAGATTTTCAAGGGGAGCAGAAAAGGTTTCCAAAGGAAACTGAAGAGGTTTTCAACAGAGGCTGAAGGGATTTTCACCTGAAGGAAGCTAAAGTAAAGCTGAGCTAAAGCAAAGGCGAAAGAAACCTGAAGGAACCTTAAAACTGGAGCTGAAGAAAACTGAAGCTAAAGTTAAAACTAAAGGAAAGCTGGAGTGAAGGCTGAAGAAAAGCCAAAGGAAAGTAAAAGGAAAACCAGAAGAAAAACAAAGGGAAATCTTAAAGCCAAGATCAAAGTTAAAGCAAAATCAAGCACAAAGAAGAAAGAAAAGAAAGTTCAAGAAATTGAAGAGGAAAGTAAAAGCTCAACTTGAAAGTCCAAAATACCACACTCAAAGCAAAACCCAGAGCAAAAATACTACAGTAAAACCATTACTAATAACAAAAAACTGAAATCATTGCTTCAACTGAAAAATAAATTAAATCTGAGTGAAATCCTTGTCCATCTCTTTATTCCAAAGTATCCTATCCTTTCAAGTGTGGGAATCCACACAGTTAAAAAACCACAGCGCTTGACAAAAGGCAATCAAGAGATCAAGTTGTTTTACTTCCAGGCGTGAAAATAGTTCACAAAAAGAACTTGTATTTCACGAATAATTTGTTTTTTAGTGTGCCAAAGGTGATATATGATCATATATACGGATATAGTTTAATCGGAAAGACTTTAGAAATTATGGTAGGGCCCCTTTAAATAAGTGAACTTTGTTTTTGTCCCAAAGAAAGTTTCAAATTCTGTTAAATTTAAGGATCCTCTAACTAACAACAAACAAAAGTCCCTCTCTCAAAGTCATCTTTACACCATTTTTGATGAGTTCAGAGTTGAGGTTCCATCAAAAAACCTCATGAGAAAGAGTTTAGTCAACTATTCTTTAGGAATCTTGGGTGAAAATCCATGCTATGGCACTGCCCAGGAGGTACATTTTCTGTTTGATTTTAAAATAAGGAATCCTTTTGCTAATAGAATAAATAGATCAGAAACTTCCATAATTTAGAAAGATATTACTCTAGTTAATACAAATACCAAATCTCGCATTTGGAAGAAAAAAAAGAGTAGTAATATGTGAATTAATATTTGATAACGTGTCTTTAGATGATAGAAAAAAATGGGATCTGTAGTAACTCCAGACATGACCTCTCTGGTGTTCTACTGTACTTTTATCATCAAAATCCAATGACTACCTGTTGCCCGATACAGGAGGGAGCGAAGCAGTTCCACCTCGGTTTGAAGCTCAGCCAGCCGGAAGTGAACGGTTTGGTGGTAAAGGACCGGGAGCTTGAAGATCTTCCTCTGCCGGGTGTACTGGATGGTCTCCTGGATGATGTTTTCCATGGTGGTCACAACTAAAGGAGAAAAAGTCCAGTGTTTATGTTCTTTGATTTACTGTAACTGTAACACCTGACGCAGGTGTTAAACAACTAGTTAAATAAATACATTCATAAATATAAAAAATAAGATTTGAGTGCTTATCTCACTGGAACTGATTTTCAAAGAGAAACTAAAATGATGGGGAAAGAACGGAGGATTACGTGTGATGAGCAAACGCTGCCTGGTAAAAGTGGGGTGATTTACTTGAACCACTCACTGTTGGCCACTGCCCAGAGCCTCTCTTCCTGGAACTGCAGCATCTGATAGGTGAAGCCCATGCCTTCTTCCCCAATGACGTTCTTGCAGGGCACATGGACATCATCAAAAAACACTTCAGCTGTGTCTGATGACCACATACCCATTTTATCAATCTTACGGGCAACGTTGACTCCTATTTTAAGAAAGACGAGAAAAGGGTAAAAAAAAAAAATGCTGCTTATTATTCACATTCATACACTATCAGTGCATGGATTTAGTATAAAAATGACAGCTAAGTCTAACAATCACCTGGCAGATTCATGGGCAAACAGATGAGAGATTTGTTCCTGTGCGGGGGCCCATCACTGGTGTTTGCCAGCAAACACATCCAGTCAGCTTGAGTACCGTTGGTGGTCCACATTTTGCCCCCGTTTATCACATACTCATCCCCTTTTCTCACAGCCTTGGTCTTGATACCTGAATCAAAACAATTACCACAATTGAGTGTCACTTTAAGCAGTCTTGTTCAAAACTGTCTGAGAGCCCAAACTATGATTCCACTTAGTGTGAGTTTGGCACCTTTCCTGTTAGTGAATTTGGGTGCAGTAGCATGAATGACCACTTATAACCGGTGAAGTTTGAGTTAATTTGCTGTGCTGATAACGAAGAATGGAACAATTTTGTAGATTTAATGATATTCTGAAAAATTCTGTCAAACAAATTGCAATCATATCATTTCTGAAAGTTTTTTTGAAAGGATGCAGTTTATTATTAACAAAAACAAAAATCATTCGGAAAAATATCCAATAGACAAAAGAAGTAGGTGGAGGAGCAAAAACACTTTGGTATTCAAAAAAAAAAATCTGAGCATCCACATGATAGTTATAAAAATGATCTTTTAGCTTAAAAACTTGACATTAAAGTCCCACTCTGATCATCGGCTATTTTAAAAGTGGTCTTTAAATTATGGAGTCATTATTACTTAAAATAAAAAAGTCTGAGTTGTTTTCTTGGACGTAGTTTCTGCAGAGCGGCAGGAGTTCATTTAAAATTCACCAGGACTGTTGACACAGATTAACCCCACCCCCTTTTCCCACCCTTTTGCTGAGAGTTCGGAGCAGGGAGCTTGTCGCCTGACTTGTGTATTTTCTACATCACAAACAAGCTCTTTTTCAAACAGCATTTTTTCATCTGCTCCTGATTCACAACGATTTTAATAAAGAGACTGTGGTGGTTCTAGGCTTAATGTTTAGGGCTGGGTATCGATAATAATTTCCAGAATTGATTAAATTCCATTCACCAGAGCCTGGATCCATTCGGTTACAATTTTTAAAAATTCTTTCAATCCTCTAAATTCAATCCGATTTTATTTATTTTTGAGTTCAGGGTTTAAACATTTAGACACATTTGTTTGAAACCACATTAATAATCTACTTTATGTTTTGAACATATTTAAATTAATCTGATACAGTTCACATATTGCAAAATGTATTAGTGAAATAATAAGATTGTTAATATCATTCAGTGTTACATGGATTCTCCAAAGGAGAAGTTCTAACAAAAATGTTCAGATCATTAACATTGTAAACATTGTTCGGCCTCTCCTGGAGGGCATTTCAGTTTGGCCACAAGGTGGTGATCACACTACAGCAGTACACTTTTTTCAAGAAGAATAGGCAAAGAATGCGCAAAAAAAAACAAAAAAAAAAAAACGGTGATTTAGACCAGAAATGGTTACTTTAAAAAATATTTCCTTCAGAGAGTTTGGAAAATTTATGTCTGTGAGTTTATAAAGATGTTCATCTAGTCAGCAATGTACGTTTAAGTCGTTAGCATTAGCCGTCCAATGGAAAATTCCATTAAACGTTAGCATCAAGCTAGAGGACTTTAGCTTTATGTGCTAAATCGGTCTATATTTTTATGGATCGATCATGTATCTATTAAGCTCAGATCGATTCAAATTGATTCATTGATTTTATCAACCCATACCTATTCATATTCTTTAAATATCTCCTCCATCGTTAAAAAAATGCCACAAAAGCATGAAAAAAAAGGATTTTTATCAGAGTGGGTCTATAATGAACCATCAAATGCTGCAGTAGGTGGATACTATTAACCCTTTAATACCAGAGCTTTAGCTCCAGTGTTGATGTTCTTTAACCTACCATAACTCTTTAACCTTTTACACAATTAACACAATTCCAGATGATTCACACTGATTGCATAAGCGGTTCAAGAGTTATGGTAGGTCAGACAGTATGTGTCATTCAGGTGTCATTGGCAAAGTCTCTGGTAGTAAAGCAGAAATTGATGTAAAGAATTAAAATTAAAAGAAAAAAGTGCTCTTATCGTAAAAAAATGAAACAGAAAAAGATTAGAAGTAGATCAATGATAAGGAAACGGAAGAAAAAAACCTACTTGAGACATCGGAGCCAGCTCCAACCTCACTGACCCCAAGACAAGCCACTTTGTCCCCCATGACTGAAGGAAGGAGGAACTCCTTCTTGAGCTCATCTGAGCCAAACCTACACAGATGCACAGAAATGATCAACCAAACACGACACCAAATCCCTTGTTGAATAACCCAATATGAAAATATATCCTTAAACTTTTACTGCTTCTAGCCTGAATATCATTGGCTGACAAATATTTTGTCGTATAACTTTGGCAATACACAGTCACAGTTCCAGGACTGCCATGTTTGAAGCAATTACAATCCCTGAAGGACAGATGAGGAGGCTCCCATGACACCACTCGCCCTCCTCTGCAGTTTTCTTTATTCATAAACCTCGTTAAAGGCAATTCTAGATGTCTTAATTAAGCTCTTGAGAGTCCAGCTGTCTATTGCAGTGAATTCTGCCTCGTGTCAAAGTGGCTTTTAAGCAGGGGAACATCCGAAATTCAAACCAAGGTCCAACGTTGATGAGATGAAATATTTCGCACACTTTTAAGAGCAGATGTTTACAGCAATAGCTGGGGAATTTAAAAAGTGCAGTAATTTTAATAATAAAATTCTCAACAAATTCAATTATTATGTGGCCATTTTGCTCTTTTCACACCAAATGATGTTCAGAACTGGGACAAAGAGGCCGTCTCCCTCTGGAGCTCTATGATGGCTCTGTGATGCCCCAGTGTTTTTACTCAACATGCTTTTGTTTGAACAGGTGAACATGGGGCCTTCAAACATCTGGAAATTATACCAAAAAAGGAAACACAGCTGTAAAAGTCCATAACTAATTGCATTTAGGTGATCTAAAACAAACAAACATTGAAAAAGACAAAATATAAACCTATAAAGTATCTTGTTTTAAGGATATATTCTAAAGAAAACAAACAAATAAATAAATTCTTTAAGTTGTTATGACTGTTCCAAGTTTTATCTGCATTTATTATATTGCTAAAATTATGGTCTTTTTTTGGTATTGCATATGATTTTCACATTACAACTAGTTCTGCCATTCGATTATTTATTTGTGGTATTAATTAATCGTGACCTGTAATTAATTAATATATTTTAACTGCAAATATATTTAGCCTAATCACTGCTGTGAAAACCCTACATTTTAAGTATTTTCATTTAAATTTGAGACATTGTGGTGAAGTAAAAGATAAAAATATAACAAAAAAAGTGGATTTATGCAAACTATTCCAGAGTGCTCAATTTACCACATCAAAAAACATTTGTAACATTAGAGCGTCTTAATAATACCATACTACATACGTTGATGTACTTAATTCCACAGTTTATCATAACAGCAAAACAGTATAACAAACATGGTTGATTTTATAGTTTCTTTTAACCTGTGTGGTAAATTTGATTGTCCTAAATACTGGGATGAAGCAGAAGAGAAATAGGGAAGGGAATAAAAGGAGGAGGAAATGAGACACGAGGAGGTGACAGAGGGGGAATTTCAAAATTTAGACTTTGTTTCTTTGAAACAAACATTTGCTTCATCCTCTGGACCAAAACAAGCATTAAGAGGTGAACTTCCCCTCTTTTTTTAACTTCTCGTGATGATCACGCTCTTCAGAGAGGAGGAAAACCGAGACCAGAGTACAGTCAATGAAGCTGTTATCATGACAATGTGATGCATCGCGTTTCAAATAGTCTGCTTTTTATGAAAAATGATCTAAAGTTAAAAAATAAGAGGACTAAACTTTTAATCATGGATTTAACATTTATTTTTTTGGTATGAGCGGGATAATGCTCTTCCAGGTGTGCATTATCAAACATGAACGGCTTCACGCAGGAAGCAACCGTCCGATGTGGAAATGAGATTAACGTAATTAGAAAAAAAGAAAAAAAACACACTAAAATGTCTGTAATTAATTAACACAATAATTTAACAGCCCTAATTACAACCATTAACTGTATATGAGAACTGGAGCGAGAGAGTGTGATGTCACCCGTAGAGAATGACTTACTTCCGGCTCCAACCAAATGAAGTCCATTTAGTGAACACCTTTTTCAATATGAACGCCGCCATGTTGGAGCCAGACGACGTCAATAAGCAGTGATTGGTCTGAATTGATTTGAGTGATTGTTTCTACGGCAACCATTTTCACCAATCAGGAGTGAGTTTTTTGGAAGTTCACTTGAAATACGGCTCAGGATATTCTGTCAATCCAACATTCGATTGTTGGACATGGGGGGACAGCATATTTTTATTGTGGCATCTAACTGGCCAGTTTATAAGTTGCATAACTTGCACTAAAGTAAAAATATCATGAATATTAAATAACATGTTCAAAAAAAATGTAACAGACCAAGAAAGGTTATTCTGACAAATCGAAAACACTGAGTATTGCTGTTCATTTTTCAATTGAAGTCCATGAGATTTTGGCTTCTTGGGACCAGCAGGTACTTCCTGTTTGGATCACGATGTAGGAGGGGGTCACTCAGTCCAGTTCTCATTTACAGTCAATGACTACAACAAGTGAAATGTCTCATTTTTGCAAGTAACCACACCTTGTTACACCGAAACCCATTTCTAAATAGACAAATCTAAACAATATATTTAAAAGTTGGTGCAAAATATAGAAGCATTAACAGTAAAACAGCCCCTAATGTTGTACAATTAAATATAATTACAGACTTTACCTGGCTAATGCTGGAGTAGTCATGTCGGTTTGAACCCCGATCGCCATGGGGATGCCTCCACAGCGGATGTTACCCAGTTCCTCCGCCACAGCAACACTGTAGCTGAAGTCAAGTCCCAAGCCTCCATACTCTACAAAAACAAGCAAACCTCAAAGTTATTTCTGTAAATGAGTTTCTGAAAATTTGACAGCTAATGCAAAGAGCATCGCTGTAACAACCCTTCCTCTCTCCCACTTCATCCCCTTTTGTTATCTCTGTGAGAACATCTTGGCAGGATTGTGCAGTATATTCTGAAGTGATCTGCTGGCACCGATGGGTGCACTCAGATTAATAACGGCCATGTTATCCTTAATTACAACATCTGTAATTGTGTGTTAAGAAACACTGCTGGGACACCAGAAGAGTTAGCCGAGTGCTATCTAATCCGATATGTATCATGAGATTAAATGTAAAAGGATATATGGCTATATTAAACTAGCTTTTTCAGATTTGATCAAATCTGTTCCATACAAACGTCAAATTAATGGATGTCTATTTCCTACAGTGTGAGTGCGGGAACGCTTAGAGACCTCAGGTCCTTAATGGATTTGTGGAGCACATGGTTACAGGTAAAGGTTCATCTCTTTACATTTTTTTTGTCATGTAGTCATTACCTAGAATACCTGTCCATTTTTAACAAGAAGACTTTGAGTCTGCTATTTTCTCCTTTGAAACCCATCATAAACACGTCCTTTCATGCTCCATTTTCTATCTGTATCGGTTTAGTGAAAAAAGATGTAAACAAAAACAAAAGAATGACAACATGTTCTTGAGACAGAATCTAATTTCTGAGTGGAGGCTGTTCGTCCGACTCCTTTACTGAAGAACTGCTGGACGGCAAATGATGGGAAATGCGCAGAAAAAGGAGAAACTTTTGATCAGCAGCAAAAAAGAAAAACTAAAATATCCACATTGAAAATGATTTACATACAAAGAAGATGTATATCACCAGATATTATGGTTAAGATTCACTATCCTTTAGTAAAATTATCTTCTAAAGAGAGATGTACAGCAGTGCTCCCCAACCAACTTCAGGCTATGGAATGGTTTAAATTAGGTAGTATTTTTATGGACTGGTTCAAACGGGGCCAAAGTGGTGCGGGGGTTGGGGACCACTGCTTTACAATATTCCTTAGCTCAAAGAAAAACATATGAACGGAAACTCCAGCTAAATCTACTTGTTCCAGTCAGATTTCATGACAGTATTGTCTTATTTTGAAAGGCTGGCAGGAGAAAATGCCTTCTTACAAAAGGAGGATTGCAGAATTACTTAATTACTAAATAAGAGTTCTGGTGTAATTTCTAGGTATAAATGAAACCAAGGGTGAAATGTCTGGAACATTACATCACCAGTTTAAAGAAAATGTTATATAGTCCTAATAGAAGGTAGAAAGCTCAATAAAAAGGCACTACTATTATCGTTTTTGGACAGACATCACCAATAGGTTCAGTTAAACTCTTCAAATGTGAATTACAGTCAAAAATGTGTTTTTCCTGATGGCTCTTGGACCCAAATGTCATCACCACAACACCGTCACGCTCTGATTTGTGAGTTGGGACCCAAAACGAAGCAGATCTTGTCTTCTAAACACAGAAAATCTATCCAGTTCATCTCAGAGTGCGAGCTCCTGTCTGAGGCAACAAGAAAACATGATTTCCACATCCGCAGCTGTCACTGAGACTCAAGCGTGGAACCTGGACGACACCATCTGATTACTGCTCAATCAAATGTCGGCTGACGGTTCTTCATTTTGGATAAATGTCTTGATAACATCCAGCCAGTCAAAAGTAACAAGCCTGGGCATCTGTGACCGCTCAGTGCTAAAATGTCCTATGATTAAATACGGCCTGCCAGCAGCTGAATAATGGATGTGGTGGCTGACTGACAATGAATAATTATGAGAGGATTGACCATATTGAAGTCTCCAACCCTGGTAAAGTGGTCTAATATCACCTGTCAGACTGCTTATCGAATATTGAAAAGCAAAGTCTGGCAGGATGTCAAAGATGGAATAAAAAAAAGGGACAGTCTGAGAGAAAGAGTAATAGTGGAACAAGTTAAAAGGTAGTGTTGGAGCCCAGCATAAGAGGAAACAGGTGCAGGCTGTGCAGTGATAAGTATGGAGCCCTGCAAACCCTGCAGGGGCTAATGTGAACAAAGGGAAGCACCAAGGTTTATCCTACTTGAAACAAAACAGCAGGCTGGCTGGTTGAAAAAGCAAGCAGAGAGAAATAAAACTGTCACACATTTCACCCAAACAGAAGTTTGTGCAGATGTTCTTCTCTGTATGTTTATACTGGGTGGAGCACCATACACTAAAATACACGGATTTAGGAGCAAATGGCGGCAAAAAACCCCACGAAATTCCCTTTTTTATAGTTTTCCACAAAAGCTGAAATGACTGGAGATAACTGCTTTAAATGCCATGACATGGCCTCTTTCATTTAAACTGAGTTCAATTTATAAATGTCTGAATTCTAGTAATAATGTAAAAATAATTGAATAATGGATATTGGCTCTAAAGCAATTTAATCCTTTTTTATTAAATTACAAAACCCTGGATTAAAGACAGAATCTTCCTTCTAGTTCATAAAAGTTTATTAAATTTGGATTTACAGTCAATCAACTCTCTATTGAAAAGTTGTAGAAATAACTGTCAAAAATCAATCAGCTTATTTTTTTGGCGGCTTTACACGACGACGAGTCAAAAAAGGTCTTTTTAAATTAAAAATGATTAATGAACAGATAAAAAATTGTTATTGTAGGACATTTAAAAAGCATAAAAAATGCAGCCTGTCAAAAGGAAAAAAGTACAGGCTGCCTGGATGTTTCAGTTAGGAAGGGGACAAGGTCATTTTTATGTACTAATCTGCAGAAAACTCCCTGTCGGAGCTGAAGGAAACAGGCAGTGTGCCAGGGGTCACCGTGGTCCTCTCCCTCAGTGTAGCAGCCCTGGAAAAACTTCCTGCTCTTTTTAACAGTAAATGTTGAGGGGAGAGCGTTAGTTTGTCTATAAGCAGCACAGACATCCTCATTTGTTTTTAACCACACTTAGTGATTATAATCAATAGAAAAGAAGCAGCTCCAAATCCTGGTGTTACATTCTGAATCAAATAATGTGTTCAAAGGTTCGTTTATACCTTTGTATGAAAAACAGGTGTCACAAAATGGAAAAAATTTGAAAAAATTGAAGCTAGTGCTGTAAGAGTCTTTATTTTTTAAGGTATTCTACAAAAGAATGTCTTTTTATGAGAGTCCACTTAGTCTTTAAAGTGTTGTTGGCTCTTGTTCTCTCCTGACTAAAGGCAGGAATAAACCAGGAAAAAGTTGTTTTTCCTTGCTTGTTCCTCACATAAATCTAATTTTCCACTAATCCAAGCATTTAAATCAATTTACTCTTGTTTGTTTTTAAACTCTGATTCAAAGGTTAGCGCTCTAGAACAGAAAAATAAAGTCGTGATGACTCATCTGCAAGCTGTGGTAAATTTTATTATCGTCTTTTTTATCGTTACATGTCATTCAAATGTTCTAGTTTATGTTTTGTGAATCTAAACATCACAGCACATAAATGCTTTCAAAGAAGCTTTTAGTTTGATAGAGGAACACAAGCATAGCAGGAGAAAAATGTTCAATCAGTCATGCAAAGAATCTAAACCAGCTTGTTTTGTCCATTTGGTTTCTTATACATATATATTACTACATGATAGCATGCAGCCTGTTAAAAAACAGTCCACAAGCCCCCAGTCTACTGCTGGGCTGATCCAAGTCCCTAATCTTGTCAAGTAATGCCTAATGCCTGTAGACTCAGCACTTTTTAATTCCCTCGCCCTCCCTTTTCTCTGACCTACAGACTTGTGGTGGAGTCCTCTGTGGAGACTTTACATGACGCCATGTATGCACATGCTTAGCTTTCTGCGTCACTTCAGAGCCTGTAGCACAGTTTTTCACCAAAATATACATGTGCTGAAAGTCCATTTTCTTCCTCGCAAATTGCTAGTTACACACAAGCACGGTGATAGAAAAATGTGGAGTACCGTCATGAGCTTTGTGATAGCCTTCCATCTGTTGAGGCAGCAGCAAAGCTGGGTACACGTGTGGTTATAAGATATCTAGTTAGCTGCATCTGTTGTGGATAGGACTGGGTATCAAATAATGAAGCAATTTATTCCCAATTTGATTTACAATTTGATGCGATTAGATTAAGCAAAAATTCATTTTTGAAAACTCAATTGGAAAAGCAGCTTTGATTGAATATGAAAACAGTTTTTGTATGACTAATGATTATACTGGGAAAAGGGAAACTTTCAATTATGAAATTATGAAATAAAAAAAATGCTCATTGAAAAGAAAAGACATCTATTGGTATGATAAATGGCTCATAAACTAATTAGAATAGTACATTTTTTTAAATTAAACTAAGTCTTATTATGAGACAATGGAGGTCCCTTCAATACATCTGGGAAATGTCACAAAAACAAATAGCTTGATCTTTACCAACTGGCTTGTTGACTCCAAGGAAGCCAGCGTTTCCCAAGATCTTGAAGATCTTGTGGGCTGGAAATATCCCATCTGCTTCCCACTGATCCACATAGGGGTTGATCTCCTGGTCGATGATCTACAGCACAGATAATGGAAACATAAAATTAATTAGGAGGAACAAATCTTAGTAAATCTTAGGAATGAATGGATGTTCCATTTTTTTTTAATCTGTTTCTATTATGACCAAAAACAGAACTTTGCATATCTTGTTTGTTACAAACACATGGAACACCACTTTTTTATGCAGACTCCTGGCCAGTTAAAAACAGAAGTAGCTTTGCCACAATTCAGTTTTATTTATAGCCCAATATCACGATGCAATCGTCTCAGTGGGTTTACCGCTAACTGTACAAAGACATTAAGTCAGTCATAAATCCAGCTCTGTTCATTTTGTTTTCTCAGAAACACAGCAAATTCCTAGTTTAACCTTTTCATTGTGAACATCTATAGTGTTACCTCCCCCATTTTATTATCTGCATTAAAAAAATACGAGGTCTGTTGACTATGTTTTGTAGTGTAGGGTACAATGGAAGACCTTGGAAATATTCTATATTAGAGTGCACAAAAAAAAAGAAAAAAACAATCTTGAAACTGAAATCCAAACTTGTACTTTGGTGTGGGACAGCAGCCAACCCATCAACTATCAACAAAGACTCAGGTACAGCTGCCACAAAAGATAAGACCGCAATAATACATACTCTTAGAGTGAATTAAAGACGAGAGGAGCAGTGCCAAGAGAACAAAATTCATTATTCTGAAGCTACTTTCCCTCTAGAAATAGTCATCTGGTTTGGTTTGGTTTGCATACACACAACGCTCTTAGAAACAAAGCAAATTCTGAAGCAAATCAAACTGCCTAGAATAACTATGCAGTTACACGTGGCGCTATTGCCTGACCAAGATGGGCAAAAAAAAAAAACAAGAAAACCGACTACTCCAACTGATCCTCTGGTTATAACCTTAAAAAATGTTGCCTTTACTTCTTCCCTGCACCAACCTTATTCTGATACATATTCTTTTAGAAATTGTACTACTTTTTAATTGGAGCTGTTGCTTCAGTTTCACATTGTGGTGCAGTAATTTCTCACCTCCTAATATGTGGCCTTAACGACATGTACTCCCTTTGCCTTACTTTCTCTCTTTAGCTCACTAAAGTGAAGTGAGATATGTTTGATCTGCGCCACATTTCAGGTGAGATTCCACCTGGTTGTTAAAGCCTGCTAAAATCTGGCAATATTTAAATCCATCCTAAGGGAAAATGGTGCCAACTGACTTTCATACGTTACCAAAAGTGAAGACTTAAGATGATCTGTGACCGATTAAATCAAAAACATAAATGAAGCTGCTCTGGAATGTCTCTCAAACACATTTTTGTTGCATCTTTGTCTCTTGTGTATAGCATTGAGATGAGTCATGAAAACGTGTGCGATGAGTACAAAGTGGGCTACAACCTGATTCTGAAATAGATGTTGGAACAAGTTAACCTTGATTGTGACTCATGTCGAGCACCTGGAAACGGTCCACAGCTGGAGAAGCACTTGTGAATTGACAGTCTATTAAGACTCGATGTCTGTAGAGATTTGTCTAATAGAACAGACTATTCATCCCTTTGCTTTGGTTACAATTCATGTTGATATCATCCGTCTGATTCATGACAGGCTGAAGACTTTGTCAGCAATACTTCTGAACACACAGGACATCAATTGTAGCCAAGAGGTGATTTGGTGCAAAAATATATGACATTATGTCTATTTTCTTTGTCCATTGTATCAGTACAATGTAACTTCAAAGTAAACCTAATACTGCAGAAGTGAATTAAAAAAATTTAACAGAAATAAACCATTAATTCTGTCAAGCCAATAGAAATAAAATACCATATATTTGAACTAATTAAAAAGCATAACTAGAACAAAGATTTAAAAGATTTTCTTTAACATTTAAAGACCTTTAATCCAGCCAAAACAAATGAATCCAAGCTTGCCAACAGTTTTATAACAATGGGTTAAAAACATCAAGATTCACGGAGGACAGGATGTCATCTTTCCACATTCCAAAAGCGGAAAAGAGGAACTGCTGTTAACAGAAAGCCAAAGCGCGGAACAAAATCGAGGCTCACACACAAAAAAGTGGATTCCAAAACAAACAGTAAAAAGGAAAAAAAAAGTAAGTACTCACTGCACTTAATCTACAATTTGTACTCAAAGTTCAAATCCTGAGGAGGAAAAAGGGAGGAAAGATTAATTGTTGGAAAGATCATTGTGGACTTATCCATGTCCTTAAGAAATGTTATTTTGCACTGCTCGTCTAACATACCAGAACAGTTTCGTATAATTGAAAGGCCGTCTGCTGAGCCAAAGTCAAAAACACAGCATTGCTGAACATTTTCAAATGTCAAATCCTCAGCTTTGATGCCAAACCAACAATCTAGATGTCTCATTAAGACATGGGCTTCCCCGTCAGATACAGCAGATTTGTAGTACACTGGCTTATAGGTACTATGTTGAGTATTTTACATTGAAATGAGTGACCTAAAAATGTTAAAACTTACAAATGATTCAGTCTGAACGGTAACAAATATTCATAGGTATCATTTTAAATATACCACATAGTCAAAGTTGAAAACACAATGAATACATTGTAACTCTTGTGCTATCCATGGCATGTTTCCGTTAAAAGTGGGGTCATCTGGACCCCACAAAAAAGCAAACTGATCTTTTTTTTCAAGGATTTTTTATCTTCACTGGTGTCCGTGGCATGAAATCGTGTCCACCTTTGTCATGGCAGGGATCACACATCAATGTAATCATAGGGGATCCCTCAAGGTTTCAATTGTAAAAGCCTGTTATTTGTCCCAAAAATTAAAAATTAATAGCTTTTGTTTAAGCTGAAACTTCTTGAAATTTGGCAATTTTTCAGCAGTGTGGGACCACAGAATCCACAAGGTATCCCATTCAATCTAAACTCTTAAGAAATGTTTTAAACATTCCTAAATTTAAAGGCTGCATGTTGTACTATCTTCTGTACCAACAGGCCACTGTCCACGAAGAACACTGAACCATTCCTGAAAAGGTAAGAAATAAAGCCGGACTATGTCGAGGTATTCCTTATGGTTAGGAATACCTATGTGAAGCCTGAACACTGCCCAGTAAACTGATGGCCTTGTGGTAGAGTGTCCACCCTGAGACTGCAAGGTTGTGAGTTCAAATCCAGGCTGAGTCATGCAAAAAGACTATAAAAATGGGACCCAGTTCCTCCCTGCTTGACATTCAGCATTAAGGGGTTGAACCAACAAATGGTTCCCAACAGCAACAGTGTCTGCAACTCACTGCTCCTCAGGGGATGGAACAAATGCAGAAAACAAATTTACAAGTAATCGGGACTTTAGTTACTCAGCTTCAAGCTCCCTCCCAGATGGTTGAGCTTCTACTTTGACTCTATGCAGAGCTCTGTAGTCCAACCAATTTAAGTTGCACACCTGCCCTAATTTCTCAATGATGCAACTAATAAAATCTTAGCAGTAAACCTATCAATTTGAGGTATTAAAAAAAACTCAGCGATTTTAAAAGTCTCCCTGTGGTTCAACAACAGACATATTAATCAGAGACACTGATAGGCGATAGCCAGGAATATTCAGATATTCCTACAGTTGCAAATGGGATCAGATGGAGGTAAGTTGTTATCCAGGAAGCAGAGGCAGATGATGATGACAGCAGATAATAAGAAAGAGTGCCTATTTTTTTGTTAAGAATGTTCAGGCCTGATCCGTAGGAAAATTGAAAAACATGGTCCCATTGAAGACAATTTACTCTGGTTGCACAGCAGCATGGACTCATAGCGGTGGTGCTTTGATTAGAAACCATTATAATCAGTTAAAGCAGGTCGCTAAAAGCCCAGCGGCCCAAAGGTAGCCAGCTGCACCGTGGAGCAACAAATTCATTGCGGTCCTATTTTGTTAGCACACTGATTGTGATAAGATGCACTGTCCTGCAAAATTGGTGGTTATTACAAGATCCTATACGTAGACTGAACAGCGCTGAAGACGTTGTCAGTCGTACTGCACACACTACAGGGAAAACATGCTGCTTCGTGAACAGGGGACAGCTGTTGGCTTCAATTAATGTGAGGACAATGTGAGCGCTTTTATTATGAAAATGAACTTGTTTGTTGTCCGCATTAATCACAAGGAGGGACTGTTTGAAGAGTAAGCTTGATGACAGTTAATTCCATTTATGGTGAGTGGAGTCAAATATTTTCAGAGCAAACATGTTTGTTCCTACCTCAAACAACTATGCCTTTGCTTAAAAAAACAATAAGGGGTTCAGGTGAGAAATATTGACAGCTCTTAATAATAGAACAATGGTGCATTGTGCAGGAACATTACATTTGGTGACAACTGTGTTTTTGACAACACAAGGAGAAGAAGTTAAAATAATAATAAAGAGAGAAGAGAATGAGCTGGGTGAGAACACAGTTTAAGGCTGTGGAATATTGAGTTTATATCATAATAAATACTGCAGTTGCCTGTTCTTACAGCAAATGACACAGTTTTAATGCAAATTTGATTACAGAGAGCAGAAGAAGAAAATTGGAAAAGACGAAAAAGGTAAATTCAGACTTCGAGGAAGTAAAAAAAAAAATCTTTGTTAGGCTGAGGATTAAACCAAAACCCAAATACTTGCTGATAATTTTGTAAAACATATATAAGCATTGGGGTGAAATCATAAAATTCCTTTCGGTGTATAAATGTCAAATAGATTGGCTCAACCAGTCTCCCGAACTCAGATACAGTACACCACATAATAACATGCACTGTGTTTATTGTAAAGACTGTCTAAGTCAAAGTGCCTTTGTTTGTGTTTTTCCCCTAACTTGTCCAGTCCAACACTTAAGCAAAAATATATATGCAGAATTTATCTTATGTTAGATTCGATTTTATTAAAAACTGAGTAGCTCTGGACACCCAAAGTGTATATCTATAACCCATTTCCTATTTGAGGCCAATCATAGTATAATACATGGCTTTTTGGGCCAGACAGAAGGGAGGTATAGTAGGGAAGGGTGGCATGGCTAAAAAGGAAGACAGAAAAATATAGAATAATATAGAAACACAAAAGGGGGAAGGGAGGGGGACTACTAGAGCAACAAGTTGTTGGGGTTTATCATTATCTTTTTCATTTGCAAGGAACTTCCTAGTGGAGCTAGAACTGTGCACAAACACACATATCTGCACATTCAAACATCCATACAGACACAACATAATCCTACTGACTGCACATTTCGAAGCAGACTCACAAATACAAAATCCAAGAACAGACTGGCGTACACAGAAAATAACCATGCACACATGTAAATAAATATCGATCATATATTTCATGCATATAAATGTCTGTGTCCAAGAGTGATTGGGTGGGTGTGTGTTTAAGTGTGAAATATATGATCAAGGCAAAGACAAAAAAAAATTAAAAAAATAAAGGCAGGGAATTAGACACTCCTGTACCGAACCCAGAACTGGCACCAAAGAGTACAAGGGCACAGAGACGGATACTGCAAGCTTCACAACAGGTGGAAACTGGCCTCTCTGAAGTGCCCAGGGTACAGCACAAAGCCCCACCCAGAAGGCGTCCACACAACACCCTAGGTACCATCTCCAGGCCGCCTCACCAAAAGTCTGTTACATGCCAAAGTGTGGGGGTTGAGAAAAAAAAATGCACAGGAGAGGTGGAAGTCCCCAGCAGGAAGTAAAAAGAATGATACACAAGGACCAAAAAGCTCTCTTTGCCATGCCGACCATGGGAAAGAGTAGAGAAGTCCATCACATGAGGGTGAGGATCAGAACCAGCCCCACAGGGCCACAACAATCCCAAGGTCAGATCAGTTTGTGATAAATGCTCTACCCAAGAGTCCCCCTGCCCTACCCCTTCAGCAGCCAATGGACAGCAGTTTAAGAGCATAAAGTGAGATGCAATCATCCATCCATATTCTAAACTCACTGTATTTCAGGGGCGGAGAAAGGACAGTTCACCAGTCTATGTAGAGCAACACAGAGACAAACAGCTACACACGTTCACATTCACACCAAAGAGATAGTTTAGATTCCCCATTTAACCTTGAGTTGCTGGAGAAAACCAACACATGTATGGAGAAAATATGCAAACTCTACACAGAAAGGACCCAGTCAGGGTTCAAACAAGTGTGGTGTGAAGCGAAAAGGTAACCCTTTACCCCACCATCCAGTCTGTTTTAAATCCAATGTAGTGCAAAAAAGATAAGTCTAGAGCCCAGCAATGAGACCTCTGCTACTCTGCAAAAGAATCTAACTGCTATCAGTTGTATTTGTGATCTCAAATGTTTTTTTTTTTCTAAACCCATAGCTCTCATAGGTGAGGGCAGTACCTCTTTTTATATTTGATTTGCTTGCTCTATTAAAGTGCTAATCCAGTTATATATTTTTACATCAATTACATATCCACAGTTCAGTTTCCTTAAATGCTCATAAGATACTGGTCATGTCTGCAGATGTACTATTTTTATGCTGTCCTTGGGGGCTACTCCTCCAGCCAGATGCAGGTGATGTGAGGAAAGTTTTAGTGTGGTCTTTGGTTACTACACATTCTCTAGATCGATGCGGTGCATCAGGGCTTTAACAGCTTCTATTGATTGCTATCCTAGGAAAGCCGGACCAGTGTTGACTCTGGTTACATCTCTCTTTAAGTGTTAGCCACCCTGAACTGCATAGAAGATATTCACATGAAGGCTGGGAACTACAGAGAACATAGCAGCTTGTGTCACAACAGTTAGACAAAGTGTTATTTGTAGAACACCAGTATTACTTTGTGAAGTCAGATATTGCTTACTGATGATGTATAGCGATAAAATATCGCACACTGCACCAACAAAGCCTTTCCAATACATAATTCTCAAACAATAATTATGTCTGTTATACATATTTAAGTATTTTTTAACCCTTTACCACAGAAAGTGTTGCCGGTGACACCTAAATAATCCAAACTCTTGGAACTCTTGAATGCTGTAGATCACACGTGTCAAAGTCAAAGCCTGGGGGCCGGACCCGGCTCTCCAGGAAATTATATTCGGCCCTCTAGATCATTTTATTTTATCGTTATTAATAGCTCAATGTTATCTTGCGCTTATTTTTAACTTGTATAATTTTGACAAAATATCATTTTATGGAGAGTAAAATATTGAAAGTTATTTAAGGTTTAAGTAGATTTATTCTGGAATAATATTCTTGTCTATTTATTATTCATAATTATGTTAAAAATATATGGTTTTAAATTTTTAAAAACTGGCATTATGCTAACGTTTTGGACGATTTTGACATTTACTACGATTTTTTTAGGTTATTTTGGATATTAGTTGATATTTCGGCTACATGCTAGCTTTTTTACTAAATCTGGCTTTTTTTTTATTTTCAAGCTGTTTTGGAGTTGAGCTAATATTTTAGCAACATGCTAGGTATTTTGGCTAAATTAGACTTTTTTAGGTTTTTGGGGGCTTTTTTTAAGTTTAGCTATTTTTTCAGCTACATGCTAGCTGTTTTGGCTAACCTACGTTTTTTTTGTTGTTGATGTTTTTCAGGCTAAATTGGCATTTAGCTAATATTTTAGCTATCAATTTAGCATCTTCAGCTATCATCACTAGCGTCTTCAGCGGCCAAATTCACCTTACAGCATTCACACTAGCTTTATTGCAGGTAATGCTATACATCTAGTTCATAATTATCTTAAAAAGTTAGGTTTTTAAAGTTTTAAAAATGTAGTTTTAGAGCGTTCAATAAATGCTTATCCTGTTCGGCCCGCTTCCTAAGGTATGTTTTGGATTTTGGTCCCTTGTGCGATTGAGTGACACCCCTGGTGTAGATCATAGTTTCTAGAGTTTGTAAGGCCTCTTGAATATTTGAACAATATTTTGGTCCACCATCTGCTATGTTGCTTAGTGTAAAAGTACTTTTTAATTCATTTCTTTTTTTGTGGGGAGGTCTAACTTTGGGGTGGTGCAGGACATCCCAGGTCAAGACAAAGTAGCCTCTTTTAATGTCTGGAAAGAGTTGTTTAATTGTTATATAGACTTGTTGATCTATCATAGAAACTGGTTGTGTGAGAACGCAAAAGCAAAGGAGTCGAGGAAACACTGGACAGTCCATCCTTGAGCGGTAACTGAGGGATTTCCTACGGCCCTGTTTAAAAACCATTTATAAACACACTGTTGTGCTTTTAATGTGCCTCGCAAACTGAGGTTTCCTTTGGGCGCTGCAGACTTATTGTTCAACATTTCCTTTATCGGTATTCATGCTTCCCAGTGTTCATTGCCGGTTTATTTTTATCATCTTGGCATTCTTTAAAAAGCTCATTAAACAAAAGACTTCCTCCATTTTTACTGAAACATTTTTGCATCATACCTTTCCTTTATTGGGGTCCTGTAGTTAATTTTGCATTTTTCCGAGTCCTAAATGAGTCAAGGTAATTACAAGAAAGAGACAAGCCTTGATGGGATCTTACCAAGTTGGACTTTATTCTAGTGGCAGAGAGAAAAGTAACTGCAAATGGGAGGACGAATTAGAGATTTTTCTTAATCCAAAGGAAGCAGTCTAATTTCTTCAAACGAAAACAGTGGTGTTAAAAGGTCTTTGCAAATATCCTGATTACATTTCTCACTATATTGGTCATATATGAATATTCCGTTCAAACACAATTCAACATTAAAAACACTAAAATATATGGAAATAATTCAATCTTATGTTTCTATGTTAGCTGTAGAGGAACTTTGACCCACTTATCTGCAGAATTGTTATAATTCAGCCACACTGAGAGACTTTTAAGCATAAAGTGTTTTTTTTTTTTAAGGTCATACAGCACTATCTCAGCCAATGTCAGGTCAGGACTTTGATTAAGCTGCCCCTAAACTCTTCATTCTGTTCTCTTTAAGCCCTACAGAGCTGGCCTTGCAGTTGAGTTTTGTTTGGGGTTAAAGCCCCGAGAAGCTGAACAGTCCCTGATCATTACACTACCACCACCACCATGTTTGATAATATGATGCTGTTTTTTACACCAGCTGGAATGGAACTTGCACTTTTCAGAAATGTCATCTTTTGTCCAGTGAGTCCAGTATTTCTGCAAAAGTCTGCAGAATCATAGATTTTTTTTTTTTTTACTTATGGTTATGTTGTTTTTAGACAAAATAATAATAAAAACAGTCATTTTCTAGAACTAAGTTTGTGCGGCGCAGCAGGAGTTCATCAGAAATATGCCTCTAAGCTGTGGTCAGGACTGTTGGTGCGGAAGTAAGCCTCCACTGATATCCCATTATCCCTTCGTTTACACTCTCTCCCACTAGCTTACAGCCCCTTAGTTACAATCCTAAGCTAACATTATGTGCAACAGAAATGGCAATTAATTTAAAAAATATCCATCCGTACAGTTTTGATCCAGATTCCAGCTCAGATGAGGAAAATGAAGACATTAAAGGGATCCATTTGTCGTCAAGTCGATTAATCATAATGTAGCGGTGCAAGGAGACTTGGGCCCGCCCATTTCAGTTTCTACACCACAACTACAAGCTTTTTCAAACTGCATTTTATATGTGCTCTGATTCATCCCAATTTGAATTAAAAATAGCCAGAAAAGACTCTTAATCTTTAAATTATTTTATATACAGTATGTCCTCCATCATGTGATAATTGTTGAACGCTGGTGAATTCCTGTTGCTGCACAAACTGTCCTAGAAAATGACAGTTTTTCTGATTTTGCATAAAAACGACACGATCTTAAATAAAAGAATGCTTTTGAATAGATCAAAATATGATTAGTGCCGGACTTTAAGATGTTTGCTGACAAAATTCAGATAAGTTGTTCTGATTATTTTTACTCAGAAGTGATTTTTGAACAGATTATTTTAAATATTCAGCAAAGAACAGCATATTAAGCCAGAATCTGCACATCACCTGAATGATGAACTTACCCAAAGACACACCCACAGTTTCTACCCAGATGTTTTTAATGGCAGCATAATGGCGTCAAGGAAATAGTTTGTGTAACAAAAAATGCCAATTTTATATCCATATCTATTTTGTAAAAAAAATAAATAAATATTGAGCAATTTATACTCAAACCTGATCACTCAGAAAAGCGTTTGAAGGGTGACGTCATTTATTTACACTGGTAAGAGCGCGTGGTGGATCTTGATGAACAGGAAGTCCTGTCTTAAGTAAGTGGAAGGAACGGGACAGGTGTGGCGTTAAGCACAGCTGGCACAGATGTGGGAGGGAGTCATGAAAACAAACCGGCGGATGTGTTTGTTACTTTGAACCGCGTTTGCTTAACCGAAGCACCACCGCTGTAGTAAAAGTGTTTCTACGCCACTATGACCTCTCACCTACATTGTACTGTTTATGTTCACGTGAAGCTATTTTTAAAGCATAACGCTGGTACTGCCTCAAAATAAATTATTTGTTGTTTAACCATCGCTGCTGGAGTTGTATAAACGTGTCGTTTTGACCCGGTTTGTTCCTCCAAACATCTCTGTGAGTGTCGGCAGTCCTGCATACCTTTCTCAGGGCCTCCTTTAATGCAAAGTGCTCTGGTGTGTAGATTAGGTGGTCGTCCGCGGTCTCGGGGGCACTGGACTTGGAGGAGACATTTTCAGACACCGAGCGGACGCCAACAAACCGAGAGAACTGGGGTAAATGACGAAGGCGGAACAGCAGCTGTAACCGCCGGGATCCTTCACGCAGCGCCATCTCTGATGACAGCAGTGCGCATGCGCGTGACTCTGCGAGCAGGAAGAGGGAGTCTTGTGTGTTTTTTCTATTAATTTTTAAACTTGGAGGTAAATAACAACTCTAGAATTTGATAGAACACGGGATTTCACCACTAGGGAAAATACAAAAAAGCGTAAAGAATAATAATAATAAAAAACGTGTTATTTAGCTGGTAATGAGCTTTATTTGATTTTGGGGGGAAAAAATACCATAATAATGAAAATAGAAACTATTTTTAAGGTGCAAGATACTTTTTTCACGTCTTTCTTTATTTTTTGTTACATCTGTACCATTTTATCAGGAAATATGTCAACATTTTGGCACATATTTACATTATTATTGGTAATTTAGCATTATCCAGTGTAATATATATATATATATATATATATATATATATATATATATATATATATATATATATATATATATATATATATATATGTTCTTTTTTTCATGATGAAAATAAAAAATAAAATGTTAGGAAAAAAACAAAACTGAATGAAAATGAGCTGTATGGGGAGAAATAAATCACAAACCTCTATCTATTGCTGTTTTCACATAAATTATAAGATTTTATTGCAGCCAAAATTGAATGATGCAGAAATAATAACAGAATTTCAACGAATACCTTAAAATGTATTTTAAAGGGTGCTTTGTCAGATCTCAAAACCCTAAGCTGCAGACTGTATCCATATAAAAATCTACATTGCAAAAAATTGTGTTTAGGAGCTGCCGTGTGGTACAGTGCTAGGGCGGTCAACCCCCAATCAAAAAACTGAAGGTTCAGTGTGTGAAAGTGTCCTTGGGCAAGACACTGAACCCCACCTTACCTCTGGTGGAAGGTTGGCATCAGTGGCAGCAGACCTGCCATCAGTGTGTGAACGTATGTTCAAATTTAGCTTAATTATTGAATACTGCTTTTCAAAACTGACCGTCCTGTCATTAAAAATACCTAATAACAGCTAGTAAAAATCATTATTGTGCTTAAAAAAAAAAATCAGAAAAACCTTTCTTATACTTTGATAATTAAAAAAATGCACTATTTTCTAGAAAAAGCAGAATTTGCACTTTTTTTTAATGATCAAGATGTTCGTCAATACTTCCTGTTTTACTATTCATGTCTGCTTTGATAACTGATTTTAAAATCTTAAATAAAGGGATTCTGTGTAAATCTATCTTTGCATGAATACAGGTTTTGGATACTCAATTCCATAGGCTTTTAGAAAACTATAAACTTGAACACAATTAAACTCTTCCAAAAGTAGGAATCTTTGTTTCAGAATTTGATTTCATTTTGTCAGAATTTGCTATAAAAACAAACAAAAGAGGAAAACCTTTTTTTTCACATTACATAATTTACTCAATTTATTTAATGCATCAGAAAATACTGAATAAGAAGTTTTGTTAACAGGAAAAATAATCTTTAAAAGCACCCATTTTATGACTTTAAAAATCTAAGTATCCTATCTGCCTGATTGCATTGTACTTCATTGCTCTGAATGAATCACAGACACCAGATGAGTTGTAAACATGCACATTTAATGACAGTTGCTTCAGTGTATGAAACAAGACAGGGGTCCAATTGCTCAGGCTATGTACATCACATATGAGGGAAGCGTTATCTTACCAAATCAAACTGTTCTTTATAATACCTTTCCAAATATTTTAATTATAAGGCTACAAATCTGTGGAGAAAATGGGGATCATTTACATGGGAGCATGTGCAGTTTGATAAATTGTATCCTTCTAGTCATCTCCTTGCAAATCCATTTATGAAGAGGAGGGAGAATGTCCTTGGGGGCTAATCTGAGATAGGAGAAGCTCAGGTCCATTCTAGCAGATGACACAGCCACCTTTCTCCTTGAAGGGGTTCTTCTCCTCTGAAATGCCTTTCACAAGGGTGTCCTCCTCCACTCTTTCCTGAATGTAGTCCTTGATCTCCTCACAGCATTTAGATGTCTAAGATGATGAGGATAGATGTGTTGAAATCTTATTTAGAGTCATTTTTAGTTACATTGTAAAAACTCACCTTCCACCTCTCAAGTTTCACCTCCACTTTGAGTTGGTTTACTTCCATTAAAGCCTTGTCCTTGTCTGTGAGATCTTCCACATTGATGACCGGCATCCTCTGTCAAAAGACAGTTCACTCTTAAGAGAAATATTCTTTCCTTTTTTTTTCTAAAGGTTTTAAATTACCTCGATTTCACTCAAGCAAAAAAGTGAACTTACGATCAAGTTGCCGGTAGCGGTCCGTCACTAATGAAACCGTGCTGAAGAATCCCCGTCCTCTCCCTCAATCCGGGTTATAAAGTAATCCACACAAACAGATTCTAATCTGGTAATCAGATTAATACAGGGCACTCTGAATGATCATACCATTATCTCAAGCATGCTATCGAGGGACAGAATGAAGGTGTGTGTTTTTTTAGGGGGGTTTTCAGGACTCAAACAAACCAAAAGCCTTACACCGATTCTAAAGAACCAAACTGGATTAGTGCAATTTGTACTAGATGTGCCTCCTGTCATGAAATATGGGTTCAAGTGTTGTGCTTCTCATAGCCTGTCAGGTCATTTTGATAAGACGGTTAATCTGTATTTAGCCTCTACCTGTCAAGGTGAAGGTGTATCATTTGTCTAAACATGACTGCATGGCACTTTTCCAGTGACATCCACTCCACTGGTTTGAACAGAAGAGATTTCAAATAGGTTTTTACGGCAATGCAATCTTCTGAGAATGCTAATGTTGTGATTTGTTTCATTTCGTTTCTGACAAATTCGTCAATCAAAGGTTGAGTATAGCTAAAAATCCAACTTAAGTAGGAGTAACATTACCTAAAATAATAGTCAAATTGATTCATCTTGACTACCTAAATCGGGGGTCTCAAACTGGCGGCCTGCGGGTCATTAATAAGTTGATATTTCGTGTCCCTAACCTAATATGAAAGTTCAATGTACTACTAAGCAATATCTACTTCATGTCCACGCTTCTTTGATGATAGCTTTGTGATGTTTCATCTTGATTTATGATTAAAACTTTGGATTTGCTATTGTCGTTGTATTTGGTCATCAGAAAAGTCCATAGCAACAGTTGCTAGCATCGTTAGCTCCTGCCCTTTCAAAGGACAGATATTGCTTAGCCGTACATAGACATGAACACATGTTCAATAAACTTGTTCAGTAGACATAGACAGTGGACCAAAGACATAGACAGTGGATGCAAAAACATATTTTTGGCTCAAATGGAACCTCATACTTCCCAGACTCAGCCAGACTCCGCCTTCAGTGGCCCCAAATTGAGTTTGAGACCCCTGACCGGAAATTTAAATTTAAGTAAAAAGAAGCCTATAAAAAAATGGTAATAGTAATATTTCACATTAGAGTAAAAAAGTGAAAACACACACAAAAAAATATTTTTTTCTCAACATCAAATTTTAAATAAATAACTGTGAATTTGGTATTTTTAATGAATATTTGAGTAAAT
>NC_050522.1:9009954-9041119 GCF_002922805.2 Oryzias melastigma
TTGTGATGTTTCAGCTTGATTTATGATTAAAACTTTGGATTTGCTATTGTCGTTATATTTGGTCTTGAGAAAAAGTCCATAGCAACAGTTGCTAGCATCGTTAGCTCCTGTCCTTTCACAGGACAGAGATTGCTTAGCCAATCATAGACATGAACACATGTTCAATAAACTTGTTCAGTAGATATAGACAATGGACCAAAGACATAGACAGTGGATGCAAAAACATATTTTTGGCTCAAATGGAACCTCATACGGCCCAGACTCAGCCAGACTCTGATTCAGTGGCCCCAAATTGAGTTTGAGACCCCTGACCTGAATAGTCAAATTTAAGTAAAAAGAAGCTAATAAAAATCAGAAATAGTAATATTTCACATTAGGGTAAAGAAAGTGAAAAACACACACACAAATATATTTTTTTCTCAACATCAAATTTTAAATAAATACCTGTACATTTGGTATTTTTAATGAATATTTGAGTAATTTAAGTAACTAACCATCTTTTGTTATTTTGCAACATTGGGGGATTTCCCCAACTTACAGAAAACAACAAACAAAAATAAAAGAGTTACTTGAGTAACTTATATAAGTCAATATCAGTTTAAATCAAATACATAAAAAGCATTGGGATTCTGTCATTTCAAATCTGATAAATCGTAATTTTGCTGGTTAATAACTAGAAGAGTTTATCCATGTTTTCGATGTCAGATCTCTCTGTGTCCCTTTCATCAACTCCACATTTCTGGAAGCAGAAAGAATTACGTTAATAATAATAATAAAAAAAAAGACAAAATATTACAAAATAAAAGTGAGTCTTAATGTCAGTATAGTATGAATCAGATCAAGTAAGGAGGTTCCTCGTTTGGTGGAAGTGAGTCACTGCCTCCCGCCCCTGAACCAACGCGCCGGGACCGTCCGCTGCTATAAAGCTGAAAGTGTCAGCGGGAACAGAAGGAAAAGGGCTCGCGGGGACCAGCACGCGCGCAACAATGGAGTTTGGGATATTGACGCTTTTTGCACTTTTCTCCTCGTTACCCAGCGGTCTGTCTTTGACACACAAAGGTAGCACTTTTTATTGGTTTTATAAAATAATAATAACATTATAAGTAGTGTATTTTTAAGCTAGCAAATGAAGTTTCTTTGGTGCGCGTTCGTATATTCCTCCTCACGTCCTTGTCGCTGTTTTGACTGCAGGCGCGTGCCTTCTTCAAGTGGACGAGGGACCCTGCAGAGGACAAATCGAACGCTACTTCTACAACACAATCACGCAGAAGTGCGAAGTTTTCTACTATGGGGGCTGCCTTGGTAACGCCAACAACTTCAGGAGTTTCCAAGAGTGCCAGAAAACATGCTTTAGGATCCCAAGTAAGTCTCTTTGCACCATGTGATGCTTATATTCAAATTTTTAATACAATATTGGTTTAAAATTGATCACTTTTGACACCAAACATTACAAAAATATTACCATAAATTGACAATTTGGTTGCAAATAATCTGATTTTGGCAGCCTCACCATGGGGGGGAAATCTGGGTGTTTTTAGAGTTTTGGGTGTCCTTCTGAGACCTTTAAATTAATAACCCAAGCTATAGTATCAGTTTCTTTTGATTTATTTGATGTCCTATACGTTTTATGTTGGATTTTATATACAACTCAAAAACACTTTGAATCATCTTTGTTCATGAAATGTGCTACAAATAAAGTTGGATTGCTTTGAATGCTCTTCCTGACTCTGCACTGACCGGGCTTGGGACAGGCACGGATTGTGCCCTGTTGAGGCTGTGTTTACCTTTGTTTTGTCCCTTGTCTGCCTATCCTAACATTTTTTTTGTCTTTTTTAGTAAATTATGGGGCGTTGCCCCCCCATGCCCACATCTAAATGCGGCCATGGCACATTGAAATCTTATTTATTTATTTATTTATTTTTTACAGAGGTGCCTCAAATCTGCAGGTTCCCTAAGGAGGAGGGTCACTGCCGCGCCCTCTTTCCCAGCTACTTCTTCAACATGAGCACCATGCAGTGTGAGCCCTTCTCCTATGGAGGCTGTGGGGGGAACTCCAACCGCTTCACAGACCTGACGTCTTGCATGGATTTCTGCAGTCCACAAAAATGTCAGCAGGACTTCAGACCGCACTTTTTATTAGCCGAGGGATAAAAGCAGCATTCTAACCATTTTTTTTGTGGTTTCCACAGCCGTCCCCATACTCTGTCTGGATCCTCTGGACAAAGGAAAGTGTTCGGCCTCCATACCGCGGTACTACTACAACAAAGCAACCAAGATGTGTGAGGAGTTTGTGTACTCGGGCTGCGGCGGGAGCAGCAACAACTTTGTGTCGCGCCAGAGCTGCGTGGATGTGTGTGTTAAAGGTATAGACGCAGAAATTTTTTAACTCATTTACTGGCTCCAATTTAATTAAAAAGAATGAGGGAGGAGACAAATTGAAATAAGATTTCTCTATCAGGGTGGATGCAGTAAAGATGTTATGACTGGAGTCTGTCTTTGGGAGGAACTGTTTGCTTTACTCTGAAGTTCAACCTTCACTTAAAGGTTAACTTGAGCTAATCTGTCGTTGCACTATTTCTTTTCAGGAGCCAAAAAGCACATGCGGCTCAAAGGGAGGGATCTTCTCCTGAAACGGCATAAAAAGAGCCGCTTCATGGCCTTCCGTGGGTAGACTGGCGTGACCCTGAGGCGGTCTCGCTCCTCCACCGCCAAAATGTCGACGAGGTTGTTTACGACTGTATTAATAATGCCTTATTTTTCATTAAAAGGGATATTTTTATTGTGCATTAAGAAGGATGTTTGTTCCTGCTGATCTAATGTTTGTTTTTTATTCATATTTTATATTAAAAAAAAAGTCAGAATAAAACAATTGAACTTCTCCTGTTGTTCTCTAATGAGGATTGCATTCAAACCTCACTTATCTTACTTTCCCTTAAAGAATAAAATCTCCCCCCTTTTCTCTCAGTCACTTTCACCTTATCTCCAGGCAGCTCTTTGTTCCCTGCTAATGCCTGTGGCTCCCCTCCTTATCAGTTAATGCTCTCCAGCCTATTTCAGCATAGCCTTCAACTTACATGGAAGTGATCTTAACAGGGCGTCAGGCAACCTCAGCTTCATCTTTTATCTGTGGTCGGAGGGCAGGGAGATACAGATTTGGAAAAATATGTATAAATCAGGAGTTCACATTAATAATTTCTTTAGAAATTATAATGGAATTACATTTAAAACACAGGCCTCCTAGAAATAAGTCAAAAAATTAATATAAATTCTAGACATTGTTTTTGAAAAACCTTCTTGATAAGATAAAATCTTTTCAAAACAAATTTTTTTGCAGTGAAAGTTGACTGCAATCTCAAGCACAAAAAGATTTTGAAAGTTTACAGTAGTTTTGTTGGTTAAATGTTTCTCTCAGATGGCTAAAAATGAAAAGCTCTCAACATCCCAACATCGCTAAAGCTGAACAAAGATTCCATCTCTCAGAATAGAACTGAAGTGCTGTGGGATTTTGCAGACAATAAATATTTATGGCAGATATCAAAGGAAACCACTCACCCACTGGGCCCGGCTATAAATAGAATTAAAAGGGAAAGTGCTTCTGGTTGGGCCTTCAAGGAATAGAGTTAAACCAACTCTTTGACAGCAGAATGAATGAGGCTGTCATGTTCTCCGTGTGTTTACATCGCAGCTTCTCTCAGGCCGCACGCTCTGGAAATCTCACAGATGAACAGGCAGGAAAATTGAAGTGCGGCTGCAAAAACAGCCCCCCCAGAAATTAGTCGAAATATTTTCAAATTCAAAAAATATTCTTTTCTAAAAATATTTTCAAATGCTACTTTTTAAAAACTGTCTTCAAAATCCAAAACACACTATGGGTAGCGAGCTGAACAGGATACATAATTTCTGAACAAACTAAAACTAAATTTTAAAAACATAAGTATGAATAAAAACAGGCAGTAATATTATTCCAGAATAAATCAACTTAAACCTTTAATCATTTTCAATATTTTCCTCCCCATACTAATATATTCCGTCAAAATTATACAAATTAGAAATAAAGAAAATGATTTAAAAAAAAAAACCTAATTTCTTTACCTGTATATCATTTTACATAAAAATTAAACTTCTAAATATCTCAAAATATTTTTTTATATATTCTGTAAAAATTAAATATTATATTGGAAATTGTATATTCTGGAAACACGGGCGTTCAACAAGGCAGCTAACACACTGTTTGATGAGATTTATAGTTAATTTTGTATTGATGGTTGCAGACACATTGGACACAAGGAATTGTGGGATATCATTCCCTTTGCCTGTCTGGGCTGATTGGGGATTAAGTGTGGGTTTTGTCAATTTTTTTTTTTTTTTTTAGTTTTTAAGGCTAATTTGAATATTTTAGCTGAAGGTTTTTAGCTATCAACATCTTCTGCAATCAGCACTATCATTTCAGCTGCCAAATTCAGCTTACAGCATTATAGCATTATTGCAGGTAATGCTATATATCTTGTTCATAATTATGTTAAAAAGTTATGGTTTTAATGTTTTGAAAAATTTAGTTTTAGAGTCAATAAATGTTTATTATGTTCATCCCCCGACCTAAGGTGTGTTTTGGGTTTTGGCCCCTTGTGCGATTGAGTTTTACACTCCCATAATCGTAGTGTTGCTTCAATATGTTCGGCGTTACTACTAATAAAATAAAATTATCTGGAAGGCCCGATATAATTACTGTATCTGGCCCCTGGGCCTTGACTTTGACATGTGTCATACGAAAAAGAAACAATATGGAATCTGGACAAAAACATACCTTTTAATTGAAAAACTGTGTTTTTTGTTCCTATTTTAGTGAAAATTGCACCAATTGGTTGGTGTCTTCCAGGGAAAAACACTGACTTAAGAAAACACTTACTGTTTGTGTTGGAATGATGGAAAAAAAATGACAGTCTGACCTGAAAAACACACATAAATGTGAGAAAAACCGCAAATCTTCCAACACAACAAGAATGCAAACTGACTTTCTGCACCTAAACACAAGTCAGTTTCCTCGTGGTGCACCATCTAAGGTCAGACACCAGAATTACGGAGAAAATAAATATTAAAATGGATTATGAATGGGCCCCTGTTCTAAAGGGAAACAAGAAAAATATGTTTTTTGTTCTGTAGAGCTAATTCCAACTTTTTAATGCATTTAAATTCTATGTATCCAGTATCCTGCAGGTTAGAACTACAACTGAGTCTCTGTCTGTTAACAAGTTTGTATTGTATTGCTATTGCAAAAGATTTGCCGGTAATGTAGGAATATACAGTTTTATTAGCGGCACTGTTACATAATTAATGCAAGTGTTTTTTTTCATCTATTTAGTTCAGATCTTGATTAAATTGTGTTTATTCTATAATAGGAAATAATTGATGAAAAAACATTTGGTATTAATGTCATAAGTCTATGTTAAGACAATGCAGAGTAGATTGCTGAAACGCCCCCTGGTGGCAGAATTACCTACATCATAAGGAACATTTGAAAAGAAACCAACTTCTATTTTTTTTTTTTTTTTTTTTTTGCTTTGAACATGAACAAACTCATGCATGAAATTGCAAAACAGATAAGTATGCGGTGCCATTTCATTTTCCCTGCACTTTTCATTGCAAGAGTATGTAATCAACACGTTTCTGCCATCTATTTTAGGCACAAAGCCTAATGTTTTCTCTTCCTTTTTGATACATTCCTGTGATGTTATCTGCAAACAGAACAAAGGCATTTCGACATTTTAATTTTGCTCATGAATACTTACTTGCCAATTAAGCACAAACAGAATCCGAGATAAATCAACGTTGGGCGTATTTGCCTTTGCTTTCCGCCAGATTCATGGGTCCAAATTTTCCTTACAAATGTGCTGTCCAGACTTTAAAAGCTTAATTAATCCTGGAATTTAGGGGATGTTACAAAAAATATCAAATTAGTCAACATGAAAATAAGGAAAAAAAGGGTTGATTCTTAAAAAAATAAAAAGGTTCGGAAAAAAAAAGAAACAAAAACCTGCAGCAGATGTGACCACAGGAGCTGAACACGTACGTCTATTTTCAGATTTATTTCTTCACTGTCAGTCTGTTGAAAATAAAGAGCAAAGCTGTCAGCTGCACCGACATGGCATCATAGTTTCCCCCCACATTCATCACCTTATATTCCATTAAGTGCAAAGTCTGTTCCTCGCTGGCATGAGGGGATGGATGTGCCTTGGGATGCAGGTTTAGGTAATTCTGCCATTTCTAAAAGATTTATATAGGAGAAAATAAATAAATATATATATATATTTTGGATTAGTCATTTTTTAGATGTTTGTGAGAGTTTTTGTAGCTACCAGTGAAATAGCAGCAGAAAGTGAAGAGGGAGAGTGTGGACTTTTAAACACAGCTCTCCTGCTGTTCTTCTTGCTGTGTTGCACATAATGAATTTTTGAGATGAATTTCTACCTTTTAGAAAAGGGGTCTGTGACCTATCGCATGAAAAAAAAAAAGATTATTCCACCGGATTACAGTTTTGTATGTGAGCCCTTACAGTAGCAGCTGGGCTTTTGTTGGAGGAGAATAGCATCTCTTTTGCAGCAGATGACTCAGGGCTCTAAATAACTCCGGCTCTTCAACTCTACAGCAAATGTGCCACAATCTGTTTCCATCAAGGGTCAGGATGGAAGATTAAAAATGATTTTAACAGGAAAGAGAAAATACAGTTGCTCATTTCCCTCCTCCCAAGTCAAGTGATGATTTGTCCCTTTTCCTGGCAGAGCTGAAAAAGAAAGAAAAAGAAGGGATTTTAATCTAGGCAGGTGGCTCTTTTCCCTCTTTGCATGTGTGCTTCAATTACCAACTTCCCGAAGGTCAAAGACTTTAAATTGAGCTTGGGTGCTGCAGACTCAGCAGCTCACTGCATGGGCGTGACTGAATTTGCTGCCTAGTTATTCCTTCTTTTTTGATTTAGCAAACACACTTTGCATTAAGGACAAACTGGAGAGAGATGAAGAGTGGAGCAGCCAGTTTTCTAATTAAGCAAAGTTTCTAATTTCTCATCTCAATAGTTCACAATAAAATGGGTTTCAAAGGATAGTGGGGGTGACAAAAAGGGGTTTGCTCGTATTGAAATCCAACAGAAGCAAACGAGTCCCCAAAAACTGTGTTCAAGCCACTGCAGGAGAAAAAAACAGAGAAAATGTTAAACTTTAAGGTAAAATGCGAATCTCCATTCAACCATCAAAATGGGAGAAACTAGAAAGAAGCAAATTGAGTTTTCAAGTCAGAGTTTGCAGCATAACTCAGAGTTAGTCTCCCCTTTTAAATTCATGACTCTAGAAATCAGAATTCACTCTAATTGAAATAAAGAATGTCACAGTTTTTTGCAGAATCTTGTCTGTGCTGTAAACTTAAATGCATTAGAAACTCCTAAATGTGGTTTTTAATCCACTTGGGGGCACTAGAAACAAGCAGCAAACTTTTAATTCTATTACCTTTAGGGTTTCAATGGTCTACTTTAGAAACCAGTGAAGTGATTAAAGAAGTAAAAGTGCAATAATGTATATATTAAATATTCAGACTTTAGTTTGATACAAACAAGTCACTTTTGCAGCTTTAGATTAAAAAAATAGTTTCTTTTTTTGACAAAACAAAAAAAAAATAATTTTAAGAGAAATTCCAAACAAATCCAAGTTCAGTAAAAATCGATAAATGGCAAATTTTTTTTTGAGTCATTAAATTTGAATGTTGGAGCTGGCAGCAGCTTTGGTGATTGTGTTGGATACTCCAGATTAGGGACGGGTGTCGATAATATTTTCCAGAATCAATTCCATTCAATTCAATGTTGAGTTTACACATTTAGACACATTTGTTTATTAATAATCTACAATGTGTTTTGAATGTATTTATATTAATCTGATACAGTTCACATACTGTAAAATGAATGAGTGAAATAATGAGATTATTATTGGCGTACAGTGATACATGAAACTAATATGTTCAGATCATCAACATTGTTAACATTGTTCTGCTTCTCCTGGAGGACGTTTCAGTTTGGCCACTAGGTGGCGATCGCACTATAGCAGTACACCTTTTTTCAAGAAGAAAAAGCAAAGAATGAGCAAAAAGGGTGCTTTAAACCACAAATTATTACTTCAAAAATATTTCCTCAAAGAGTTTGGAAAATTCATGCTTTTTTTTCAGTTCCGGGTCACGAGCAGACGTGTGTTCCAAGCTCTCTCCAGCTTCGACAGCTTTAGGCGTTTATGATCTTAAAATATCACAGAATTTCTACAGAAAAAGTAATAATTCTGCAATATAAAGAGCTAACCATGGCCCCGAAGAAAAAACAAGACTCATCGGAAGTTACAGAGCTGAAAACGGCATTCCAAGTGAAGTTAGCTCCACTGCTGGCACTTGAAGCTAAGCTAGCAGAGCTAGCAAAGCTCAGGAGAATGCTGATAAAGGGATTCCATGAACTTTGTTGGAAGCAGAAGAAGGAATATTCAACTTTGGGCATTTCACTCCACTTGGATTCCTAAAGTGTGATTTATGTTAAAAGAAAAAAAACAAAACAAAAAGACTCTAATGGAAATAATCACCACACACTTTACTTACATAGTCATGTGATTTATTGTTACTTGAGGATTCTTAATAACTTGAATCTATGCTGGAAAGATATAAATATCTGATCTCAAGTTATGAACCGGATAATGATAATACACATAAAGTAAATGGTATGGTCGAGCAGGGGTGGGATTATATAAGTTCGCTTCCTACCACTCTCTTTCAGGAAATCTCTTAAGTTATCGTGAGTTTGACATGTTTTTATGGATGTAAACTTCTGATGTTTCATTATGTTGCATATGAATTTCCTTTTTTATTAATCTTCTTGATTACTTGAAATAAACAATTTCTAATCTAATCTAATTTCTGATAAAGATGTTAATTTAGTCAGCAATGCATGTTTACGTCGACCGAGCGTTAGCATTAGCCGTCCTATGGGAAATCCCATCAAATGTTAGCATCAAGCTACCGGACTTTAGCTTTATGTGCTAAATCGATTTATATTTTTATGAATCAATTATTAAAGTTTAAATCAATTTAATTTTATCAACCCAGCCCTAATCTAGATACATTTTTAATAATAAAATAAAAGATATTTTCTGGTATATGTTATATAATCTCAAGCTAAAACCTTCCTTTGGTCACAAAATCCATAATTACTAGTGTATTAGACTCTAACAAGCAAAACACCTCAAGTTTTCAGCTTCCCATCCTATTTTTGCCGCTTCTGAGGATTAAAAAGTGTGTTTCCTCAAGCACAAAGCAATGTAAGGATGTTGCCTTTTATTTTTTAAATGGAGCATTGACTCTGGCACCGAGTCCACACGGTCTTTATTCTCACATCATTATCCTCTGGATTCACAGCACAGTGCGAAACAGGCGTCTCTCCAGCTCCATTTTCCCCCTCGTTCCTTCTTCACCATCCATCATCAGCACAGCTGAGGGGATTCTCTGCTGGGTGAGCTTTATTCATGGAAGTGTCCACCAACCGCAGCTCAGTCGCCTCGCCAGCCCACCAACCATGTGAATCAGGGAAAGAGGGCATTCTGCCAGGGCAGATTTCTTGTATAGTTTTTAAGGGGGGAAAAATCACAGGAGGAAGCAAAATGAGCTTCCTCTACACCAACAAGATCAAGTTAAGGTTAGGAATGGCTCCAGGAGACTGCAAGCAAGCACATAGCATGTGGCACACACAGAAGATTATGAACATTCCCAAGTAGATTGTGTTTGTCCACTCCTCTCCCGTCTTCACTGCTAGTTTGAACGCCTCTTGTTTTGCAGGTTATAAGGCTGTTAGAGATGACATAACGTGTCACAAAGACGCAGCTCCGTAGCTTTGTGTTCGTGGCTGTGCATGCGTGATGAAGAGCGATGACTGTCAAATCCAGAGTGACAGAGAGTTGGGGAGAAACAGCTGTTTGTGTTGGTATTAAGAAGAAAAAAAAACAAAGTTACAGAACAAAAGACAACAACAAGAGCTCCCTGTGGAGTCGGCTCCACAGATGTTTTCTGATTCTAGCATCCTGCTCACTTCAAGTCAAACCACGATGCCAGGAAACAAAGTTAGAAAAGCTTTGAAATGGAAATATCATAAAAATACACACTTATAGGTTATAGTTGTTCACCTTTCCACAGTGAGACCCAGACTCATGCTACAAAATGAATTCCATACACTGGATCAACCTCATCACCCACAGGAAACAAACCCTGGTTTCCCATGTGCCAGTCCTGCATGCAGCAAACTGAGCAATCCAAGGTCAATAAAGTAAAAAAAAACCTTTAAATTCGATTGGTTTGGTTGGTTGGTCTCTATCAGTTGGGTGCTAAAGACCATCAACTAATAAACGTTATTAATTTGGTTGTCTAAACCTAATAAATAGACTATAAAGCAATATTAGAGCGAGATTCCTTAACATTGACCAACAGTGCCAAAGGACTATGACATTAAAAAACAAATAAAATGAGCAATTATTGTTAATATTTATTTGAGACTATATAAAGCAGGGGTTCTCAGGGTTTTTGTGACCCTTAATAAACCATGACCAGCTGTACATAGTTTGGAAAAATATATTTTTTGTTTTGTGGATTTTGGCGACATCTGTAGGGAAGAAAAGTAATTACATCTAGATGCTAATTGAACAGTTTATTCATTTCACCACTAGAGGGCAGACAACATTTTTTATGTCGCTGCTTCTGCTGAGAAAGGAAAACCGTGTTGATTAAATGGAGTCAGAGCGGGATTCAGAGAGAGTCCAAGCAGATTCCTTTGAGGAAAAAACGTCGTGTTGGCGAGGAGAAAAAGCGCTTTCAAGCTAAGTTGACAAATTCTTACTTACTTTGTCATACCTCATGGGATGGACAAATTCATGTGCCTAATTTACATGCAGGTAAATGCAATGCTCAAAGAATTTATTATAAATCACCACTGTGTTACAAATCATAAAAACGAGGACAAAGCTCAAACAACTACAACACGGCAGATAAAGTTTACAAAATGGCTACATCCAGTGACAAAAGTTAGCTAGGTTGTGGCTTTCAAAATGCAAACACTTCAATGACGACGAGTTTGTAAAATAATTTATGTTGAACATAGTCTTCCCAGAGCAAAATAAATAGTTTGAGGAAATAAGTCTGTCAAATATTAGAATTACTGGATGAGTAGAAAATCTGGGAAGCAGCTTCCAACAGGTATTTGTTTTAAAAAGGTTTTGCTTACAATATAGTCTAATAGACATCACACTGGTCTGATGTTGACCAGAATTGATCATATTTCTCAGTTAAAACGATTTTTCAAATCTTGCTTGGTTTGTTCTTCTGCTCTGTTATCTTATGGGGTCCAGATGACCCAAGCATTACGTGGATGTGTTATCCATCCCAAATGTGGATGAAGGTGGACAGGATTTGATGTCTGCCATGGACACCATGAAAATCAAAAATCACTGAAATAAAAAGTTATGTCAGCATACCTATAGCACAAGCGGTAACTGTACAAATGAATCTTGAGCTAATTGAAGTTACTAAAAACAGTATTTTTCTGTTAATCCTTTTTTTTTTCACCAAAATTGCCCTAATTTCTAATGCCGAGTTCTTTTTTTCCCCTCAGCTACAAAAACTTTGAGAACCTCTGATATAAAGAGTCTACAATCGGCCCTAAATACTCATTATGAAGTGCAAAAATTGCTTTCTTTTTTGCATTTTTTTATTTATATTCTCTATAATGTCCTCCTGAGGTTTAAATATATATATATATCTTTTGGAGTGTCTCCCAACTGTTGGAGGAAGCCAGAAAACTGAAGACAGCAGAAGCCCGGCTTGGATCTGAAGCAGAGCAGCACAGCTTCCAATCACCGATGGAAAAATGTGCACATGGTGATAGCAAAACTGGCAGCAAGTTTGAGGATTCCCCGAAGAATAAACAAATCAAATCGCACAAATAACACAAAAATTGGACAAAAAATGACTTGTAACATAACAGTCACACTGTTTTACTGTAGAAGAAGGCACCAGTTTTGATTTTGAATTCAAACTGGACTAAAATAGACAGAAAAGTCTGCTGCAGGTTGTCCAAATGAATGTATACACACTGGTGGAGCTAGAACACGGAAGACTTTAGAAGAGAACCAAAGGAGAACTGCTGCTCTACTCAGCTCAAATGTTGTAGCGCATACAAACCAACTGAGCAAAACTGGGAATTCTTCAAGTGAATTTAACCATCAACATTTATTTAATTAGCAAGATCTGACTATTGTCTTTCATCAAAAGCAATAATTTCCTCATGTCATAATATGGGAACGGTGCTGATTTAGGCTTAGACCAGGGTGCAGACGGCCCTGATGGATTGGGGGTGAACCAAATAATTTGAGGTGTTTAAGATTTAATTTTAAAATATTAATTTTGTTATTTTTGGAGTAATTAAAGAAGCTTGTTTTGCTGTTTTTTTTTATCTTTGACCATATTGATACTAATATTGATTTAAAAATGGGGAGGGGGCTTTTTGCTGGTGGGCCATCTGCCTCCCCGTTTCCCCTGTAGCTCCGCCCCTGCTGATAAACATGTTTCTGCCCTTAAATCTTCCAAAAATGTTCACATTCTCATTGATAATGCAAACAATGTCACAGAAACAAGTGCACATTCTTGTATTTTATCAACAAAAGACAAAATATAACATCATAAAACATCAGCTACAACTCCAGACTGAATGTGAATTCTCATTTCTATGCAAAGTGCTTTTTAAAGTAGGAACATCGGATCCAGACAACTGTCCAATCCGCTGTGTGTGTCACCACCCCCCTCCCCTTCCTCCTTGAACACGCACACTCACGCACACAGCAGAGGTTAGTCGAGGAGGGGCTCCACAGTCCGCTGCCTGGACCGCGTAAACCCGGAGTCTGCCCGCCGATGATCTTGGATTACGCGCAGTCAACTGTCAGAGCGCGCACCGGCTGCAGCTCCCCGCCGCGCATCAACTTCTTCAAATCTTACAAGGAAGATAAAAAAGATGGAACTTGCCTCAGTAATTGTTGAAATTTAGTTATTGTTTGACTGTGGCTTGAATTGACCTGGATGCAAAAGGAAAAGTTTGTGTCGACGCTGCGTAAAATAGGAGCGCAGGAGCTGGAAGGACTCATTCTCCTCCTCGTCTGTCTAATCCTTTAAAGGAGCTGCATCCTCTGAAATCTGTAAGTCTTTCTTTCTTTTTTCTTCACTAACTTTTCCCAATCTTGCTTAAAAAACGTGACCAGATTATTATGCAAATAAGAGAAGATTTGGGATTTGCAAATCTAGTTGGACCTCTTATCGAGAAAAGAAATCAGCAGGGATTTGTTCAGACACTTCATATTAAATGACTTTCTCACATTTATTTTTATTTTAAAATGTTGTATTTATGCACTAAAAATATTTAAAGATAAATTTATGATACTTCGCCTCTGTGGCTCTCCAACTGATTGAATTTCTAATTTCCTGCGCTAGAACTGTGATGATTTATGGCAAAAACTATCGTCAGTAATGTTGGGGTGGGCTGATTCTGAAGGAATCCTGATTGACAGGGTGTATAATTGAGATTAATGCCCAGAAATACCACAAAGTCTGCTTTGCTGGAGCCTCTTTTTCCCCCCAAATTAAAGCTAATTTAATTGGGAAATGTTAACATTTAGGCACAAACTGTGCAGACATGAGAAAGTGTCTCCATCTTCACAGCAGGTGATCATTTTGACCCAAATGACCTCAATGGAAATGGAAAAGTGGCTTTATACCCTAAATGCTGGCTTCATACAGGTCAGATAAACCACATTTATGCACTGGATTTTGATTTTTTTCATAAAATAAATACAAAAAAAATCCCCCCTTTTTTGTTTAAACCACATTTCTGGAGCTCCATGTTAATTTTCATAGAAAACTAACAGATGGAAGAAAAAAAAAGACATTCCTTCATGGATCCATCGCCCACAATCTGGAAACAAATCGATTCAAAAAAATGTATCTGAATGTTGACTCTCTTCCGTCTCCAAGCAATGGCAGAACTGAACTGTGAAAGGCGTCTGCTGCCATGTTCTTCTTTCGGGGATTCCTTTTTGGGTTTATATAAGCGTGTTTGGAGTAATAGTGCGTGTCATCGGGGCTTTTATTGGAGGCTTAAGTGGTATCACAGAGCTAATATGCCTGCAAGCAACAGCAGCAGCAGCAGCAGCTCCCCCTGTACGTATAGAACTCTGATATATACGCATTCCACGCAATGAAGAGGAGGACAAGAATAGCAACAAACATAATCGAGCTGTCAGAGGAGGCAAGGGATTCAGAAACAGCCCACGATGAGAGCGTCTGCTGGGAGGGGGTCTGAGAGGGAAGGCAGGCCGGCATGTGTAAAGGTGCCCGGCAGTGGACCGGGTCTGCTTGCTGCTGCTGCTGCTGCTTTCTGAGATCAGTTGAACATTAATTGCAAGTGGTTTGTCTGGCTAAAGGGGGTCGATCTGTCAACAAGCAGAACCGAGTGGGTTTTCATGGTCAGGTCTGCCAGAAGGATTCCTCCCAGAACTCCAGAAAAAACAGCCAGATGTGGGTTTGAACTTGCAGAGATGAGGAACAGACGTTGTAAAAAAGATGGATCAATAGCATTGAAAGCTCTTGGGCAGGTTTTGTTTTTCTCTCACTCATCTGTGAATTTGTGGCATTTGGGTCAGCCGCCGTGGGAAAACACTTAGGCATTATTCACGCCGTTCCTGCTTCCTTCCACGTCCACATCACCTACATGTACAAATGAAGTTATTACACCCCCATTGCCTGTATTAACCCGAGTTCATTCTCCGGTTCCCGAGATTGATCTGTGTATCGAATGCTCAAAAAATCCTCTTTTTGTTCAAAGCGATTAATTTCTCACACGTTTGAAGTGGGAGGGGCAGCCTCTTGATTCAAAGGTCACCCGGCGTCCCGCGTTAGCAGCCCGTGCATCAGGCCCAGACACATCCAAGGGTGTGGTTTAACCTTTCCCTCTGCATAGTAAGTGCAGCAGGGTGACACATTTGTTCAGCAGCAGCTGACAGCTGGAGCTGACGGGAGCGACAGTTTTCAGATCACAAGAACTGTCGACTTAAGCCTCGTTTCCACTGAGCGGACCGGTCCAGTATTTTGAGCATTTCTATAGTTAAAATGGACCCATTACACATACCTCTTGAGGGCCCCCATTCGTTGTAGGGTTAATAGAAAAGTGGAATTGGGGCGGAGCCACTGTAGCCACCTGTTGATTGGGAGAAAGTGACGACATTAGAAAGTAGCGCTCATTTAAGCTAACGTTTCCAACGTTACGTTCATCTTACACGCAATCTTCTTTCAAACAACATTAAATTCCTATTATACATGATGTACAAAAAGTAAAGCAAGAAAAAGACGAGCTGCTGGATGACCTTTATTGTTGTTGCTTTTCTAGTCATCGCACTACAATGATGCAATGACATGCTAGCGGTCTACAACACACATGCACCGGACTGTTATCATTGCTGGAGCTGCAGATCATGACGTAGGACTTAAATGGTTTGACCAATTACAAAATCAACTGTAATACCTCAATTCACCTGTATGGGGCAGCACACAGGTGGTTTTTGACAGTATTTTCAAGAATTTAAAGTCCCCCTCTGATGAAAATCCTGTTTTTATAGTTTTTAACATGTCTGTGTGACATTTTTCTTATGAAAGAGAACAAATGTGATAAGAAATCATTTTGTTTTTGCATTTCTGAGTATTTCTCCTTTTAAATTTGTCAACCAAACTGTCTTGTACAGACTCTGTTTGAATGAATGATCTTCTTTCCATCAACAGCTCTGCTGCACATGCACTAAACCCTCATCTGTTCCTAGTGTCTAGTTCAGGTTCTGGAGAAGAGAAGATGGTATCTTCACATTGACTGCAGTCAAATGAGCCGCCGTTCACATTTCTGTGGTCAAATCAGCATCACTGGATTTTTTGTGCGAGTTTCATCCAATACTTACGGTAGCAGGACTGAGAACGCTGGAAAATCTCCACCAGACTCCACGGAGCTTCTTGATGTGACCACGGAAATGTGAACGGCGGCTCATTTGACCGCAGTTGGAAAGGATTGTAAATCAATGAAAGAGCATTTTGATGTTAGCTTTGATTATTTTATCAAGAACTCTGAGAAACCAATGATTGAATGTATTGATCACAGTCAATAAACATTGGAGAATTAGCTAAAAGAGTCTTTGGTGAACTGGAAGGAGAAAGAATCAGGATTTCGGAGGAAGTTCTGTCCATGAAGATCTTCACTTCTTCGTCCAGCTGACATCCGGATCAGAACCATACGACTGGACATTTTTATGTAGCAGACGTGTAGATTTACGTTAGTGAGAGACAGAGCTATCATAATCAGACGGGGGGGATCAGGGGTGGGGCTGATCTGCTCAGCTCCAAAAGCCACGCCCCCTCAGAGGAGATTTTGGAAACAGAGGCTACAGATCAACATGAAAAATGGGTTTTTAAGACATTTAGATTGTGGGATTTTGGTTAAAAACTTTATAAGTAAGGGATAATTATTATCCCGCTTATACCATGGTCTTTACAAAATAAATAAACATTTAATCAATATTTAGTACTTTATTCTTGTTATTTCTTTGGTTTAGCTCATTTTTTCACAAAAAGTGGACTATTTGATCCGTGATGCGGTTTGTTGTCACGGTGACATGGAACACGGCATGAAGCCGGAAGCCGTTACAGACCTCAGCTGCAGCGGTAAAGTGTCGCTGTTTTGAAAGAAAGACCCGGACAAATTAGGATATTTTTCTTCTTTTTCTGACGTTAATCCTTCAGTGAGCAGCTAGAACATATTCAGCTTCTGTCTGTGTTTCATTTCACGGCAGGTTCGTTCTTCTGAGCTGCTCTAAAATAAGAAACTCCCTCTTGTGGTGAAACAGAAGACTACACCTTTCATGTCGAGTGGTGTTTTATTAGAAGGAGAATAACCAATTTGTTAATATTAATTTACCTTACAAAAGGAGAGGAATATAAATGTTGGTCGCTACAATAAGTTAAATAAAGCATCAGTTCAGAGAGAAAGTTCATCCATTACTGCTTGTTTTGTCCAGACGATGAAGGAAAAACGTGTTTTAAAGAAGCCTGCGCAGTGATATCGAACGTTTGGTCTGTGTGACCGGAACTTCTTTTTTAGGTGTGCGTTATTACTGTGCATTATCACTTTTTAATGCACACCCAGCAGCCAATCAGAATCGAGTATTCACCCAGACCATGGTATAATCATAATTAAAACACTACTGGGAATGTTTTAAATAAATAATTGTAATTGTGGGAGTTTGATTACGATTTTGTTGTTTTTAGCCAAAATCAATTTTGGATTTATGTAAACGTGTTTACTAGACATCATGGTCAGAAAGAAACAACATTAATACATGGGTATCAGAGCAGTTGTGTATGTTCCTCTTTTTTGCTAACCAGATAGCGCCAATTTCACATCCTGTACGTAGAGAATTATGGGAAAATCCCAGAATAAAGGGGAAAAGGGGGTAGACTGCACGCTGAATCTGTGTTTTGAACGGTAAAATTGATAAACTTCAGGGATGTGTCCATTTGGTGCCACGGCCACATTCTTCTGTTTACTCCTTAAGTTGATTGTCAATTTAGTTTTTTTCTTCTAAAAACTGCCAAACAGGGAAAATAAAAGATCCCACAAGCAACATTACAGCTAACCATCCGTACAGTTTTGATCCAGATTCCAGCTCAGACGAGGAAAACAAAGACGTTCAAGGATCTATTTGTCTATAAGTGGATGCATCAGAATGCAGCGGAGCAGGGAGCTTGTAGTTTCCACGTCACAAATTCAATCCTAACGAGACTGTGTTTATTTTGTCTGCTCCTGATTCACAACAACTTGATTAAAGAAATACCCAGAAATGCAATTTTAACCTCAATTTTCTGAATAAAAGTCCTCCATCATCATGCCAAAAACACAATTTTCTATAACTAAAACTAAGGATGTCAAATAAAATGTGTTTTTTAATGACATTTTTGATTTTATAGGTATTCCACACAGATATCAGCTATTTTTTAGCAGATGTTTCTGATCATAATGACAAGAGTAAGATCTGCTTTTGCTAAAACAAACACCACATTCACGTTTCACTCGTCCCCAACCTGTAAAGACGACTGAATGAGGACGATAAACATTGAAATAACAAATTGAAAACTATGAGAAACGAAAGAAAGAAAGAAAAAGAATTGATGCAGGGATGCACCCGTTTGGAATATTCAATATTTGCCATATATAGATTGTTCTAGAATAGAAGTCTTGACAAACAGGAAGACACTTTGTCATTGCAGGCAGATCGCACTGATTATTCTGTATTTTCATTGAAGCTGAAGCCCAGATGGTCTGGATGCTGCAAGTGCACAGTGGGTGATAAATCACACTTCTCCATTAATTGAATGTCTAAAATGAGGATATCACACATTTACCTTCAGGTACAAAGCATAAAAATATAAAATAAAATCACATTTGATGCCATAATAAGTCATTTGTCAAAATAAAAAATAAACTTTCTTGGGCCTGATTTACCTTAAATCTAACAGTGATCAAATTGAGCTGCAGACGAAGGAAGCTGGAAATCATGCTAAATACTCAGGAAATGTGCTGCTAACAGCACTTCACAATTACTTTAGCTGTTAGTGTGAACATTATAGAAACCCTGAGTCAGAGTTAAAGCGCAGAGGTGATCAGTCTGTTCTTTTCACAGTAAATGAGACAGTTAGGCTCTTAGTTGCTATGGTTTCGGATATTCTAGCAACTCGTTTTATTAGGATTTTTTTGCATTCTTCCGTTTTCTGTGTTTGTTTTCTCTTTTCACACTTTCTCTATTGTTGGTCAGTGACGGACACTCCGGCCTGCCTCCACTCGTTCGGTTCCATTTTCCCCTTCTCTTCATTTGTGACCTTTTTGCTCTTCTCCCCCACCGCTGATTGCATGCTGTCTTTCGCCCGTTCTTCTCCTCCGTCCTCCTTCCTTTCATCCAAATACTTTCACTTTTCTGTTTCTGCATCTGGATGGATGGAAATCTCCTCCGCAGGGGCTCGGTGTCAACCGGCTGTCGTTAAAGAAAACTTGCCGTCACAGGGAGAATATCACTTAACAAATGACAAAAAAAGTCCCAAAGTTTTCATTAAATACATTAGTGAGAAAAGAAACCACAATATTTGATACTAATACTTTTTTAGTATGAATCATGAATCAAATTTTAAGCCTCCAGTTTGGTGTTTTTAAAAGAAACAGAGGTTACAAATCTGAATTTCCTCATGTTGGTCATCTTTTTATGGAAAGAAAGAATTCAAAGTATAAAATATAGACACATTTATAGGTTGTCTTCATTATTACTGCTTTGATAACATACATACTGGATTTATTTGCTTCAGTGTGCAGGAAAACAACCTCTTTAAACGTGCAGATGGCTCCTGTTTGATGATAAATGAAGGCAATCAAATAAAGAAAAAACTGCAGTTAATTTGCTCCTATAGTTCTGCTTTGGTTAGATTGGTGTTATTTAATAACCACTTAGTTAATTCAAAACCTGCTACTAAAGATAATTTGTTACAAGGACAGTATGAAGTACATAAAACAGTGCAACCTTGTTCTGTTTCTCTGGAAAAGCTCTAATTTTATCCAATGAACAAAAGCTCCATAAACAGGATGTAGAATTAAGTATTAAGACCACCATAAAAGGGAAATAAATGGATTATCATTTGAAAATGACGTTGTGAAATTATTTTTTAAAAAGTGTGAATTTTGTGAGAATAAGGTTGTACAAATATTAGAAGAAACTCAATAGTTTTCATGAATAAAATTATATTTTTTATATATACATTTTACAAGAAAGAACTTTTGTTCTTTTTTTAAAGTAAGTTTCTTTATAAACATTGTGACGTCCACCTGATTTTTATTAATCATTTCAACAAATTACTATATGTTTGTAGAAATATTTTAAAAGCTATAACATATTTTATTTTAGAAAAAACATGACTTTATCTGGTAAAGTTACAACATTTTAACGCATAAATTTACTTCATTTATCCCACAAATTCACAACTTTTTTCTCACATTTTTATTAATTTTGTATAATATTTATATAATTTTATTGGTGGGAAATATCAACTTTTTTCTCATAATTTAACAAATTTTGTTCTTGTAAACATTTCACACATTTTCTCATATTTTTTAAGTTTATATTCTTATAAATTTTGAATTTTGACTTTTTTTTAGAAATGTAAAACTTTCAAAATGTTTTCTAAAATTTTTTTTTCTAATAAATATACAACTTTGTTCTTGTGAGGCATAGATTTTTTTCTCATATCTGTATGAATTTGTTCTTGTAAATTTCCAACTTTTTTCTCATATTTTTACAACTTCCTCTGTGTGAAATTCCAACATTTTTTCATTATTTAACAAATTTTGCTCTTGAAAACATTTAAACATCTTTCTTATATTTGTGAGATTTTATCCTTATAAAATTTAGATTTTTTTGTCGCAATTTCATCATTTTAGAATGGTAAAATTTTGACTTTTGACATTTTATTCTCAACATTTTTTACAACTTTAATCTTATATTTGTACAGTTTTATTCCTGTAAAAAACTTGACTTTATTCTCCTATTTGTACATTTTTTTAATACAACATTTTTACTTTTTCCTATAATAATACAACTTGATTTGTTTGAAATTTAAACTTTTTTCTTATAATTTGACATATCTTTTTTTGTTAAATCTTTTTCTCGTAATTTTGGCTTTTTACTCAGAATTGCATGGTTTTTATTATGTAAAATGTAGTGTTTTTTTTATGATTTCATCATAATTGTACACCTTTGTTCTTGTGAAGCGTTAACTATTTTTTCATTTTTCATGAATTTTGTTTTTGGAAAAATGTAAACTATTTTTCTCAGATTTGTGCAACTTTATTTGTGTGAAATTACAACTTTTTTCATAATTTATCAAATTTTGTTTTTGTTAAAATGTTGATTTTGTCTCATAACTTTACAACTTTGATCTCGTGACATTTTGACTTTTTTTACATAATTGTACCACATTATTCTTGTAAAATTTAGACTTTTTCTCCTGAAGTCACAACTTTTGTTCTTGTAAAAGTTTTGATTTTTTTCTCACAATTACATCATGTTATTCTTATAGATTTTTTTCATGATTGTAAAACTTTATCATTATGCATTTTTTTTATTTTCTCTAACTTTAATCTTGTAAAATTTCAAATTTTTATTTTTAATTGTTTGACTTCATTCTTATAAAATGTGGATTTTTTTCACATAATTGCATGACTTAAACCTTTTTAAAAATTCTTACTTATTTTTATTCTATAACTATATGACTTTATTTTAATTTTTTTGTTTTTTTTATTTTTTCTAACTTTAATCTTGTAAAATTTCAAATTCGTCTTTATAATTGTTTGACTTTTTTCTTGTCATATGTGGACTTGTTTCTTATAATCGTATAACTTCAAAATTTTTTAATTTCGGCTTCCTTTTTTTATATAATTGTATGACGTTATTTTCTATTTTTTGATGTTGGTTGTGATACTCTGCCGTACTTTTGACAGCAGTAATAAAAATCTGCATAATATTTATGCTAGCCATTAGTTTGCCAACGATTTGATTATAGAACATAAAAACATGTTTAATTATTCAAACATTAAATTCCATTTCAGTTGTATAACAAATGCTCAGCTGCAGCAGAGTCTGACTTTATGTGCAGCCTGTAGTTTATCTTCGGGTTAATCTTTTGATTCATGCAGAAAGTGGTTTGGAGGTTCTGTCCAAAAGAACCCGCTTCTTCATCTTCCTGAATCCCTTTCTTGGACCCGAAGGGCATCATTTTCCTCTAATTTGATTTGACTTTAAAAATATATGTTTACAAGCTGCGGATCATCAACCAGAAACATTTGCAATCTTTTTGCTTCTGTGTCTCATCTTTGATTTAGCCTAAATGACTCCTTTAATCTGGTTTGTTTAGGAAAAGATAAGATGGATGAGTTTACCGAGAGACGTATTTGTAAATGAAAAAAGTAAAAACGGGGAGATTAAGTGGTCAGATGTTAAAAAAAAAGAAAACAGACACTTAAACATCTGGCCTAAGAATTCAGAGGCTAAATAATTATGTACCCACTAAGACATGTCTACCAAAAGTCCGTCTAGCATCTTAGCGATACATCGCCATGGGAACTGAAAGTAAAAAGATAATTATTGATCCGGTAAGTTTTTTTTTTTTGTCCTTTTCTGTGGCAGGTTGGTAAATCCGACTCATTATGATATCCCCAAACCATTTATTAGTTTCCTGAACTGTTGAGCCATTCTTCATCCTCATTTTTGGCCTGTAAAAGTAGCCATTATCACCAACTATCTGGGTTTTTTTAGTGATTAATCATGGTATTAAGAGAAAGCCATTACATAGACTTCAGAGGTCACGGTTGCCATATTTTTCCTCCGCGGTGAAGCTTCTTCAAGGCTGCTGTACTAAAATCTGAAGATGAGCTTAAAGCTTTACAAATGCATCGCATTATTACTGCTTATTTCGGTGCAGCTCACAGGGTGTTTGCACATGCTCTCAAGACCACGACGCATCAAATACCCCCTTTCTCAGCCTCACCTGTGATCACTCTTCTTCCTTCCATCTTCCTCAGGTGCTGAGAGTAACTCTGACTTTGTTCCCCTGTTCATTTGTAATGTTTACTCTTTTTTTTCTCCTCCACCTCCCTGCTATTTGTCATTGCTCCATCTACGTCCTGCTCTTTTAATTCGTTTCCATTTTTACCCCGCGGGGTCATAACACTGAAGGACTGGCAGAAAGCTTGATTATCTTTCCCGCTGCCGTGTTTGCGCAGGACAGTGCAGATCTCTATCACTCTGCCCATCTCCTTCCTCGCTCTGTTTACAGCTTGTAGCACCCAAACACAACATGCTCCCTGACCCGGCCGAGAATGCTGTCAGCCTCCAGAAAAAAGCTGCTGTCAAAAGTGTCTCGGTTTGAATTCACTACAGGAAACTGCTGTAATTGTTCCTCTCATCCGTTCTTCCTTATCCACAAGCAAGGGCAAGTCAGGGATGCTATCCTTGAAAGCTGCTTTTATTTATTATTATTGATCAGATTTTATTTGTTCAAAACTCGACACAAGTATCCTGAATAAATAATGTTTTGGTATATGCTTGATGAAAATTGTGATTTTTGTGTTTTCTGATTATGACGGTCATAAATAGAGAAAATGAATCACTAAAGGGGCCATACCAGGCTTTTCTCAATTCTTTCAGAGTAAACTATATCCATATAAATTATCATATATTACCTTTGGAACACTGAAAAACAAAATATTTATAAAATATTTGTTATTTTTGTGAATTCTTTTCAAACCTGGAAGTAAAACGACTCAATCTGAGTCATTTTATGACGTCAACTTAGAGCCGTCCTCGTCAGCATGTTTTTTATTGATGTACATACAGTGCAGTTCAGGCGTTTATCACTAAAATTTGGCACAGACAGAATGGTGATGGCTAATGGGTTCCTTTTGCTATGAATTTCTGTTCAAAAATATAGACAACATTTCAGGATTTATTGAAATGATGAGAGCATTGTTCTGATCAGCACTGACTGTTAACGTTTCTGTTTTCTTTGAAGCATTGTTATTCTTTATATCTCAAATCCTATTCACGCGTACCTTTCTGCCATTGCTCAATAATTCCTGTTCGAACCAGCTCTCCCAATTTGTCGCTGGCTTTTTCCACCAGGAAATAGCCTGCTCCCTTCCTCCATCAGGAAATATTCTTCTCCCTTTCTCCACCGGGAAATAGTCTTCTCCCTTTCTCCACCAGGAAATAGTCTGCTCCCTTTCTTGATCAGGAAATAGTCTGTTCCCTTTTTCCACCAGAGAGTAGTCTTCTCCCTTTCTCCACCAGGAAGTAGTCTTCTCCCTTTCTCCACCAGGAAATAGCCTGCTCCCTTCCTCCATCAGGAAATAGTCTTCTCCCTTTTTCCACCAGAGAGTAGTCTTCTCCCTTTCTCCACCAGGAAATAGTCTGCTCCCTTTCTCGATCAGGAAATAGTCTGTTCCCTTTTTCCACCAGAGAGTAGTCTTCTCCCTTTCTCCACCAGGAAATAGTCTTCTCTCTTTCTCCACCAGGAAATAGTCTGCTCCCTTTCTCCACCAGGAAAAAGTCTGTGCCCTTCCTCCATCAGGAAATAGTCTGCTCCCCTTCTCCTGCCGTCTTCCCAATATCCCAGTATCCTTGAGCCATTCTCTGACACATTCAGGATCCTTCCCAGCATGCTGTGCAGATTCTTCTCCAAAAGTTTCTTCACGAAGTTTAAAAACTAAATCAAATGAGCGTTTCTTTGCCATTGCTACGCTGGATCACACAGACAGCTGGCGTCTGCACGACTGTGCACGAGTCGGGGGTGGGGGCTCGCGAAGTTAACTAATCACCGCTAGCTTGGTGGAGAAAGTGTTTGTGTTAGTCTTGGGTGGGGGAGCAGACTCTTCCTGGAGGGGGCGGTTCTCAACTTGTGATGTAAGCATGTGAGGACCGCTCGTTTCTGTGGGTATGGGAGGGGCTGCTGTTGAGTGCGCAGGTTTTTAGAGGACCTTTGTGAATCAGGAGCAGAAGAAAAAATGTGGTTTAAAAACGTAGAACCTACAATGAACTCAGATCTCTAAGCAACAGAGAGGGGAAGTGGGGCCGGGGTTGCTCACCGTCAAAAGTCCCACCCACAACTCAGAGGCTAATTTAACAAACTCCTTCCTCTTTTTAGAAACTGTTCTAGAAAACGACTTTTCTTTTTGGCAAAAAACTGCAAAATCATATTTATGTGGGAACGTTTTTAAATTGGATCAAAAGATGATCGGATTTAAGCTTGTAGCAGTTGCAACAGAACAGACAATCCTTCAACGAATACCGGCGAACAGAACAGCAGAGTGGTCGGCTAGAACGAACTCTGAATGCACATGAGAAAAGGTCATCAACTTGACTTCTACAGAAAGTGCCAAGAATCTGCAGTCGACACATCAAGCAATTTTCTGACTCTGCCCTTCACTGGAATTCAGGAAAAATATTCCTGATTGTAGTTTGATTCAGAATAAAATGGAAAGCTTCACAACAGCAGTAAACACATCTATTTTTATCCCTTTGTGAAGGGGTGGGGTTCTAGGGATATGTAGTTCTTGGTAGGAAGAGGGTGAATTTTTAAAAAATCTCTTTATATTTACTTATTTTGACTTCTACGTTTACCCATTTAGGTAAAAATAGGAAGAGTTGATAAAAATATATTTATTGGAACCACATATTTAGCTTTGCAGTTGTGTTTTCTTTTTTCTTTCTTTTTTCTTTTTTTTTTTTACAAATGTGGCCTCATTAAATAGGAAAATAAACATCTTCCATCTGTCAAACATTTATGCAGAGGAGGAAAAATATTATCCATCTAACACAAAATGATTACAGTTGGTCTTTTGATTGTGTTTCCAAGTTGAAACATGCACTCTTAAAACTCTTGGGATATTTCTTCAAACTAATGTGTATACGATAGTTTGATTCTTCTATGAAGAATACTAAAATCTTGATATTTCTTATTCATATACGTAACATGTAATAATATAAATAGCTAGAAAAGTTGCATTACCTGCAGTAATACTAGTGTAAATGCTTTTTGCTGAATGTGGCCGCTGATAATCCTGAAGCTGTTGGCTGACAATGCTGAAAGAAATAGTTTTAATTGTTGAATAATGTAATGAATGGACTGAATGTTCTGATATGAAACTTGCATAATTTGCAGAAAGTGCACAAAGAATATCAATAATTTTATGAAAAAACATCGCAATGTTCCTAAAATGTTAGCTTAACTCCTAATTAGCCCATAAAACCTCAGTAGATGTCAAATTAGCCAAAAAAAAGCTAGCAAATTGCTAAAATACTCAAAATTAGAACAAAAAACCTCAGTAGATGTCAAATTAGTCAAAAAAAAAGCTAACAAATTGCTAAAATACTAGGTTAAGTAAGAACTGGCAAAAATAAAACACCTCAGTACATGCCAAAATAGCCATAAAAGCTACCACGTTGCTAAAAAAAAGTTAGCTGAACTGAGAATTAGCCCAAAAAACCGTCAGTAGATGCCACATTAGCTAGAAAAAAAAGCTAACACATAGCTAAAATATTAGTTTGACTTGAAATTAGCACACAAAACCTCAGTTGATGTCAAATTAGACAAAAAAGCTAGCACATTGCTGAAATACTTGCTTAAGTCCATAATAGCCAAAAATCCCTCATTAAATGCCAAAATAGCCAAAAGCATTAGCATGTTGTGAAAATATTAGCTACACTCAAAATTAGCCTTTAAAACCTCAGTAGCATGTCCTTAACATGCTGAATGTTTTGATACCAAACTTGCATAATTTTCAAGAGTTGCTTGAAAAGAAAAAAAAGCACAAAATTAGCGTAAAGTTTCAATATTTACATACAATTTTGATGATTACGCAAAATGTAAAAATCTGCGTAAGTAAAAGTTGCATAAATTGGAAAATCTTCATATTCATTTTCGACTGGACTGAGAAATTGCAAAAATCTTAAAAACTGTAAAATGTACAAATACAAAAGGGACAAGCAGGAATGTCCTTAACGAGCTGAACGTCTTGACATCAAGATTGCAGAAATGACTGAAAGTGTGCTTTATTTGAAGCAAAATAAAAATAACGTGAATGCTTACAAAATTTGACTTAAAAGAAGCAAGCTAATAATTGGACATCTTTGCATCACATGTACATAAAAATACAAAGATGGTGAAAAAAACAAAAAAGAGTTGGGTTAAGGAGGTATTTTTTTCGTGTGTACGATTAACACAGTCATTTAAAGAAGATAACCTAAAAAGAAGCTCTGACACTGAGTCATTTCTTCAGTTGTAGAGTTGGCAGGTGCTCAGTGGATCTCATCTCCATGATAATAAAGGTTCTCCGGGTTACGCGACGTGTTGGAAACACTTTGTTGCAACATGTCTTCATGCTCAAACTTGATTTGGATGGTGTTAATGGATTAACGTGCGGCTGACTGTAATAGTAACAGGACAGAACGGCGGGCACATCGTTCATCCACTTATTAGCTAATAGTGGGGCAATTTGCCATGTACTTTGCTGGCCATGCACGTATAGGGCTGGAAATGGTTGCCATCAGCATGGCCCGGATAATGGTAATGGCATCAGACAGATTGGAAATGGGAGACAGAGAGACTCTCTTCACCTCTGCAAATGTATTGGAGGTTTTGTGTGTACGTGTGTGTTTAGACATGTGGACGGGGCACGGAGCCAGCAGCGCATATCCCTCCATATTCTTCCCAGCCATGCGATGCACAAAAGAATGCTTTCAGCTGCAGCGGATAATGAATTTGAATTTCAAAGAGCATTTAGGAGAAAAAAAATCCAGAAACAAAATGCAAAACAAAAGTTAAATAATTAACTTAAGTTGATTTTGGAGCCGGCTCACATTTGTTTAGGCTGACGGTTTTCCCTCCACCAGAATGACAATGAAGGAAGTGAGCTGCTGCTTCGTTTTAAAACTTTTATCTAGAAGAAACTCTGATCTCAAAGCTCCGCTGAAGATTTTTTGATCTGCTGTTAAGTAGATTTCACACTTTTTTAATAAAATAAATACATTTCAATCATTTCAACTTCATGCTGTGGTATAGATCTATGGTTGTCATTCTCAAGATGAAAAATTAAATAACTATATACCATTGAGTGAACATTTTTTAATGGTTTTAGTTGTTGACAGATGTGACTTTTAACAATAAAACATTCTTATCATTATTACATATATTCATTCAGCTTGATTTTGACCCAAGAAGTCACTGTTTTTGCCCCCCAAAATGTTCTTTATCTCTTAATTTTTAAATTTAAATATAAATGTGCATCTTTTTGGTGCACAACTGACTTTTGTTGGGTCCAAAAACATTTAGCGAGTGTACAATCAGTCGGTTCCAGAGATTTCCCAGAGCAGACTGACGACCGAGAAGCCTGCATGAATCTTCTATCTGGCAGATTGAACACAGTTTTGTACATTTATTGCATTTGCCACTTATTCGGCAGTTATGTCACTGCCACACAGAACCATCTGCTCTCCCCTTCATATGTTACATCCTACAAATCCTTTGAGCCTTTGGGTCTCCTTTCACTTTTTTCATTTTTTTATAATTTTGCAGCTTCTTTCCAAACTTTTTGTTTCTCCATTAGATTTAAATAGATTTATCATACATTTTTAAATTTACTTTGAAATAAAACTAAAACACCACAAACACGCAGACCCTTATGCGTCTCATTTCAAAGGATGTTTTCTTAAAGGTTTTTATCTCTTTAATTAGAGACCAGCTGTTGTGTTCAAAATTGACTGAAAGTATCTTGAAAAGTCACATGAGATCACTTCATGAGGCCAAGGGTGCAGCAAGTAAGTTAACAGACGAAACTCTTCATGGTCCAACATCAGAAAAAGACACAAAAAAGCACCACCAAAGACCCAAAAAAGTATAGTGACCCACTTAAGTCTCCTATGGAAGAAGTGTGGCACATCTGGGACTTGTTTGAGAGATGATTGTTCTCTGAAACAGAGCAAACGTGTGAAAGGGGCTCGGAAAGACAAGAGAACAAGACCTGTGCTCCAGAGATCCTGGATGGAGAATAGCCATCCAACCATTTGTGTTTTGAAAAAGACAAATGGTTTGATGGACACAACCTATAGGACGCACTTCCGGATGCAGTACCAGATGTGCACTGGTCCTCAGGACGGTACCTGTATCCTAACCCAGTAGTACCCTAACCTTAATCTGGTACTGGTTGTTCCCTGTACCACGTCTGGTCCAGTGTCAGGTTAGAGTACCGGGTTTGGGTATCAGTGCGCTACTTGTCGCACAACTGGACCGGTTCTAGTTTGCTGCCTGGAGGTTGGGGACTCGTGATTTAGCGGGAACAGCCTGTACGTCAAAAAATGACGTTCAGGGAAGATCCAAAACATCAACATGTGACGATCTGGGAGTGAGAATGTGTTGGTTTGGGTGCAGATTTTTGGGTTGTCTGGGCCTGTGTCTTGTCCTTAAAGGGAGTGAAGGTGTGTCTTGCAGTTCCCTTGAGGCAATCTCAAGGGACATCATGAAAATGGAATTGTTGTGCGTGTTGTAAGTGTATCGTAAATTATTCGTGAAGCTAATTTAAGTGACTTGCACACTCTTACACCACACTCTAGTCCAGGGGTGTACAAACGTTTATATTTGTGGGCCACAACGTTTTCTAAAATTTGACGGAAGGGGCTGATGCGAGGCTGCTTTGGTAATCCACCTTGTAAGAGAAAGAAATAACAGAATCTAGAAAAAAAAACATTATTTAAATTTGATTGAAAATAAATATATACATTTTAAAACTGAACCTTTTGGTGATTTTATTTCAAAACTGTAGCTTTTGCTCTCATTTTAGAGACAATTCTCCCAATGGGTTGATGTCCTTCAGGGAAAAACGCAAGCTTAAAGAAATGCTGTGTTCATGGGGTGTTGGAAAAATGACTTTCTGACTCCTAAAACACACTCAAACATCAGGAAAACAACAAATGAGAACAGAATAACTTTCTGCACCTATAAACAATATTTGGATGGCACCATCCATGGGGAGACACCAGAATCACTGGGAAAATAATTCATTATTAAGGATTATCTCTATGATTTGTTCCAGTTTGATGGGCCAGATAAAATAGTTTAAAGGTGCAACAATTTTTGTTTTGACATTCATCATTATGGGTTACTGAGGGCAGATTACTGTCAAAACACGAACAAGTAAAAAAAAATGTAGCATCATAGTGAAATGAAACAAAAAGAACATTTGAATGTTATTTTAATTAAATGTAAACTAAAATTGCATTTTCTTATTTGTTAAAGATGAAGGACCCACAATTTATTATGTTCAAAGTCCAAAAACGTGCTAGCTTTTACTTCCAGATTGTTTATGCCACCAAGTATTCAGGGCTTAAAGGAATTTATTGAAGCTAGTTAAAAAAAATAATAGTTTAGCGGCAGCTTTATAAAAATGATTGTTTTTGCCCCTGACAGTATCTGAAGAGGAGCTGAACTGAGCTTTGAATGCAGGAATGTATTTCAGCTTTAAAACAACGGTCTAGATTGCATCCGATATCAGTTTAGGCCATCTTTCTGAAAGGATGTCAATATTTTCTGGTGCTAAGAAGCTACTGTTTTTAACAGCAGTCCTTTGAGAATTCTCTAATATGCTTTTGAGGGCTCTTTTGTGATGTGATGAACATCCTAGAGCAGGGGTCTCAAGCTCAAATCAGCCGGGGGCCGCTGGAGACGGAATCTAGTTGAGGCCGGGCCGCATCAGGATTTTCATAAGAAAATCGCTGAGAAAACATTCCAATGTTCTTAAATATCTTTATTTTTAACACAAAATAATGAATAAATAATGAACGACATGTATAGATCTTTGTCCATGTTGATTTATATATATAAAAAAATAAGTTTTTAAATAGTTTATATTGAAGATTAAACTTAAGATATATTGCTAGGGGGTAGAATTAAAAAAAGTTTTTTAAACTTCTTCCTACTCCATTTCAAACTACATAATAGAGGTGCAATGTATTTATTTATAATTTATATAGAATTTTCTGTTGTTGTTTTCTTGTTTTTTTACCATGTAGATTAAAAGATGAATTAAAAAAACAAATACATTTGTACTAAATAAATAAAATAATAATAATGACCAAACAACAGATACAGACAACTGAAGAAACCACACATTGACTGACTAGAGAAAACTCATTATTTTTGTTCAGTTTCAAATGTCTGTATTAACAGATCCTCCTTCAGAGTTAGAGAAGCCCTGGTAACGAGAAAATCTTTCATTTTATGTAGATTTTTGTAGAACTCTCCTCACAGTAAATAAATCTGACCTACAGTGGTGGACAAAAGTGTTGATACCCGTCAGTTATAGAAGGACAAACCCACAATTCTCACTGAAATCACTTGAAACTTACAAAAGTAACAATAAATTAAAAAATATTGAAAATTA
>NC_050522.1:9041687-9128420 GCF_002922805.2 Oryzias melastigma
CTTTCATATGAAGACGGGGGCCGCAAATCATCATCCTGCGGGCCGCAGATGGCCCGCGGGCCGCGAGTTTGAGACCCCTGCCCTAGAGGGAAAGAACTTGACAGGAAAGATGTCTGCGTGTAATGTAGCTCAAAAAGGGAGTCGACTGTAACGACATGAGTTGGATCCCGTTAATGGGAGCTTAGAAGAAATCTAATTTTGCACTAAACAGAAATATGTGATTCTGTAGCAAGTAAAGAAAATGGACAGATGGATCATTTTGAATGTGTAAATGTTCTCACCTGGAGATAGAGTCTAATGCAGAACAGGTGGATCCTCTCTATTCTCAGAAAATGTAATGCTCTGAGACATTAAAAATCAACCAAACAGTTCATGATGTGTAAACTTTAGGTTGTGTTCAGACCAGACACATTTGCTTCGCCTAAGGTGAACTGGAGTTTGTTTTGTCCGATAATCCTGAACACATTTTCAGTCTGAATACACCCAAGTACACCCACTTCCTTCGAGATGTCTCGGTTCATTTCCAATCAGACTGAGCTCCGGTTTGGTCTGAGTTTCCTCAGTCTGAATAGGCTCTCTGCTCAGTGAAGAACAATTGGACCAAAATGGCCACCGTAGCCAGGAATTACCAGATGTAACAGAGTAGGAAACAACTTTTAATCCTTGTGCTATCCTAGTCTTACATTGACGTGTTATCCATCCTATGACTAATGTGGACAAAGGTCCACAGTATTTCATGTCTGCCACAGACACCAGTGAAAATCAAAAGTCTTTAAAAAAAAAAAGTTCAATGCACGGCCTTGTGGGGTCCAAATGACCCCACTCCCAATGTCAACATACTTAGGATAGTATAGGGGTTACCATGGTACACAATGCTTCTCACACCATTTTCACAACAATCTGTACTTCATAAACACTCAACGGTATACTTTCTTAGCTGATACAGATGTTCAAAATTGGTCGTGAAATATACCAAGTGAACTATCGTGACATCGATTGTAAAAGGGCTGTCATTATTCTCTCTGTCATTGCTTTGCCCCGCCTTCATGCTAATGACTGAAAAGATCTTTTAGTCTTGTGGTTTTGTTTACAAGCTTTGGTTAGAAACATCCTGCCTGTCTGGCCACTCTCAGTTTGTTCAGCTTCACTCCCTCCAGTCCCAGCCCTTCCTAGTCACTTCAGGGGTACCCCAAGGCTCTGTCCTTGATCCCCTCCTTTTTATCATATATCTTCTCCCACTTGGAAGTATCTTCAGAAAATTCAATATCCAGTTCCATTGCTACGCTGATGACACCCAGCTCTACCTGTCAACTCATGTGTCCTCCAGTATTACTCCTCCTTCCCTGTCTGGAATCATTGTTTCCCTCAAACTACCTGCAGCTCAACAGCAATAAAACGAAACTGCTTCTCATTGGCACCAAGTCAACTCTCTCTAAATACAGCTCCCTGACCCTCTCCATAGACAGCGTCAAAGTTACTCCTCTTCCCAGGTGAAGAGTTTGGGTGTTGTTTTCTATCCTTCCAGTCTCACACCAGCAACATCACCCGGTCAACCATCAAATCATAACTCAAAACTTTTTATTCAAATATTACCAACATTTTCTATCTCATTTTATCTGGTTTCTTTTATTGTATTTTACCTGTTTTTATTGTGAGGTGACCTTGAGCGCCTTGAAAAGTGCTTTTAAATACAATTTTTTTTAAATTATTATTATTAAAAACAGAAATGACTGGTCTGAATAGAGACAAAGTGCAAAATTCAGGACTCGCTCCAGATCATAGACGTACAATATTTTATCACTAGACAAATCGAAATGTGACGTCATACATAGACAAGGCCTTGCCTTCGGCTCTTGCAAAAGAGGCAAAATCCGTCGTCATTTGGAGCCAGATGACCGTGATTTGTCAGAGTTGGCCAGAGTCATGTTTTTAGGGCAACTACAGTCACCAATCATGAGTTAGCATGTTCGAAGTCCATGTCCCTTCAACTAAAAGAAAGCTCAGGGGAAGCTGTCAATTAAACATTAGAGACAAGGCCAGCAAGCACCACATGTTTTTACTGAGGCATCTGATTGGTCAGATTGAATAACTTGCGATAAAGAAAAAGTATCTTTAAAAAAAAAAACTAAGATTGGCAAGAACATGTTAAGAACAATGTATCGGAGTAAGAAGAATGGCTATTTGGACAAATAAAATGAATGAAAAATAACTATTTATTTCTCTATAGAAGTCAATGGGATTTTGGCTTCTTGGAGCCAGCAGGTACTTCCTGTTTGGAACATGAGGGGGGAGGGGTCGAGCTGTCCAGTGTTTATATAGTCTATGGTCCAGTCTGGACTTATCCATTCATTTTGATTTCACTGAAGTAAACCCAGTCCAGGTCTTAACTATCAGGTGAGTTCTTATCATTATATTTGAAGTTATATTTGAGTTTCTGTCACTCAGTACATACTAGAAAAACACACACTTTCCAGATAAAATTAGAGGAAGTTAGTGAAGCGTTCGGATAGGAACTGTGAGTGAAGATTCTCTCCAGGTATTCCTACCATGAGCGTGTAAACGATTAGAAAACCTCTCTGATCTCTAGCTGAACATTTATCTTGAGCTAAAAATAACTTATGATAACTTGTGTATGTGTGACTGATGTACAATATTTCCTTTTTCATCTTTTGGCTGCAGCTTATGAGGTCTCAGTGCTTTTAGATCTTATGGCTGCTCGAACAACTTGTTTCAAAATGGTGACAATTCATAAAATATAACTATTATATGATATGGTACAATTACAAACAAAGCTATCCCATGTTTGAATAATGTACACACTTAAGCTGAAGCATTTAAAAGCTTTGTGTGGATTTTATTGTGTTTAAAGAACGCACTTGACATTTTGTGACATTTTCCTATTTTTTTTCTCTGTATTATTCAAAGCAACAAGAATTTGGCCATGGGCATTTATTTCCATTCATTTATCTTTGACGGAAACAACAGCATTTTGAATCAAAGCTGGGCGGAAGTGTGTAATTTGCGGTCATAACAGATGTTTGTTCCAGTATAACAGCATAAGGTTCGCTAAAGGTCAATTGTTTTATGGCTTTATTAATAAACATAGGATATTTTCCTTTTGAAAGAAATTCAGCCATACATGTTTTAGCTATAGATTTTATTTTTGTGATGGTTTTGGTGCCTGACTACACTGCAGGATACAGACATGCCGGAGGCTTGGAGATGGGGCTTTTATGTTAGAAATGCTTAGAAATAATAAAGTAAAATAGTCTTCCTCTGGTCCATTACTTGTGAGTACATGTACTGTCAGGGACATTTGGATGAAGATGCAAATGTAGAAGTCTGACACAGGAGTTAACCCTTTAACAGCTGAGGCGTCGTCGGTGACACTTAAACACAAAATCTTTAACATAAGAGTAACTTTTCAACTGTTAACACAATAATTCCAGCAGATTTTGAAGGAGAAAAGCGCACATGTTTCTGTCACTTATACATTACAATTCTTTGGAAGTTTTTTTTGGTTGAATATCCTCCAAAAAATTGTAATTTACATAGAAGCTGCTTGAACAGTGACAGGAACAACAATCGTTGGTTTGTAGGTATTTGCCAAAACTGAAGACTGTATGACTATCATTATACAATAAATGATTTAATTTAATCATATCCATCAATAGCAGATTTTGTAATCTTTTGTCTATCTCCATTGTGTCCACACCCAACTTATTAGATTTAAAAAATGATCCAACCTCGAATGACAATTTAACTTCATACCAACCTTAAATGTTAAAAATTATATTTTGCGTCATTGGGACAATTACAAATAAAAAAGTTCGAAAAACACAAACCAGGACACATTTATTCTGTTCTCTTTCTTTAGTGGTTGGTTTTGAATAAAATTATTGCTGTTATTGCAGCATTGTGTTTTAGTGCTAAAGCTCCAACTACTTTTATTGACATGCAGGTTTTGCAAATTTACTTTTTTGGAAACCAGTAAATGACTATAGTATGTCATTTCAAAATAGAATTGTTGTTCATTTATATATATATATATATATATATATATATATATATATATATATGCAGTGATTTATGACAGTGAAAAGGCTGTTAAACATGATATTTAAACCTTATTTATTTAATCTCATTTATATTAAAACTTCTTACTTACAACACTGTTAAAGTGATTTTTTTTTAAATCCCCCTCCAATTATGTATTTATTTATTCTAAAAGTGTTCCCAGAGATCTTTTAACTGTAATGATACATTTTTTTGCCAAAATAAAAAACCTTTGTCATGTTCCAGGACATAGTTTCTGCAGAGCGGCAGGAGTTCATCAGAAATTTGCCTTAGAGTTGAGGGCAGGACTGTTGATTCGGAAGTAAGCCTTCAATGATATCCCATCATTCCACTGATTACACTCTGTCCCGCTGTCTTACAGCCCATCATGACCCTAACATAACATTAGCTGCAAAAATAGCAAGCAAAAACCGGAGCTGTCCAGTTTTGATCCAGATGTCGGTTCAGGCGAGGAAAATGAAGACGTACATGGATCTATTTTTTACCTGCAAGTGGATGCATCAGAATGGAGTGGAGCAGAAAGGCTTTGGCCCGCCCACTTCAGTTTCTGTGTCACAACTGAGAGCTTTTTCTAAATAAAAAAAAACTTCATCTGCTTCAGAAATGCAGTTTTAAGTTAATACATGTCCTCCATCATCAGTAAAAAGCATGTCAAAAACACAATTTTCATTAGAGTGGGTCTTCAAAGTTACATTTCTAAAGAGCATAATGAGATTTCTGTTGTTTTTCTCATGACTTTGACTGTTTAATTTATATAAATGAGAGCATTTATTCAATTTACATAGTGAATACTTATTAGTTATTTCAAAATGTCCATATTGTTTCTTCAAATCACCTTTTATTGTTTCAAAATTGAGTCTTAAGAAGTCTTTGGATGTTTGCTGCTTTGCTTTCATTCCAGTCTTAAACTGACTGTGGAGCGAGATCCATCTTTAAAATCCTTCTGCAGGTGGATCGGTGCACCATCCTGACGTACCTGTTTCTCCTGTGTAGTTCTGGCTCATACTGTCATTTTCTTCAATATTATTTGTTAATACTGTCAGTGTAACGGCTTGGAGTAAAGGTAGAGTCTTATCTTTTTCAAGTAAGGCTTGAGTTTCAAAGCCTTTAAGGCCTCCAATATGGAAGAGGGGTAAAAAGTGAGGAAAAGATTCTCAAAATCCCAGGAAAGCAGACCAAGATAGGACTTGATAGAAATGTATGTTCTCTTTGATATTTTTGAAAGCTAAACACAGTATATTGACTTTCCTGTGATGGACTGTCAACATGTTTTGGGTGAGTCCTACATTTGCTCAGATGACAGCTCAAATAGGCTCTTAACAGAAGGAAGGGAATGTTATTGATTACTATGTACACAGTAAACAAATATATAGTATAAAAAAACTGAGTTTTGAGAGATTTTTCTACATTACATTTGAAAATGTTGTAAACATCAGCTTTAATCAGTGCACAGTCAATGCAAGTAAACCGCATTAATTCAATTAAATTAAATTAAACCACAAAAGTCCTTAAAAAACAAACCAGAACAGCTCAAATCTTGCTGTTTTTTTGTGTGTCTTTCATGATTATGCACTGTTATCAAAGTATACAACGGAATAATAAAAAATGCAATTTGAATAATTTTTGGATTGTGAAATGGTGACTGTGGATAATAATTTGCAGGATTTTATTTGTTAAAATAAGAAAAATGTAAAGTTATGGTCATATTGTATTGTTAGTATTTATAAACTGGCGAAATATTTACGTTACTGGATAAAGATCTAAAGGGATAGGAATAAATAAACATTTGGTTCCGCCTTTTCAAACATGTGTTTATTGAATTCAGTTTGTGACTTTTTCTTTACAAAAGGAGATTGTATTGTTTTTTTTTTATTGTCTTTTTTGCTTTGTAGTGTTTTTTTTTTACATTTTAAATAAATTTAAATCTAAAAAAATAGAATAAAATAAAAAAAAGTATATATATATATTTTTTCAAAAAGCACAATAAATACTTATTTTGAAATGGAGAATTACCCAAACCTTGTCAAGAAAGCGATCATTAAGCTGATCGTCACGGTGGAGTAAATAAAAGTTTGTTTTTGTCCAGATGATGACGCAAACGTTTGTTTTGAAAGAGCCTGCGGCCGCGGAGTCATGTTGAACATTTGGGTTATTTGACCGAAACTTCCTTTTAAGGTGCGCATCCACACCCAGCAGCCAATCAGAATCTAGCATTCTCCCAGACCATGGTAGAAGTTCATCTTAAAGTTAGTTCAAGTGCAGAGACACAATTTTTGTTTCTTACGAGTGAGTTTTTTTGGGAGTAATACTGCAGACATAAAAGTCTTTAGCGTTCTGCTCATCTTGAATAATCTGATTTATTTTCTAAAATCGATTGACAGCATTACTTATTTGTATCGTGACAATAATGAAAACATCCTCTTGATTTTTTTTTTCCTCCTTGGACTAATGCGGAACAGAGAGACAGAAGTACCGCTGAAAGCGGCCGTCATTCAGATGCAGCTACAGCAGTAGATGGTCTCTGAATGATCTCATGAACCCCGATATGGAGATGTGATTTTTAGAGCTCTTCAGATTTGATACAGTTAATGCTTCCATGTAGCACTGACTTTTGAAATTAGCTCCTCCCACACCCGGAGGGAGGAGCGTCACATTTATGAACACAAATTTGCTCAAGAGTGTTGCAAATATAAATTTCGTCTTGCGAGGTTTAATGTTAGCATACTACTGTTAGCTTTAGCTTCAAATGTGCTCGTTTTTGTTGATTTTAGTGCGTTTATAACCTTTTTTGAGCCTCCTGCTGTCATTGTAACACTGACTTCAAAAGTACAGCCACTGAACAAAGCTGAACATTGATGGAAACAATGTTCAAACTTTAAATTACATTCCTGTTTGTTTCAGTGGAGTAAGGTCCCCTGGAAACTAGGCATTAACAGCTAGCTTAAGACTAATGTTACAGCTGGTGTTGCTTTTGTTCCTAAGTACATTTCTGTGAAAATGTGCCAGGCTGTGGAGCAAAGGGTGCAGCTACAAGTCTGTTTTTCTTTGGCAGGAAGAATAAATTGAATGTCAGGGTTAGAAATCAAGTTAGGATTAATGTTCAGCCAACCACATCCAGTAGCTGATCACATTATTCTTTTTTTTTTCATTTCTCAGCTCTGTGTAATATGACCATCAGCAGGTAGTAATATTGTATTTAATAGCAATTCATGGACATGGTTTCATTTTAGGTTCATTTTGCTTTCACTGGTATTTTTCTTCCTGAATGAATTCTTCAAATGTTTCACTTTTACTTAAGGTACCATGGATGAGATGAGCTTTTTTTCTTTTTCTGTTAAACTGAACTCAAACTTGGCAGAGGTTTCATTCTGGTTTCACCATCTGTCCTCAGCAGTTTGGAAAATGAGACAAACAAATGTCATTGGCTGGGAAGACGTATGAGATATCTGTGCAATGGAAAATGGAGAGGAAATGAAAAGGGTACAGAAAGGAAAGTTTGGGCGGATGAAAAGGTCCCTGATCCCTTCGAAATACCCTTCCCTTCAGTGGCAGATGTGCACGAACACCCAACGCTGTTCACGCTGACAAACTGATAAAATGACAAGCAAACAAATGTGTAAACAAAAAAGGGAAAAGGAAGATGCCAATTTCAGCGAAGGAGCTGAACAAAGCTTGCATTCATGACAAACTTTTTTGCTTGTCAGAATCGGGAGAAGACGATGTTATTCAACCGATTACATAACCATTTGGAAACTCAATAAAGAAATCTGAGTGGCCTCTGTTATTATTGTAAATGCTGACAGCTTTATTGATAGCGTGCAGCGCAGGTAGAGTGTAGCACAGTTCTGCCCCAAAAAATTCAGGACGTGATGTAAAATCTGGCCTTTAAGCGAGCTCCGTGAGGGCATCAGTCCTCGAGATGTAACGACATTAGAGGGAATTAATCTCCTGCATGTAAATCAGCCGAAGCTTTGAAAGCAAGCTTTCACGCCAGGGTTGTTCCTTTGTTTGCATCACTGTTTGCATGACTTGCAATGTTTAATATCTGATTATTACACTCACGAAATATGTTGACTTCACTGGTAGATTTGCTGCATTGTGATGAAAGGAAGACATTTCTAATCAAAAACAGTTCCACTCTTTTCATTTAGAATATTTAGACCTTTAAGCAATTTTAGATATAGAAAAAATGTGTTTTTCTGTAATTGCTAAAGGATGAGAATTATATTTTTACACAGACACTTCAGACAGTGAGAGGTTTTCCAAATCTTATTGATATCTGTAATGACAAGTGTTGTTTGTCATTTAATGCATTCGTGGATGTTAATACAGATCTCTATTTATATATAAGTGACATATAATGATGGCAGAGATATATAAAACACTGTCAGGTATTATTACACTTATACCATAATTAGTTTACAGAAGAAAGAAATATTCAATCGGTTTTCAATACTTTAATCTTTTTTTTTTTTTTTTTCGGTTTAGATCACTTTGCACAAAAAGCTGACTATTTGATCCGTTGTCGGGTTACCGTGACAAGGCACCTCGACTGTCGACGATCGTCACAATAGGTTCAATAAAACATCAGTTCAGAGAGAAAGTTGACCTCTTACCGCTTGTTTTTGTCCAAAAGATGAAGGAAAATGTTTTTAAAGCATCCTGCACAGTGATATAGATCAGTGACCGGACTGTTTGTTTTTTTTAGGTGGTTGACAGCCTTAATTAAGAATAAATATTCTTAAAGTACAGTTTTGTGTATGATTTCATATTGTGATTATTCGCAGGTGTCTGCAAATACTGCAACCGAAATAAAAAAAAGTTAATTGCAATTAATCGCGATACATTTTTTCCCAGGTTTGCGATTAATTCGATAGTTTTTTCTTTTATCAATTCCCGGCCCTAATATATATTCAGATACTCAAAAATCAGTTCTCTTCAGTGTCTCCTTTAAAACAATTTTAACAAATTTTTTGCATTTCCGTGAAACATTAAGCATTAAACAATCAACGTTTCTGTTTGCTTTGAGACCTTAAATGACTTTTCCCGGTTTCACCGGACACATTTGTGCCATCTAGGATAAACCCAGTGATTCACTCTTCCCAGGTTCCTGTTCTCTCCCCAGCATTAAACCATTAGTGACTTCTATAGCGAATAGATGTCATCTAAAAGAGAGAAAATCTGTATCAAAATGGACCATGAGCTAATGCAACGTTAAGAAGACAGTTAAAACTGCATGAATTGCTCCCTATTAATATCCGTTAATAATTCCTCATTTCTCCTCCCTGTGCTCATTTCACTTCTCCCTGGCCTTGCAGAGGAAGTGTGTAGGATGTCATAGCGTTACAGATCAGGTATAAATCAACTGTTTACATAGGGCCTGGGAGTCTGCTTATTAGGGGAGGCTCATTTTGAACAGCTGGATCATTACACCCCACAGTGTTTACTCGATTCATCAAAACTAACCATGTTCTTAGTACTTATGTGGAAATAACAAGCACTAACATAACAGAGAATGCATGTAGATTATGTAAACTATGAAGACTTTTCTGTCTTGATTAGTACATTTTGGGAGTCAGCAATGTCGTCCTTAACTGACATTGCTAGATTCTTGAAATATGTCACAAAAAAAAAAAAAAATAGTGGGCCAATAGTCACAGATTCTGCAAGTTTTTGAACATTCTGTGATGTTCATCATAGATATACAGAATATGGAAAAATCCAGAAAATCCCACTGTATGATTTTAAATAATTTATGTATAAAATTGTGCAGAAAAGAAGTATTTACCTCTTTCAAGCCAACAAAAACTATGTTCCTCACAGACCTGTTTTTTCTTTTTAAAAGTTTTCTATCCTCCACCTGTTACCCGTATTACTGTCATCTGTAAAAAAAAAAAAAAATAAATAATAAAAAACACTCCCTTAAGCAGTCACTTCCAACCTCTTCATCATGACCAAGACCAGAGAGCTGTCAAGGGACACCAGGGACAACATTGTACTCCTGAACAATACTGGAATTAACCAATCAACAATAATCAAGCAGCTTGGAGAGAAGAGATCAACTGTTGAAGCAATTATTAGAAACTGGAAGAAAAATTGACAGTCTCTCTCCACCTGAGGCTCTAGTCAAAAGTCTATTCAAAATCTCACTTTATGAAGAGGAAACAGCCCAGAACTACACAGGAAAACTGGTCAATGACCTGAAGAGAGCTTGGACCACTGAAACAAATGTTACTATGGTTACAGTCAACATCCTAATGGAATGAAATTCAGGCTGTCAAGCCTAGAATGTCATGTGACCGGATGAGGCCAAAATGGTATAAATGCCATTTGACATGTGGTGGAGTAAGGAAGAATGCTCAGTTTCATCCTAATATTACTTTGCTTTGGGCTTTTCTGCAAAGAAGAAAGGACAACTGATCTGTATTAAGGAAGGGATAAATGAGACCATGTATGGAAAGATTTTAGTCTAAAACTCCTTTTTAATTAATGAGAACATTGCAAATGAACTGAGACTGAATTGTGTGTGACGATGATTTTTAATACACCAACCGGGCCACGAAGTCTATGAAAAAACATTTGATGGTTCTGTAGCATTTGTGGACCTAAATCCAGTAAATAATCTATGGGATGAGTTGAAAATCTGTGTTGCCCAGTGACCATACCAAACCATCACAGCTGTTGAGAAGATCTGCATGGAGGAATGGACCAAAATAGCAGCTACACTGTGTGCAAACATGAAACGTCTGACTTCTGTCATTGAAAACCAGGGTCACATTACCAGTTATTGTGGTGAACTTTCACTATTGACTAATTTTCTGCCCCATTATACAAATAAATCCTTAAATTATTGGGAAATTGGATTTCTTTCATTCGTTTTAACATAATGTCTCCTACAGTTAAAACCTCTTATCTTTTTAAATGGGATGACAACTGCGCTGCAATAGCGTCTAGAATAGCACATTTTCTAGTCATAGAGCTTTTTGCTTAGAATATTTACTCTCATGATCATACATTTCTGTCTCTCAGTTGGACTCTCAGTTGGCTTCCTTACATATTTAAATGAGACACTTTTAAGTCAAATTTAGAGAAATGCATGTGTTATATAAAAAAAAAGTGAATTCTCATAAAAAATTAACTTTTGAATTGTGATTAAAATCTTGATATCAATAAAAGTGAGATGATTTTTGTTGGTCATATAAGAGAAGTGGAATACAAAGGAAGTTAAAAATATGACTGTCTTTGTTACCAAAGTGGTAAACTGTAATATGCATGAAATGATTCACTATTTGATGAATTATTTGGATCTGACCTAAAAATCAGACAAAAAGCTCTGAAAATGGAGGAAAATGGAACAGGAAAAGGAAGGCAGCACTTTTAGAAGGGAGGAGAAAGAAAGGGAGTGCATCAAGGAGGGGGTAAGAACTGAGAACAGGAAGGAGTGGATGACGAAGATATAGGAAAACGAGTGAAAGAAAAACAGATTAGCCATGTTTATCTGTAGGAATAGAAGATTTTTGTTAGTAAAAATAGATCGGAGGGGAAATTGACTGTAGGGTAAAAAAAAGGCCTTTAGACAAACATGACTGTTAATGCCTGACAACCTAATGTTTATTTAACCCATTAATCATGTCTGTTCCTGTCGTGTTTTACAAAAATGAGTGAAATTTACTCAGCTCATAATTATCTCTTAAACGTGACCTAAAAGAAGAGGATCCGATAACTGGGAGTCATTAAGATCCAAACTGACCATAGAAATGCATGAAAGTCTGGTTTCACATTAATAAAAAAAAGTACAGTGTCATGTACCCATATGGAGGTTGGGTTCTGCAAGTTTTTAGGTTGTCTGGGCCTGAGCGGGTCGTAGGCAGGACCAGACGCACCTTAAAGGAAGAGAAGGTGTGTCTTGGAGTTTCCTTAAGGCTTGTTGAAAATGGATCGTACCTTTGTGGTGCATGTGGTTGGTGTATTGTGAAGTACAGTATTTGTTAATACAAATTGGACGCACTCATGACTGAGGTGATGCCATTATGTCACACTCAAATTGTCAGTAAGGAATGACTCACAACTGCCCTTAAGGCTAGATACATCATCACATGAACAGTCTACAGCTTTGGGGGTGGTCAAAATAATGGAAAATCTGTTCACCACGCATCTGTCTCATCTATTAAACGCTGATCTTGAAGTTGAGTCATGACTCGAGATGTCATCTGGATACATGAGAACCTTCACTAAGTTACTTTGCTCTTATGTGTAGTACAATAGTGCATTCACACCTGGCCGGTGTATCAAATTTGCGTCAACTACCTCTTTTTTGACGTCTGACCACTTCCATCCGAGTGGTCCAGTTTGATCTTTAACCCAAGAGGGGGGAAATAAAAATAAAACTGACTAATTTTTTCAGTATTGTCTTGATGAAAATTAAAAAACAAAAACATCATAACCCAATGAAGCTAAAGCGATGCGCGCTACAACAATGGCACTCGCGGCAGTTCTCTGGGCTGCCTGGGCAGCTAACCGCCGGCGGACAAGCAGAGCGGACTCCGCTCCCCAGGGACCCACAGCCGAGACCTCGCTAGATCTGCCGTAGCCTCTATAGAGTTCTCCAAAGCATATAAACCCAAGATACTAGCTCAACATCGACCATGTTTTCCATGATGTGACCACGAATTAATTCCAGAACAACTTCGGCGGTTGCTGTGCGGCTGGCGCGTCAAGGCGTTGAGCAGTAAAAGCTCCAAGAATATTCGCCATTTTTGTTGCATGGCTAATATTAGCTTGTGGTTGTAAGGGAGGCAGAGGAGAGTGTAAACAAAGGAATTATGGGATGTCAGTGGAAGTTTACTTCCATTACCACAGTTATGCCCACAACTTGGAGGCAAATTTGTGCTGAACTCTTGCAACTCAGCAGAAACTATTCCAACATCAAAGGATTTTAGATTTTGGCTTAAAACTCCATAATTGTAGTTAAAAGACAACTGGAAAATATCTTACAAAAGATTAAAAAATATAGTTTAAGCCCCAGTGGAGCTTGATGTTGAGCTTTTTCAGAAATGTGTTCACCAATATAGATACTTTATTAACAGTTTATTATAATACGATTAAACAAGAAACCATATAACACTCTCAGAAAAGGCTATTAAAGTTATAAAATATAAAACTAATTGAGTTTGACTACAGTTCCCTTTTGTTCATTTTCATTTGTGGAGCTGTAGCTCAGATATTCTGACAAAGAGTTTTTTTTCCTTGTATGTCTTCTCTTGTTTGTTGTGTTGCACTTGACTGGGTTTTCTAATCTAATCCAAACTGCATTTATTTGGTCAGGCTGTATCTGAATTAGTCTGGCAAGGGTTTGTCAGGTGCTGAAATTGCAGAGTTATTGGATTGTGCATGCATGCCAAACATTTCTCTGAAATTTTGACTGCCAGATTAGAAAATGTTGTCATGGGAATGTTTTAATGTAGTATTTTATTCTTTTTTTAATGACATTTCACCTGTGATTTCAAAATAAATGCTTTTGGAATAAATGTCTTTCTATAAAAATATTTTTTTTACTATAACATAAATGATTACAAAGGCATGTGTAATAGCACTAAATCTGATAAAACAATCAATGCAGGTAAACTAGATTAAACGTTTTTTTTTTTTATGCTAATGAAAGAGCACAACAAAAGTCTATACATTGTAGAGCAGAAAGGCCTTTAAAAATCCACCACGCTTGATGCAGAAAAACCTGGAGGCTGTTATAAAGAAACGTAGATTTAAGTATTGACGAGAAAGAGATTTTTTTAAGGTATTCTTATAGGACCACCTTTAAATGAATGAAAAAACAGAGTGGAGTTTTGAAAAAAAATAGACATTGTAAACTTCAAAGAAATATCGAAAAATTAAAGTGTAAATACAACATTTTTAAAGAGATACTAAAATATATATTAAATATATTTGAAAAGAAAATCTAACTTTAAAAAGAAAATGTCTTTAAACATTGAACATTTTTTAAATAAATAAATACATAAAATATATATATATATATATATAAATTGGAAAGGTACACAAAAAATGGAACAAATAAAAAGAAAATGTAAAATTTGAATTAATTAAATTTTTTTCAAGTTTTCCGTTTTTTTGTTTTCAAATATTCATTTGGATTTTTCATTCACTTTGAGCTGATCCTGATTCAGCCGGCAGCTGGGGCAGCGACCTCGCTAGTTCTGTCGGACCCTGGCCGGCGGAGCTCGCTGACTCGTTACGCTTTCCACCAGGCAGCTAGCTAGCATCGCTCCAGCTCCATGGGCTATATGACATGATAACAACCTGTTTAGGGTCTATCCCACTTTCACCCATCATTATCTGGGACAGTTTCCTGCAACCCGCTGCCCCGTGGTTACGAAAAAAAGAGAATTCATGCCCAGTCAGTCAGTCACAAATCCTTGCATCAAGTAGCCATCTTGAATCTTTTTTTTAAACCTTTGATTGAGGCATTGAAAAGGTCACATGCCCAAAGTTGAGCCCCCAATTGGTTGACACATCTGGACTGCACCGGACGCCCAAATTGTGCCACAAGACCTCAGATTGCATCTGTACATTGAGTTCACATTGAAACTTGACCCTCCTGCCATTCATCTGGTGTGAATGCACCTTTAGTTCTTTTTACATGTATTTTTCCATAAACGTCCATCTGGCGAAGAATACATCATGATCTTTTCTTTGTGATACCCACAAAGACCTACCACATCCTCCATCCTTTATCAGAACCAATCGGCTGTGTTGCCATACCAATGAAGATTACGAGATAAGAAAGGACAGAAGGATGGTCATGTCTTCTGATGGATGGAGGAAAAGCTGGAAAAGATGTTGGTGACGCCAGAAACCACGGCTGAGTTTAACAGTCAGTCTGATAAAAGTTATTACATTTTAGATTGTGGGCTAATGCTTGAATGAAAACACACACAGTACATGCCAAGTAATCCATTATTGGAGATAAGGATAAAGAAAGCAGAGGTAATTAGAGAAACATGAAGAAATCTTTCTTAATTGGATTATTTAGACAAAGTGTTCTTGGTGTGTCCTGAGGTTTGCTTAGCTGAGCCTGTCATCAATTAGTGGTGGATGATTAGATTTTTCACATAAACTGACTTATTTTTGCAGCTTGAGAACGAAAACCTTTCTTGTGCAAGAGTTTCAAAAATAGACATATATATCTACCAAGAATGGCCACACTTTTTGTGTTAGCTGCATATAATTACAATACATTATGTGTTTCATGATATACTGTATATTTTAGAGTGAAGAAGTCATTATCATTAATGTGTTTCTCTAAGATTACTTTGAAAAGCTCTACTTGGTTTTGTATCGACGCTCATTAATTCCTTTTGTACAAAGTCGCATGAAAGCTCACCCAGAGGTGATCAGCTGAATATTAAAGGGACTAAACACAGAATTCTGAAGTTTGTGTCTTCCCAAAAGTCATGCAGAGGTCCATTATGCTTCCTCTCTGTCTCGGTCACTCTGAATTGCACTTTTTTTGTTGTTGTTTTCAAAGCTGGAGTGTTTATCCCCATGACTTTCACAGAGCTTATCAGCATGCTGGACCCACATGAGACTCCAGGATCATAAACCTATTTACCAGCAAAAAAATCCACACAGGTTTTAAGTGAAAGTCAAAGCAGTGTATTGTTGTGGTATTTTTTTTTAATGGTTGATGTTTGGTTGAGCAGAACCGGCTGCTTGAATGGTTTGGTTCAAGCACTAATGACTGTTGAGGCACGTGAGGTTTTCTTTGCTGATGCTTTGTTGCCGCAATATTTCTGAAAGGAAAATGAACAATAATAAAAATAAAGGGTACCCAGAAGCAACAGTTTATTAACAGCTCATTTCTCCTTGGTAACATGGAGAGATAAGACCTTCGGCACTCGTTGATTAAAAATCACCCCGTCGTCTCATAAAACTTTCCATTTTAGCTCCTTTCTCTTGTCTGGTTTTATGTCTGTCACGAGCTGCAACACAAACGCTGCATTGTTTTGCATTTTAGATGAATGATCAGAGTGTTGGTTTTCTCCAGAGAAACTGTAATCCCGATCTGAAACGCTCAAATGTTTGTTCAGTCAGTCACTTTCATGGTACACAATTTATTTTTCCTGATGGGTTTAACGCGTTTCCTCTCCTGTGTATTTCTCCAGAGAGTTGCCTGTGAGTGGAAAACATGAGGCCAGCGGGCTCCTTCTGGATCCTTTTGTTACTTCTGCTGGTAAGCTCCCACTTTTTAATTTACAGAGAACCCTGTAAGATAAAGTTCTGAAAGTCCTCACTCTATATAGTGGAGTGGATTCGGTACGAACTGAATGAACGTGTAGTTTTCATCAAAGATGTCAATCTTTAATTGCTTTTGCCTGTTTGTTTATTTTTTAATTAGATGCGCTTGTTGGAATAATTAGAGAGAAATGATCCAGGAAAATGTGTTCACGTCTGTCTTCATCACATGGTTTTTAGCAGAAACGGCGTTCTCGATGCTGTGCTGTTTTACTGGGTTGAAGTATGAATGTTGTTTGCATCATGAAGATTATGAAGCTGAGAAGATACGGTGGCCCTGAAGTGCAAATCACACCAAAAATCACTCAAAGCAAAAAATTTTAGATTATATTTTAATATATTCTTCTTCTTCTATATTATATTATAATATATTACATCACATTATATTACATTACATTCAATTGTATTACATTACACTTTATTATAATACATTGCAATATATTATATTACATTACATAAAATTATATTACAGTACATTACATTAGATTACATTACATAAAATTATATTACATTAACTACATTATTTAACAATACATTATATTATATTAAATTACATGTTAGATTTAAATTCAATTACATTATATTACATTGGACTGTATTCTTTTACATTACATTATATTATATTACATTACATTGTATTATTATAAAAAAAATGAAACAAGTTAAAGTGAGATGATTCAGAAAACAAAAGTAATTTCCATACATAAAAGGGAAATGTTTAAAATTGAAACCAGAAATTTATGGCAAAATTTTAAAAAATATTTAGTTGTTTCTTTATAAATCTGAAAGATCGGTTCTGTAGGACTTTGCTACTTGGATGATGATGTTTGTCCGTCTTTTCAACTAAAAGTTATTTAGCATGTTGCAATACTGGATATTCTTTGTACTAATCATTAAAGTTGTATCAGTGTGGAAACATTGAAGATGCATTTGAAAAAACTCACCCAATCATTGATGTCCCATCGTTTCTTGTTTTGTTTTTTAACATTTCATTTTAAAATTCTAAAAATTACCTTTCTGAAAAGTTTCATTTTTTCTTTCCTTTCTTTTTTTCTGATTTTTTTCCCCTAAAATTTTATGTATTTTTTTGTTTTTAGCTATTTTAATTGTTGCTGTGATCTTAATACGTTTATGCGTTTGAGTAATTTGTTGACGTGATTTGGACTTCACAGTGAGAAGTGCTGGCATTAGGGTCAAAATTGTAAATTCAAAATGAGAAACTTGTATCCTAATACCTGGAGCAGCAAGATTAATGACAAAAGAATGACTTAAAATGATTATCATGCTAGCGAAGCATGTTTTTACTATCTATCATCTGAGAACAGATAGCCAGTGTCGAGGTTGTGATCATTGATCCTGCATGAATGCAGACTCATTTAGCCATTACTCCCACCGCCTGCAGACTGATTGTTTTTAAATCCCATTTAATGTATGGATCCAGACTCAACGCTGAGCCCATGAATCAAGTCAGTGCTGGTGGAAAACACTGCAGGTGTCTGCAGAGAAGCCCCTAAAGACCAAAGGCTGCACTGCAAAAACAGTCCCCTCAGTAATAAGTCAGACATTCTTAATCCTGTGGAGGGTTTTCTTTAAATAAGCAAAAGAATCTGAAGACAGGGTAAGAGGAGTGATCTTCCCAGGAATTCATATTTAAAAAACAAACAAACAAAAATGATGTTTTCTCTAACTAATATTTTAACTTTCTTGATGATATTATTTAAGATTTTTTCTTGAAACAAGGGACTTTTACTTTCCTAATATACAGTTTTGAACTTTTGCTCCCTGATTTGACTTGTAGTGTATTTCAGAATTAGGTGATTTCCCATAAAAACATAGACAAAAATAATATAAAAAATATAATGGAGCAGGTGTCTACTTGAAAAACTCCCATTTAAGTTTGTTACAAACCTTAAATTATATATTCATAATATCAGTTGTAATAATCTGATAAATCTGACTATGTGAATATAATCACAAATTCTGATTAAAAAGAAAAAAAGTATTTATTTGTTTCTTTAATTAACCATTCAGAACTTGATCTCAAGTTTCTTTAAAGCTAATGATTAATCACTTGAGGGTCGGGTGAGTCAAAAAATATATTGATTAACTTGATGGATTTCTTCTGATTGCTAATATAAAAAAAGAAGCATCAAATCATAAAACATGAAACGTCATAAGTTCAGCCAGTTAAGAAACACATTTTGGTTTTATTTAAGTATTTATTTTAAATTGGTGAGACATTTTTAGACTGTGCGTTTTAGTCCTCAGTGTTCAGGCTTGTGTGTGGCACATATATGTATGGACAACATAAAAAAATCAAAGTTTGCTTCAATTATGTAGCTTTAAGCTTTATATTTAGGACATGTGTCAAAGTCAAGGCCCGGGGGCCGGATCCGGCCCTCCAGGTAATTATATCAGGCCCTCCAGATCATTTTATTTTATTATTAATTAATTAAAGATGTTATCTAGCGCTTCTTTCTAACTTGTATAATTTTTATAAAATATATTTTTATGCAGAGTAAAATATTCAAAGTTATTTAAGGTTTAAGTTTATTTATTCTGGAATAATATTCCTGTCTGCTTTAATTCAAGTTACGTTTTAAACGTTGTAAAGTTTAAAAAATGTGGTTTTAGTGTGTTCAATAGATGTTTATCTTGTCCGGCCCGTGACCTAAAGCGTGTTTTGGGTTCTGGCTCCCTGTGGGGTTAAATTTGACACCCTGATCTAGCAGATCAAATACCAACATTTGATAAGAAGACATCCCAGTTTTTATTCCAGGTATCTCTAAAAGTTTTCAGTAAAGATTTTGTGCTAGTTAATCAAGTTCTTCCAGACTCATTTCCAGTGTCTTTTTGTCATAATGTAACTTTGATATATTTTTCAAAACTCAACAACCTGATAAAGAATTATATAGTGTAACACTTTAACACCTAAATCGAAATATCTCCCCTCTTTGACAACAGTAAGTCTTCCACCGTTTATATGATCAACACATTGCACTATGTATATCGGCACGGCAAAATGAGCTGATTTAGGTTGATTGTTTAAGGACGTCACTACTGTAAAATGTTGCAAATCAACACAAAGCTGCTTTTCTTGGCTTCAGAATGTGCTGGAATTATGTTGATTCTGTTCGTCAAAACACTGGAGCTGAAGCTCCGGTGTTAAAGAGTTACAGTCAATTTTTTGCACTGACAGCCCATACCATAACCCACCCTCCACCAAGCTTCCCAACTGGCCTCATGCAATGAAATGTCGCCAAATTCAATTTTCCACTGTCCGTCCGCCAAAACCAACTGTCCTCATGAGAATGGTTAAGACCGGGGATCACATTTTGGCAGCTTTTTGGCTCCTGGTTGGGGACATGTTTTGCGTTATTTTTCCAGTTTTAACCGTTTTCAAACTGACTTAGGGAGCAACTGGACTGAAGTTGGGTTAAAACTCATGAGTTTGATTCGACTTGCATCAGCAGAAACCAGAGGAACACAATCAGCACAGTGTGGGCCACTTTTACCTCCCGGCCGCACCTGCAGCATCGCTGACCAGCTGCTCTGTTGGTCCAGACGTCTCAGAATGTTCTAGTTGATTTATTGCACACAAATTTTCTTGTAAAAAAAGAACACAGAAAGACAAAATATCGCAGCAACAGGCAAGAGTCAGACTAACAGGGGGTCCTTACTTCGCACATTAAAACAAGTGATGTTTCAGCCCAGCGTGCACACCGTGCGCCGCAGCGGTTGTTGACCCCATGTTGAGACTGTACACAGTTTTCCATGTCGTGGCTGAGTTCATGTTGTTTCTAAATGCTTTAAGGTCAATACAGCCTTTTAGGAGCTGTGGAAGCCCATACAGGCATGTTAGAATGAGCTGTTTTCTTGTTTTGGGGGGTTTTTGGTCAATATTAAATATAATTCCAAGATATAGAGATGTATTGTTTTTTCCTTTTTTTCTTTTTCAGCCAATGCAAAACAGAACATTATTCAATAAAATAATAATAAAAATTCAATTTTTATAACTTTTTCTCCTAATTACTGTTCCTCCTGTTGCAGTTCTGCATTAAATCACTCAGTGAGACTGTTAATGCCTGTTACACCTGCAGCATGCTGCCCCGTCTTGTGTTTCTGCCTCTTTGCATGACCCTGTCATGTTAATTCAAGAAGAATAAGTGCATGAGATACACGAGGAGGTTTTCAGCTCCATGAGCTCTGAGGAAGAGCGGACTTTCTTCCCCTCCAGCTCACATGTTGATCTTGGTGGTGGCCTGGTGGTCGTATGTATGACGTCATTTACTTCGATGTTTGGAGTGACATCATATGTACGGCTGCTAAACTGCTACATGGGACATCGGCATTCAGGAGAAAGTCGTGCTTTGCATTTTTGTCTGTAATAAAACAGGTAAGATTTGATCTGTTGTTGAAGCATTCCCAGTGGACTTTTAATTTTGATTATGTTGTTTTAGACAAAATCAAAAAACCCTTTCTAGAAGTTCAACATATTTGGCTCCGAGTTGTGGGCAGGACTGGTGTGGAAGTACGCCTCAGCTGATATCCTGTCATCCCTCTGTTTACCCTCTTCTCTGCTAGCTTACAGACCCTCAAGGTGTATTCACACCAAACGCAATTCGCGATACAAATTTGCCCCGCCCCACTTTTGTTGTACAACAAATTCACTCCTCGTCGCCTTTCAAAAAATGTTTTCCTGAATTTGACGCTACTGCCGCATGTGGGAGGAGCTACCAGCTAATGCATTTAGGATGATCGCTATAAGAAACGGTGTCTGCGGATATCTCCCTTGGAATGTATGGAAGACACAGATGATGCTGAGAAATCAGGTTTATTTATTGTGAAGTTCTACAAAAACATTGATAATCATGTCTCCTTGTTTGAATGTATATGATTATTATTAAAAGATTTTTTCAGTACAGGGGCTGTCTGTCTGACAGCCGCTTCCACAGTGTTTCTGTGTCTCTGTGGCTGAGCTTGAAGGCTCACTGTTTTTTTTTTTTTTTTTAACGTCTCGATGAGGCCCAAGCCAGTAGCAGCTCTCTGTCTGCTGGCATATTGGGCGGGTGAACTCTGCAAGCCTGCGGCTCCAGCGGATAATTGGAAAAGATGGAAGTTCCAGCCAAAAACGCTTACTTTGGATTAATGTTCTACTCGCTGATTGAAAACATCACGTGCCCAAAGCTGAATCCCTGATTGGCAGATGCGATGCGGCGACCTGTCAAACTTCAAATATTTCAATTTTGGCGGCACCCATCGCTCAAATCGCGTCGCGGAACTTCAGATCGCCTCATGTCCCGACTGTTCCTTTGACTTAACATTGACTCCGCCATGCAAATCGTGTTCGGTATGAATGCACCTTCACAACACCAAGCTAACATCAGCTGTGCAACAAAAATTTGTTTTAAGTTTTCACAAGAGAGCTTTCTTCTGCTCCTGAACCATTATGACTTGAATAAAAAAAATACTCCGAAATGCAGTTTTTATTTTAAATTATTTTATATGTGTCCTCCATCATGAGAAAAATGTTACAAGAACACGGTAAAACACCAAAAAAAAAACACTTTAATTGGAGTGAGTCTTCAAAATTTCCTCCTTTTTTATTAAATCTTACTATAAGAGCCAAACATCACAAGCTACTTATTTTTTTGCTAATAAAAGAAAAGGCAAATCTCACTAAATGGATCCTCATCCTTCACTGAGCAGCACGATCGTAATCAGTATTTCACACAGCAGTCTTTCATGCAAATGCTTTATCCCAATACAAACAATAGAGTACAGATATGGAAACCAAATCCAAGCGTCACTTTAATGAAGTATTTGTAATGAGGATGACTCGCAGTGATGACTCGGGTAAAATCGTGAGCAGATCAGCTTTGAAGACGGTCTAAAACCTTATCACATAACACCTTAGGCATGAAAAAATCTGGCATTTTATGCTCACATTACCACAGAATTAATGAAATGGCTATGAAGTCCTAAATTATGACCAACCAGATGAGCTCTGATCTCCTAATCTGCGCTCATTACTGCGCGAGCATATTTGCCAAGCTGAGCATGAGATGAGCGCGTTTGTTTCCCTCCTCCTCTCAACTCTGATGCCCTCTTTTTTTTTTCCTTTCTCCACAGCACAGGGTGGAGGCGGGAACAGAGCCAATGTCAGGCCCATCACTCAGTCCCGAAGCGAGCACTATCAGGGGACATGGCGAGCAGGCGCTGAGCCGTGGTCGATACAAATGTCTCGAGCTGTCCAAGAAAAACCACCCAGAAAACCAAACTGGTGAGATGCTTATGGGGACCGACTCAAACCTCAGAGGGAGCGTCCCGAGTGTGGAAGCGCTCCAATGTTGTCATAAGCTGCTGACAGTATTTTTAGTGGTAAAGTTTCCGACCGTTTTCCAAGAACAGCTGACCTGAGAGTGTTCTTTGAGTAGACGCTGTGGGCTTTAACTGTCGAAAAGGATCGTCTTCAGGCAACACAGCTGAAGACGCAGATGAAGTGTGTTACTAATTATAGTCATTAAACATTTCCCCCCTTTTTTCCCCTCTCTCGAGGTATCTTCTGTGCTCATATGTGGGATGGTTTGCTGTGTTGGGATGAGACACCAGCTGGGACAGCTATTACACAAAACTGTCCAGATCACACTGACCTGAATGCAACTGGTAAGACAGTTTTGCACTTTTCATTAGAGTAGAACAACCAGCTGGCTGAACTAAGACCTGCAGGAGATTGGTTTCTGGATAACTCTTATTTTTTATTTTTTTTTTTGTTTCCATCTGTGGGAAATGATTCAAACTTGTATCTGCGTGTGTGAGACCAGAGGAGAAAGTTTGCTTAAGATGTGGCCCTCTTCACTCTCAGCCTCAGAGTATTTACTGTTGTTGAGCTAGCTGACATTTAAAGTTTACAGACTGGATCAGCTCTTTCATTTTTTTGGGGTGCAATCTGCCGCCTCTGACTGTTTACATACTTTACCAAATCCAACTTTTGCAAATTTTATAGCAGCTGTTCACAAACAAGTGTGACTTGTACCAGAAACTTGCATTATTTGTCGCTGAATTTTGAACTTCTTAAATAAAGCTACACCATATATATGAACGCTGATTGGTTGACGGGTGTCCGTTAAAAAGGGATTATTAACCACTGAAAAAGAACCACATAGCCTGAGTGTTCTGGTATTCTACGGGTTTGAATCCCTACTGGTAACCGGAACAAGAGAAACTCGGCACATAGGAGGACGGACGTTATTCCACAGCTGATCACATTAGCAAGACAAGTGAAAAGATCATTGTCCTTCAATTGGCTCTATGATGACTTGACAGTCTCTCAATCAACACCAACGTTATGTTCATTTTTTTCTAATTATTAGGACTGGGTTGATAAAATGGATTAACTGATCTGAATCAATCTAAGCTTAAAAGATCAATAATCAATCCATAAAAGTAGAGATAAATCTAACTCATAATGCCAAAGTCCACTAGCTTGATGCTAATGGCTAATGCTAACTCTCGTTCGGCTTAAACATACATTGCTGACTAAATGAAGAATCTTTATAAACTCACAGGCATGAAATTACCAAACTCTTTTAAGGAAATATTTTTAAAAGTGACAATTTGTGGGGTTTTTTTTCCTTATCCTATCGTCTTGTTCGTGAATAAGGTGTAATGCTATAGTGCGATCGCCACCTAGTGGCCAAACTGAAACGCCCTCCAGAAGAGGCAGAAAAATGTTGGAGCTTCTCTGTTTGAGAATCCATGTAACACTGTGTGGTATTAACAATCTTATTATTATTTCACAAATAAATGTTGACAGGATGTGAACTGCATCAGATCAATATGAAGATCTTTAATATATATATAGACTATTAGTGGATTTTTAAACAAATGTCTATAAATGTGTAAACTGTGTAAAATCCAAATTAAACTGAATCAAATTGGGTGGATCGAAAGAATTAAAAAAAAAATTGGAATACTAAAAAAACGGAAAATTGAAAAGCAAAAAAACATATACATTCCATTCATTAAATTTGAATAGCAAAGGTAATAAAACATGTTTTAAATGGATGGTGAATGGATAGTGGTCTGTTCACGGAGGGTAAGGAAACTGACCTTCCAACAAAACTCAAGGGCAAAGAGGGGCGATACCTACTTTGGGATGGCCCGTGCACTGCTCAACTTCCATGGACGTGGGGCCAGAATCCTTGGCCCTAATTAAAGACCTTACCTTTGGATAACCAAAAATGTTAATCCCAGGACCCCAAATTAAAAACTCTAACCAAAACAGAACATGACCAAAAATCAAAAGCCAAACCAAAGTTCCCAACCCTGACAGTACCCCTCCCCAAAAGGGCAGATCCCAGATACCCAAAAAACTGGGAGGAGGGGACATGAAGGAACAAAAGGAAAACAAGTCCAAAACAGATTTAGGGGTCCTGTAGCCAGACGGACGTGAGAGGTATCAGAAACCCTCTTCAGGATTACATGTGAAGAGGGGCAGTCCCAGCGCAATGACTCTCCCCAGGGACGGGACACATGAAGGAGAGCAGTCCCGGTGACCCTCCACATGGCCAAAAGGGGGTGAACGGCAACCATCCTTAGGAATAGGGAGCATAAGGTGTGGCTCTAAAACCCTACTTTAGGAACAGGAAACAGGAAGGATGACTCCAGCGATCCCCCTCAGGAATGGATTGGGTGGACATGGCTTAGCATTACCTGATATGGCTGCAGGAACACCCATCTGGCGCGGTGTGGTAATAATAATAATAATGGATTAGATTTATCTGCGCTTTTCCAGACGCTCAAAGCGCTTACATTGTATATCCATTATTCATTCACACCTCATTCATACTTGGTGACGGTAAGCTACTATTGTAGCCACAGCTGCCCTGGGGCAGGCTGACAGAGGCGTGGCTGCCAGTACGCGCCTACGGCCCCTCTGACCATCACCGGAACATTCATACGCATTCACACACCAGTGGAGCCACACTGGAGGCAAGTAGGGTTAAGTGTCTTGCCCAGGGACACAACGACACTTGGCTGGCGGGAGCAGGAATCGAACCGCCTATCCTTCGATCATTGGCCGACCCGCTCTACCACCTGAGCGACTGGTGTGGCATGGACCAATATACCGGAGTCCAGGATTGGTGACGGAAACTGAACATTTAATAAATTAACTAAAACATGACAAAAACCCATGGAGAAACACAAAGGTTGGCGGAACAGAACAAAGCAAATGACCTGACAAGGATTAACTGAAAACCAGACACTTGAACAGGCTGAGGGCAATGAACAGAAATGAAGACAGCTGTGAATCCTGAACCTAAAACTGGTCAAAACAGAACAGGACCAAAAATCATAACTGACATAACCCAAGCCAAAGTTCACATTCCTGACATGGACTTTTGGTTTCGGTCTGGTTCTGGATGCCAGTGTCTGCAGCCAGGTCCTCTCAAATAGTCTGCTACTTTGTAGGAACAACTTCAGCATCACAAGATTAAAGTACTAATCTGTAAATTAATCTTTACTCCTTTTCTAAGCGACCAAAGTACAACCAGGATAATTAGAGGTTTCCATTATCAGAAATGTAAGGACTTTGTGGAACATGGAACGCTCCATTAATTTTTGATAATGGACACCTCGTTAGGTATAATCTCTTACTTATTCTTTGGGTTGTTGGACAAATAACATTGTTAGACCTTTGGCCTGATGCATGACTGAACTGTTTTTGTCCTGTAGCTTTGCTGTGGAGCTCAGTTCTCAGTTCAAGTTTTTCATGCCTGTACATCTTCACTTATGGAAGATTCTGCATTTGTCTCAATACTTTTACACATTCTACAATCTGTTGCCTTTTGAAAGAGCCTACACTCTAACCAGCTCACTAGTAGATGAAAGAGGCTTTCATTTACGGGTCTGCAGGGGCCCCCACCTCCAGGCTGTAAAGGCCGCTGTTCTTTTTCCAAACACTCCATTCTGTGGTCCTTTATTTTCTGTGAAACACACATCCTGATCCAGGAGATGTGCAGCAGGCAGAGCAGGGATACGGTCTTTGGAGATCCTCAGGTTAAGACCATTTCAGAGCATTTCATTTTTCTCCCCAGCTGTCAAATTCTAGTTAAGTGAAGTTTTCACCTCAGCCTGGTTTTCATTTATTTTTATTGTTTCCATTTTTACCATAGCTTTTGTTTGTACTGCTTATGTAATGCATTATACTTTATGACTTCTTAGCACGTATTTATTGACACAGGTTTTTATGTGCACTAGCACTGTTTATCTTAACTAACCAGAATTATTGTGCATCATTTCAGTTGGACAAACATACTTTGTATGCAAGAACAGACTTAACTTCTTCACATCGGTTAATTGTTTTAACCAAAATAAAATGAAAATAACTATTTGATTTAAAAAAAATATTTGACTTAGGAACATGGACTTGCTTTCAAAGTCAGGAGAGAATTATGTTTGAGGAGCATTTAGTTACAGCTTCTTTCTGACACTCTAAAACTATTTCTGTCATTACTGCAAGATTTCCATTAGAAATCATATTTTTTACTTCAATGCCTGATTTTATTTCGTAAAAGTGTTTCCAGTGGTCTTTTAATCATTACTATTAGGGGTATTAAAAAACATCGATTGAGTGAAATATTGCGATACTTTATTTGGTGATACTTGATCGCTTTAAAATACTGCCAGGGCGATATTTCATTTAAAAGCAAACATGTAGTTCAGTCTTACTTTTGTTTTCCACTTAAATATTTAAGGAATTACCAAAAGAAAATCTAAATGAATTTGCTGGGGTAAATCAACTTGTTTATGAGATAAAGTTGCAGTCTTAGTGTTATGATCAGTACATAACATGTATTTTACACTTTTACTTTTGTGAAAAACTGTATTAATATTCAGATAATAAGTCATAATTTAAAAAAAAAAACAGTAAAATGTTGTCCGTTACTGTCTTGGGATATATTGGGATACATATGGTATCATAACACGTGTATCACCAGACTCTTGCCAAAGCACTCCCCTAATGATTATGCTGTTTTTAGCCAAAATAATAATAACAAATCTATATATCAGAGCAGTAGTTGTTTATTCATCCCTGAGTTGTTGGCGGAACTGTTGGCACAGAGTAAACCCGCCCCCTTCCCATCATCCATCTGTTTATACTTTCTCCTGCTAGCTTACAACCCCTATAATCTAACATTACAGGTAAAAAAAAAAGAAAAAAAGAAGCGAGTAATATTGGAGCTATCCAGCCGTAAAGATTTGAGCCTGATATCAGCTCAGACGAGAAAAACAAAGACGTACATGGATCTATTTTTCTCCAAGTCTGAATGAAGCAGAGCAAAGAGCTTGCAGCTTGCCGTAGTAGCTTCTAAGTCACACCTACAAGCCTTTTCCAACGACTTTTTTTTGTCTGCTCCTGATTCACAACAATGTGAATAAAATAAATATTCAGAAATGTAGTTTTGAGCTTCATTTTCTTTATATATGTCCCCCATCGTTAGAAAGAACATGTTAAAAACACTGTTTTCAGTGAAATTCTTGAAGTTCATGATCAACAGTGAGTAAATTGGACAATATTCCAACAATGTCATAATATTTCAGTTAACCCAGGCATAATAAATGTGTTCAAATTTGTTTTTTTTTTTTAACATATTTGATGTTGCTTGTACGTTTAGCATAATCTTAAAAAGTTTGTCCTAATCATAACTTTCCTTAAACTTGGTAAGAGGCAAAAAAAAGCCTCAGGTAAAGTAGAATCTATCACTTTAGTTCAGTTCTGTTTATTTATAGAGCACACATTCAAAAACCGATGTTGACTCAAAGCCAAAAAAGATCAAAGCAAGGCAAATTATAAGTGATCCATTTTATTCCAAATTCCTCCTGGAAAGTGTAAATCAAATCACCAAAAGTTGTGCATTCCACAAAAACGCGGCACTAAAGTGGAAAGATAAAATATTGGGTGTAATAAACAAACATCCACTGCAAATCACTTTTCATTTCCTCTGAATAAACACAGGCTTTGTATTAGATTGAGAATATGTGACGTTGCAATTTTTGCTCTTTTTTTTTTGAGAGGGAAAAGCTGAAAAGCTGAAGCCTCATTTGTAATTGTGAGTTCCAGTCCAGCGTTAATGTGCCTTAAGGTGCAGCTGAAGTGCTGGCATGGCCTCCGATTCTCAAAGAAACCACAGATGTTTCCCTAAACGCCAGAGGAGGATTTCACGCCAACGCTCGTAAACAGTAAAGATTAATACATAATCTCCCGGGGAAATAAAAAGCAAATTTTGTTCTACCACACAAAATAAAGACAGAAACATTTTTTTTTTTATTAATTTAAATCGGCTTTGGACTTTAACTGTTTTTTCTTCATGTGGCAAAGCAAAGGGACGTCTAACTGAAGCTTTCCAGAGTCGAGTAATGTCAGATTGGGGAAATGCATGTTGATTAAGAAAGAGTTTGAAGAGGGAGAAAAGAAGGGGAAAAAATGGCTAAAGGAGACCTGGAAGGAGAAGCAGAGAGATGGATGAGGAGTGAGAGTATAAATCAAGAGGCAGAAAGGACGTTTTTGTAAGAGATTGCTCTTGAAATACCTGAGTTAGTCCCCCTATGGCTTCTTAAAAGCAGATGCTGTGGGTATGGAAGGCTGTACAGTTGGAAGTGGTTTTTCAGAGCTAATGGGCTGCCAGAGAATCCGGCTGCAGTTTGATGATGCGATCTCCTTATAAGCTCAGTCATGGATCTCATATGGTTTTTAAAGTTTTTGAGAAGGTGATGTAACATCTAAAGATTAAATTAAATATTGTATTCATTTAATGATACTATGTTAAAGTTAAAAAGCCATCAACTCACTCCAACTTTTTCACCACAGAAAAGGTGACCAGATATTGTAATGAAATGGGGAAATGGGTCCAGACTGGCTCCACCTGTCAAGCAGCTTTAGAAGACAAATTGGAGGTAACTTTTTTTATTAGGTGTTTGTCTGAAACCAACGGGAAAAAAAGAGATAGCTTCCATCACGGACTAACCAAAACCCTGTCTTCCCAAAGGAAAGAATTTTCGTCAGAGGTGCCACAGAGGAGCACAACGTGGAGGCTGCAGGAGTTCGGACGAAAATGATCATCCTGGAAAAGAAGAAGACGTGCCTGGAGAAGATGACCAGCGATCCGCCTCATGACAAGTCAGGTACGGAAACTTACAGAGCATCTCTGATCCTGTTGAAACATGCAACACAGCCCACTGCACCGTGAACGAAACAAGCAGTTCTGCTCTTTGACATTGAGACGTTCGGTCTGGACCACACTTCGGTTCCTCTGGTTGACTCAATTTAAACATAAACTAGCATGATTTCTGATGTGAGCAAAACAAACCAAGAGGATCTGGTGGCTGAAGAGCATTAGCCGGAAACAGAAATTCCACAAGGTTTCAGAGTTGTAGCCACTTTTAATAACATTTTTTTTAGTGTTCAGAATTAGCTTAAAATTTGTCAAAAGTATTGTAAATACTTTATTGAAGTATATTTTTACATTGGAGCATTAGCTCCAGACCAGTGTTTACGTTTAACTGCAGTTAGCTTGCGCTAGCCCCTTTACGCAATCAACGTTAATCAGCTCTGTTGCAGAAAAAAGCAGCTTTGGACCAATTATAAAATTACTTTATATAAGTAAATCTGTTGCATATCTGAAAAAAAAAAATACTTCTCTAATCAGCGCTATGCTTCTTTGCGCTGCGGGTCAGCTACTTCACGTTACAAATTGACGTTTGGTTAAGGACCTCCTCTATGTCACTTTGTGACGTTTTCGGTGTCCCCAATACGTTGTTTTTTAAGTGCTGACTGTTCGAAAAATCCAGAGTCCGCAACCCTCAGGACACGGTACCAGATGCAGTACCGTATGTGCACTGGTCGTCGGGACGCGTCCTGTACCGGTACCTTAACCTTAACCTGGTACCATGTCTGGTTCAGGTCTGGTGTGAGGTATGACGTCGCGGTATTGGACCGGTTCTGGTTCGCGGCCCATACGCTGGGGACTCGTGATTTAATAAGCCAGTAAAAAACGACAAGTTGGGGACACCCAAAATGTCAAAAAGTGACGCAGAAGAGGTCCTTAACCCAAGGTCAAAATGTGATGAGCTGGGAGTGAGAATGTGTTGACAAAACACGTTTGGCTTAAGTTTTAACTTCCAACAGTCAAAAAACACTTTTATATTATTTTGAGTCACATGTACATATTATCACTTCCTTTTACAGTACAGTGCTATTGGGTATTTACATGGACCTATGTGGAATCTACGTTGTACTTACTATTTACATGGTACTTATGTAGGATTTTACGTGGCACTTACGTTGTTTCTAGAGGCTACTTATACTGTACCTGTCGGTTTTTGCTGCAACAGGAACCGTTATCCATAAACCTTTATTGTTCCGTGTAGGCCTACACTGCAGTCGTAGCTGGGACGGCTGGTTGTGTTGGGACGACACCCCAGCTGGTACCTATGCCTTTCAGAACTGTCCTGATTACTATTCAGACCTGAAACCCACCGGTAAGTCCTGAAAGGTGTTGTTCACTGAGACTTGACATGTTAACTGTCATTTTATTTTAATAAAATGTTGTTTTTTTATGCTGTTTTCTAGAAAAGGCAGCTAAATATTGTGGTGAAGACGGACAGTGGTTCCGGCATCCAAAGAGCAACATGACCTGGACCAACTACACCCTGTGTGTTGGCAACAACGACAGGTTGAGGGTAAAGTTCTGTGTTATTTATGCCATAACAATCCATCAGAAAGATGATGGACCATGCAGGTTGGAGCTATCTAGTTCTAGCAGCGGGTTGGACGCTCTTATCTCATGAACGGTCTTAGCTTGGCATCCAGTCGGATTTTCCTTCAGAGTTATTGTAGAGGTCATGTTGTTAGACATACCAGACAGAACAGAAAAACACAATCTTATACCCCAGAAATCCCTCTTAGACCCCTCTTAAGACTCTTAAAAGGGGGTCTGTTATTCTTCAGTGCTGCAGCATCTGCAGGTATGTTTTTCCTCTCTTTGCTGGGTGAAGTATGTGTCTGGACCGTAACCTTTGCCCGGGTACGTGCAGCTGATGACAGCCCAAAGCCTTTAGGACTTTAAGAGCCAGAATCAGTTCAAACAGTGACATGTGTGCGATGTGTTGAGGTGGTTTTACACGTTTGTGTTGGTGAACATGATTGCTGTATTACGTTGTAATCCTCAGATTTCTCCGTCTTGCTCTTATGTTCCACTCAAGTTCAGCTCTAAAATACTTCCTTGCTTCCTGCAGGGAAATAAAACCCTCCCGTTTTACTGTAATACTGCATTCTTGGCATTCCAAGTACAAACTTGACACTCTTTAAATTCTCCACCTTTTTCCTCATGTTTTTCTTCTTGTCCTCAATATAAACTTATTTTTTTTTCATATTTAAGTGACAGATTCTTAGAAAGTTGGCTTATGTTGCAGTTTGACCCTCTGGTTGTGATGGTTTACCTTTTAGTAAAGATGTTTTGGACCGGTACTACCCACAGGAGGCCTTGACTTTGACCTAAACTTGTCTTTGAACTGGGTACGTTTCTGCTTCCCTGAAAGATCTCAAACTTTTTGCTTTGAGTTCTGAGGATCTCCCTGCCTCAACTGTCCATCTTTAAAGCTGGATGTTGTTCACTTTTGGCTTATCCCTCAAGGGTCACCTTAGAAAAGTGGTTTTCACTGCATCGCACAGGTGGTTTGGCAGAGATATATACCCCGGATGTACTTCCTGGCACCACCTTGTATTTTATCCGGCCACAACCGGCACAAGAAGACCCAGACTTGGACCCACTTGTGGCTACAGAGTTAGGCAGTAGCGCAAAGTGTCTTGCCCAAGGACTCATTGTACACTCACTCAATCAAACCCTAAATTATCAACTGAGCCATCCAACCACTCGTGTCTTCCTGGACAAAGGAAGAAAAATCTTCAACTTTGACACACGCCATCAAGGCATCCCTAGACAATTACATGCACAGAGCTGAAGTACTTCAACCCTTTGACATCAGATATGTACCTAATTAACACACGCTCTTTCACATACAGTAACTTTTTTGCATAAACGATCAAATTGAAACAATATTATCACTAAGGGTTACAGGGTTAAACATAAAGTAACGCACAAAGAAGCTTACATAAAAGAAATAGAAACATTGCCATCAATAGTAGTTCTTTTTTAAAACTTTTTAAAACTGTTTTTTAATTTTCATTATTGAATGTTTTTCATAGTTGTAAGGAATTTCAGGGTCACAGCAAGCAAACAAGGTTCAGGTTTAAATTCAACTTCACTTATATAGGACCATTTCTGCTACAGAACGCCACTATGTGCTTTAAATAAATAATAGAGTAGACTAGAATAGAGTAAATAAAATATATGTACAAATAAATAAATAATTCTAAAATAGCAACCACAAAATACCCCCCCCCCACACACACACACACACACACATCCCACAAGACAAACAGGCAGTCCATAAAATCCAATAAAAACATGATGAAATGTAAAAACTAAAATCTAAGCTAAAAGATGACTTTTGAGTTTGTTTGTTTTTTTAAACTCCACACTGGATGACGTCCACACATCCTCAGACAGGAGGCGAGGCCCACAGTGCTGAAATGTGGCATCACTGTGGGTTTTTGTTCTGACCTTCGGAACCACCAGCAGACCCGCACCTGAGGACCTGAGGGTTCTGGGAGAGTCATAAACTAAAAGTAAATTTGATTTAAAAAAATGAAATTCCATTGTATAATAAAAGAACCTTTAAACTGATTGCTTTTGTGCTTCTTTGTTCAGCCAGAAAGATTGTAAAATGTCATATTTTGCTCATGTACACAATACTTCCAATTCATTTTTGAAGCAGTGAATGCTGTGAGTTTTTCATTTAAGGTCACGACACAAATGATTAAATAAGCACCTTTAAATAATCATAAATGTGAACTATAGGATACAACACGCTGAAGTTAAGTCATATTTAGAAACTGCATGACAGTATCTAGCCTCAGCTGGTATCAAACACATTTCTGTTTGACATTTAAAAAAAAACAGAGAGAAGTTTTAAAGTAAAGGCCATATTGATGCAATTTAAAATCCGTGAGAGAATGTATGGGTCCAGTCAGATAAAACCGTGGATAGAGAGCGCCTGTCAATCATTCATCACTTTGCAGCTTCACCACATGACAGAAAAGCATTCATTATTGGGAGGCAAAGCAGCTGTTGCTGCCACAAAAAAGATGGAGTGATGGAATCATACAACCAATCTGGTTGGAAACAATTTATATTAAAAAATTAAGATCAACACAGATAGAAATGTTTTTTAACCCCACTCAGATGAAAATTGTGTTTTAACATGTTCTTTTTCTGATGATAGAGGGCATATATGAGAATAATTAAGCTAAAATTGTGTGTCTGAGGCACGCAAAAAAATACGGTGGCCGAGCTACAAACTCAATTTTTTATCAAGAGTACCTCAATGTTCAGGTCATTACGATAAAAGAAAGCGGCTTAACGGTCCAACCATGAGTGGAAACGCTCACCAGAATTGCCTAGACCAGGGGTAACAAACTCCAGGCCTCGAGGTCCGGCCTCCTGCTGGTTTTACAGAAACCCTGCCTTATCTGCTGCTGATTACCTGGATCAGGTGTGTTTGGTCAATAAGGAGCTTCAATGGCAGGTTGGTAAGGAAACATGTAGGACATCAGCCCTCGAGGCCTAGATTTAGACAGCCCTGGCCTAGACCATCAAAACCGGACCATACCATTCAGTGGAAACAAGGCTTTAGATTACCAACATAAAAAGATGACTTCGAGTCTCATTATTGTCTGTCTTTGTGACTTCATCCCATTCAGGTAGCTGCCCAGTTTTCCAGAGACCCTGAGGTGGAGCCCACCAGCGAGCCAACTGCCTCCCCTGAAGATAATCAGGAGACAAAGGAGTTAATCCGGAAAAAAATCCTGGACAACCAGTATAAATGCTTTGAGAAAATGCATCGAGATCCACCTTATAACAAATCAGGTATTCCTCCGTCATGCTGGACTTTTTTTCATCTCGCTCCGTGACAGCTGAGCTATGTAATTCTGTCCGGACTCAGGCCCGTTTTGCAGTCGGAACTGGGATGGCTGGCTGTGCTGGGAGGATACTCCAGCGGGAACGTTTGCTGCCCAGAACTGTCCCAATTATTTCGATGACTTTGACCCGACGGGTAAGCTATGAAACTTAAGTGTCTGTCTCCCTTTAAAGATCCTCTGACTTTGAGCAAACAGATTAATGGCTGAATTTCAGAGAAGGCAACCAAATACTGCGGGGAGGACGGGCAGTGGTTTCGCCACCCGGATACCAACAGGACTTGGTCCAACTACACACTCTGCAATGAAAACACGAAGGCGAAGCTGAAGGTAATTTATAATGAAAAAAGTTTCCAGCATACTAAATCTGCTGCATGGTTGCTTCTACGAGATGAGTCAGCAGAATAGTTTCTTTTGTGCTGCTGGGGCTCTTGCCTTTGGAGTTTGGACAGAGCAGATTAAATGTAGTTTTTTAAGGCAAATAGTTCCCAGAGATGGAGTATTCCTTTGAATCGATTTGCAACAAATGCTGGGAAATTTACAGAAAAGAAAGATTAGAATCTAAATTGCTAAAAAGCCAGAGTGCCTTCTTTTATCAGTATTTTTTACATTTATTTACTTTATTTTTAAAGCTTAATGCTTATCTCCGTTGCAGGACAGCCAGGCGAATAGAGGATTGTTTGTCTAGACAAACAGACTTAGTTATTGGAACGGAACAATCAAACTATACTGAGCTTCATGTCCCTCAGGCTACACAGGAGAGCGTCTGTGCTAACAGCGCTGTGTGGCCAGTGTCACACTTTAACTGTCGTCTTATCGCCAACAGCAACAGGCTCAAATAACAAACCACAAACAGAAACTCTCAAATAGAGAAGCCAGGATTTCACCCTTCAGATGGATGCTGACGGAAATGAGCAATAAAATCGTTTAATGTGCATTACCATAAAAAACATTTAAACCATCAATATGTGTCTATAAATTAGTAGGCTGTATATTAAAATTTGCCGTTTTTTAAATATATTACTTAGAAAAAAAATCTTTTCATAGTATCATATTACAAATAAAATTTTGATGAAGGTGCATGTTGGCTTCACAGCAAATTTGCATGTAGAATTTGCATGTTCTTCCTATTGACTGTATTTGAGAACTGGACCGAGCGAGTGAGTGAGACGTCACCCATAGAAAACTCCTTACTTCCGGCTCCAACCAAATTAAGTCAATTCAACCGCCACTTTTTTTTTTGGTGAGATATGGATGCCGACATGTTGGAGTCAGACAACATCAGTAAGCAGTGATTGGTCCAATTATGTCTGAGTCATTGTTTCTATAGCAACCACTCACATCAATTAGGAGTGAGCTTGTAAGAAGGCCACACCCTATACTACTTGAAAGTGAGCTACACAAAATCTGTAAATGAGCATTTTAAATTTTTCATTTAACACCACATACTTTTATTGAGGTATCTGATTGGTCAGTTTAGAACCTGAATAATTTGTAATAAAGAAAAAAGATATTTTAAAAAAAGAGGATTAGCGAAAACATGTTTTAAAAGGTAGCAGAGCAAGAATGGGTATTCTGACAAGTAGAATGACTGAGTAAAAGCTGTTTATCTCTTAATTTAAGTCTATGGGATTTTGGCTCCGTGGAGTTGGCTCACATATCCTGTTTGGAACACAGGGGGGGGGTCACTCAGTCCAGTGCTTGTATACAGTCAGTAGTTCTTTCTGTAGGTTTTCACCAGGCACTCTTCCTCCCATACTCCAAAAGCATGCTTCAGAGGATAATTTGAGAATATAAATTGCCCCCGAGGTCTTGCGTTGGCAAGCTGTCCAATTCTTTGTCTAAAACTGGCTAGGATAGGCATCAGCATCCACATGACCCCAACTAGGAACAAGTAGGATTTGATACTCATTTGCACCAAGCAAATCAATACTTCATCGAGTAAAAGTATTAAAAGTGCCGTTGTTGATGTGGCTGCAAAGTCTTAAATGATTAAAGGTGCATCAAACTCCAGGCCTTGAGGGCCAGTCTCCACCTGGTTTTCCAGAAATCCTGTCTCATCTTTGTGCTGATTACCTGGATCAGGTGTGTTTGGTCAATGAATTAGCCTCAATGGCAGGATGGTTGGAAAACATGGACTCTGGCCCTGGAGGCTTGGATTCTGACAGCCATCGAAGCAGAGTCAGAATTTAAGCAGAGGTGGGGTCAAGATTGAAAACCAAAAGAGTTTGAAACAAAAAAAAATGAAAACCTAGTTACCGTCTTATGAAGAGTTAAAGGTTTATGAAAAGTCAGAAGATTAGGATCTTTACTGCTGCATACTGGCCTGGTATGAGAGTGTCCACCCTAAAAACCAAACATACCTGCCTGAAATTCAGCAATAAACCATTGACTATATATAGAGAACTGGACAGAGCTGGTGGGACCTCAGCCATAGAAAATGCCTTCCCTCTGGTTCCAGCGAAATGAGGCCAATTCCCCCATTTTTCAGCAATATGGACGCCGCCATTTGGATGTAGTTGACATTGATTGGTCAAAGTCGGTCTTGGTTACGTTTCTATGGCAACTACTATCGCCAATCATGAGTGAGCTTGTTCAGAGACCACATCCCTTCCACTGAAATTGGGCTTGGGAGAATCTGTCAATCAAGAGTTCTAGGTGGGGCCAGCAGGCACCACATGCTTTTATTGAGGTATCTGATTGGTCCGTTTATAACTTGAACAACTTTCAATACACCAAAGATATGAAAAAAATAGGATTAGCAAGAAGATGCTAAGAAAAAAAGCATCAAAGCATGAATGGTTATTCTGACAAATAAAATGACCGAGTAATAGCTGTATCTTTCTAAACAGAAGTCTAGATTTTGGCTTTTTGGAGCCTGCGGTACATCCTGTTTGGAAATTTTGGAATGTGAGCGAGGAGAGGTCACTACATGATGACACCTAAAAGCAGCCTATCTGTGGTCAAGTCTGGTAAATGTTAAGCAAAATAAAACTTGTCATTATCAAGTCTAAATTCAATAGTTAATCGTAATCAGATACTGATTTAGTGATGATTTGCCCAGGTCTGTTTCAATCTTGCAATTCCTTAGATTTTCAGAAGGCATAAAAAAATAAAAGATAATCAACACCTCATGTCCAGACATTTGGCAAAAAACAACCAGGAAACGAGTTCTGTGTATATTTCTCCTATTAAAAAAAAAATGCAGATAAGCTTAAACATTCATTAAAAAGCTCAAATTCAGGTCACCACTAAACTCACTATGGAGGCCTAAACAAAATCTTGTGTCTCAGACTTGAGTCACCACGCGTGGTATACTGCACTTTAAAGAAGTGCTGCTTTCAGTGATGTGAAAGCCTTTTTTTATTGCAAGAAGCTGCAAAAAAATAAACTCAAACGTTGTTTTGTCAGCACTTGATTTTGTTCTTAAAACTTGCTTTGTTAAGAAAACAGACACCAAGTTCACACATTCAGTGTTGCATTTTTTCACACAAATGGCTAAAAAAAAAAAATCAAACCTGAAGAAAAAAAAATGCAAAGCTGAGAAATTCTCTACCACTGACTTCACCCAAATGAAACCGTTTCCAGATTTGTTTGTTGCTGCCTTTTCTAATCTTTGTGACATTTTCCAACAAAACCAGCAGTTTAATATGTTGTGTCTTTAATGTCCTCCTAAGAGATGCATCCCTGTTGCTAGAGGTCAATGCTGCGCTTGATCCACATACAGGATGTGCAGTTTTAGTTTCCCCAACAGCTCCTTTAATGAGAGCTTCGCATCGTTTCCTTACGGCCCAGCCTTTTGAAAACAGCCAGACAAAATGCAGCTCATTACCGTCATGAGTGGGATGAGGGATAAAGGATAAAAATGTTACTTTCACATTAAACAGGCCACCTTGTCAACCTAAGTGAAACATATGAGAACTGTGGCATGAAAGGATGCATGTTCCTTCTTAAGTGTCCACAAATATAGTTTATTTATTTTTGACTCATTAATGATCACTTTTTGTTTGCAGGTCAACATATCAACATTTCTTTTTTGCAGTTTTCTCAAGTTTTTATCTTTGTCTTGCAGTCCGCTTACATCCTGTTCTACATGGCAATTGTCGGCCACGCTTTGTCCATCGCCTCCCTGCTTATCTCTCTGGCCATCTTCTTCTACTTTAGGTAATGGATTCGCTTTCATCTTCCAGTCTTGCATAAATGATGCAATCACGATTAATTATCCGGCAGTTCCGTCCTTCAAGAGTCATTCCTGGTTACTGTCAAAAACAGATCTGACAGGTATACACAGATGGTGCTCGCTCAGCAGAAGGCTCCCTCTTATCTCTACATTATTTCCAGTCAGCAAATCTTTTGTAGTACTTGCGTGCAAACAAGAATGATTTGGTACAAACAGACGACTCAAAGAAACTCTCAAAAACCCACTCCAATGAAAAATGTTATTTTTAACGTGGCCTTTTTCTGATGATGGAGGACCTACATAAAGAAAAAAAACACTTAAAATTGCACTTCTGAATATTTCTTTACTCAAGTGTTGTGAATCAGGAGCAGAAAAAACAATTAACAAAAAAGAGCTTGTTTGTTGCATAGAAGACACGATAAGGTCGCTGCCCCTCTGCACTATTCCCTCATAGACATGTATGTCTTGCTCGCTATTTTCGTTGCACTGGTACTGCCAAGCATTTAAACATGTAGGTGATGGGAAGAGGGGTGGGTGTTGCTTAGCGGCAAAATATGTCCTAGAAAACAACTTTTTTATTATTTTATTTAATTAATAATGTTTTATACATATATATTTATATATATATGTATGTATGAAAAAAGAAATATGTATGCAGTTATCCCCCGCTTATGCGCATTTCTTTAATTGCGCTTTAAGGTATTCGCTGATTTTTTTCCAGTCACATAACTCATCTGGTTCGTTACAAAAACTTGAACAACTCAAAATACTTGTATGACATTTTTGCTTCATACAAGTGGTTTGTAAAAGACTTACAAAGCAGGATCTGAAGTGTTTTTGATTAGTATGGATTGTCAACGGATACTCTTCAGCCGCGGGGGGCAGGGGGTGAGATGGAGACAGGGGATTTGCGGAGGTCTCCAATCCCTAACTGCTGCGAATTAAGGCGAATATATAATTATATTGTCCTTTACATGAGTATACCTATATATGTATATATATATATATATATATATATATATATATACAGTATATATATATATATGTATATATATATATATATATATATATACTGTATATATATAAAATATTAATTATTCTGAAAAGTATAAATACTTTGAAAGGAAAGGTCTGTATGTTGTACAAGCTTAATGATACTTTAGATTCTACTTACATTCTAAAATACTGCTATTTAAATAAAGAAGATATCTGCCTGAAGGTGTGGAACATTTAGAAATGACACCTCACCGGCTGTGTTATTGCTGCGGTTGTAAATTTTCATGTGGCGAATCCCGCCCTCCTGAAGGCAGCTGCTCTCTCCAACGGATCTTGTAAGAGACCATCAAGTTAAGCTGCAAAGTTTTATAGCCTCTCGTAAAAAATAAAATGCCCGTTCATGACAGGTGCACAACCACTGAAACTGTGACAACCTGAAAACCAAATTAGTGATGCAGCAAAACAGCTGACCGTTCATGAGAAACCACTTCTTAGGTTAACACTTATGAAAAGTGTTCAAGTCGATGACTGGACAATGTTTGCTTTAACCAAAGCACAGTGTTATAGCAGTCATAATGTTTCTGATGAGGTTATTTTTTTTCTCATGCAAGCCAGATGGGAAGCTTACAGTGGTATGTGATGGTGTATAGCTGCACCAATCGGTTATTTACAACTTTAAATCGGCACTGCCAAGAGTTTCAGACAAAAACACTCTGGTTTCCTGTGGAAAAACGGCGGCTGAATGTCTGGTCCAAAGACATTAGGACTTCGACAGTCTAAAAAAGCGTCACCATCAGGATTCATTCTGTTTTCTGTTATCTCTGCATAAATGGAGAAAAAAATCAAAATATATTTGCCAAAATTATTATTATTTTTTTTTCTTTCTTCATGACTGGACAAAACCGGACAATTTTGTTTATTAATAACTTTAAAAATGGTTTTCCTTTTTGGGTCTACAGATTTAATTTATATATATGTATGTTGTAATGGGCCAGATTTTGTTACCAGGTTTCGCTGTGAGGCGAGAGCGCTAACCACTGCGCCACCGTGCAGCCCGGAAGACATAAATAGTATTACATTTATCTGCCACAAAGTGCTCTATACAATATTTAAAGAGTGAAATGTGACATAAAGTTATACAGTATTATTTATATGTTGAAACCCATTTTTTTAGGAGTAAATGTGGAAGGGATATAACAACATGTTATATCATGTTATGTCATTTGTTTGTGATCATAACCGGGTTCAGAGTCACCATGCCATGTGGAGTTCCTCAGGGCTCAGTTCTTGTACGCCTGTATTTTAAGTATAGGTGCTTCTCTGTCAATCCATTAGAATCCGGCAGTGCCGTCTACTTATAATACAATTACATGAAACGTGCAAAAAGAAAATAAATAAATAAACTAAAACAGAAAATAATGCATTCAAAGTATTTTTTAAATTAACATTTTTGGGAGTTATGCCTAAATCCCAATATTTGTCACTAGTATTATTGATTGACATAATAGTTTATTGATTCATGTAACATTTATGGGAATCTAAAACGAGAATGCACTCCAAGCCCTTGTTGCCATTATTTTCCTTGTGTTTTCAGGATTTACAAACCTGTCCATTTATCACCGCTGTTGTGTTATCTGTTTTATGATTTGTGAACTATAAATAAAAGCAGTATATTTTGGCCCACAGGAGTCTGAGCTGCCAGAGGATCACGCTCCACAAGAACCTTTTCTTCTCCTACGTGCTTAATTCTGCCCTCACTATTATCTATCTTGTAACGGTGGTCAACAACCCCAAAGTGGTGGCCAGAAATCCAGTAAGTACACTTTTTCTTTCCCCCAACAAGACAATTTTTGTGTGCTTGGTTTAAATAAATGAGAATTGGAATTTTATGTAAAAAAGAAGAAAGGCCAAATGCTCCCTGATGTCTTTTAGTTCTGAGAAGCCATTTCATTTCTAAATGACTTTGCTTTAAATCCAGCATTAGCAGAACTGCACAGTGCGGTGATGATGCACTCAACTGATGAATGAAGGTTTTATTAAAAACAAAGATGATACTCCACAGAAACAGACAATCCAATACAAGTGCTACTAAAGAATTTTCCAGATTGCTTATATAATGCAGAGCTAATTTATAACAAGTGCTATTAACATGAAATATAATGAGAATAACTACGAACAGATGTCTACACAAAATTGTATGATCTGTTTCTCTGTAAATCTCTGAAACACAGTGGTAGGCTGAAAACCTGACAGATTTATTATCCCTTTAGCCATAAAGCAAGAAAAAAAGCAAAATATAGACATATTTTTTAAAAATTCCCCCCTAAAATTACCTTTTTTTCAACTCAATTAAAAAGTTACATTTATTTATTTTTCTGGGAGGAAGATTAAAAATGTAATTGTGATTCTGCAGTTTGCAGGCTTTTCCACTCTGTTTAGTCAGAGCGGTAGAAAGCATTTTCTCTTTACTAGATTCTTCTTTTAGGGGTTTGTGGCCCCACTGAATGTCTGCCTCCAGTTCTTTGAAACTCCGAAGTTCTCTTAGGTAGAGGTCATAAATCTGTCACATAGGTATGCTTCGCTGTGAGGACTGAACATAAATTTGTGTTACTTGAGTCATGCCTGTGAAACCAATGGCGTGCTGCTTCTGCTCCCTAAAAATGTTTTTTTGTAGAATTTGTGCACTTCCAAATAAGGGGTACAATGCCAAAAATGAATTTTAGGAAAGTTAAAAGACTCTTGCAAGAGTCTTTCTTTTAAGAAAAATAATTTATTGAGAACATTTTTCAATATGAAAATAATCTTAGTTTTAGGAATCATGTCTTAATGATTAGACTTAAAAAAAAAAAGGAATTCTTGGTAAGACCAATTTCCAAATAAACTTTAAAAACAAAAACATTTTTTTTAAATTACGGCTTACATGTCATAAATTTACAACTTTTAAACACCAAAATTTATAAAAGAAAAGTGCACATCAACAAGAAAAAGGTAATTAATTTACAAGAAAAAAAGTCATAAATAAACGAGAAAGACACCAAATTTGTCTGTTCATTGGAAGATGAAAGACATGGTGCATTTGGTAAAGCTTGATTTGATTTTATTTTAAATTGTTTATTTCAAGCAATCAAAGCAAGAATAATGCATGTGCAATACAATCAACAAAGGTTTACAACCGTACAAAGCAGCCCAGTCTCAGTAAAATGCGTACATATGCCACGATTTGGGAAATACTGTGTATAGTATACACCAAAAACGGGTTTTGCGTGCATATAATACGCACGGTCCTAAACGTGTTAAATGTGTTTTCCACGTTTGACACGTCCCCTGGTGGAGGCGTGAGCATCACAGACAACCCCACAAACGAACAATTTGCTTTTCCAACTCTAACCATAACCGTAATCCTAACCTTAACCGGGAACGACGTCATTTAGAAAAGAGCCCGAGGATGTCTGACCACGTGATCAAAACGAAACCTAAAAAGTCATTCTCTACCATTGCGTATCATATGCACGCAAAAACCGTGTTTGGCGTATATTATACACAGTATTTCAGAGTGCAAAGTCGTGGAATATGTACGAATTTTACTTAGAGTGTGTTTGTACAAAGATATGTCAGACATAGGATAAATAGGCATCAAATTATAGATTGCTTGAAACGGAGTGGGTGGAAGTGAACTTATACAATCCCACCACGTCTCTACCTATCCATTCTCTCTACATGAATTATCAATATCCAGTTCATAACTTATAATCAGATATTCATATCTTACCATTAGGAGAGCTTCTGACACGTGTGTGACCACTGACCCGGAACTGGAAAAAAATAGATATCTTAGGTTTAAGAAACAAAGAAATTTGTAATATTTTGGGGACTCAAAATCCTTTTAGCAGACTTGGAGGAGATCTTGTCTTTGGTGGAGGGAGAAATGATTGAAAGTGGAAGCTGCAGAGATATCAATGCCTTCATTAACGGGCTCTGCAGAGATCCTGCATCTCACCCATCAATACATAAAACATTAATAAACCTTAAATCAAACAAACGAGCTTCCGAACATTTGTAACATTATTAATTAGGGAAGTGTTAAATGATAAAATAATGTTTATGAAATAAAAATAGGGGAAAACCTGAGTATGTTTGTTAAATTTGTTCATTTTTTAAAATGTGTTACAAAAGTATTAGATTAAGACTCGGTATCAGACACTCAAAGTCAAATGACTCGGAATAGATCAGGGCCAAAAAACCTTATTGGATATCCCTATTATCAATAAACATCCAGCTTTCCTGTTCAAATCCAAGACAGTTTGACAAAATTAAGTTTCATCGGTCTGGCGTTCACTCCTGCTGGACTGTAGGTTAACTTTGACTTTAGGCTTGTAATATTACTTTTTTCTTTTTTGTGGTCTTAATCTCATAAATTGACAAGAAAAAAAGAGTTGTAACTTTAGGAGTTTTTTTCACGTAATTGTAAAACTTCAATCTCGCAATGTTTTTTTTTACGATCCTAATCCTGTACATTTACGACTTTAATCTCCTATTATTTGTGTCCATATTATTATTATTATTTATTTATTTATTTTTTGGGTGGTCCTAATCCCATATATTTACGAGAAAAAGTAATAAATGTTTTTTCACGTAAGTTTACAAGTTTTTTTCACATAATATTACTTTTTTGTGGTCCTAATTTCGCAAATTTATTTGAAAAAAGTCGTAAATTCATTAGGTTTTTTTTCACGAAAATTAACATCTGTAATCTCATAATATTCCTTTTTTTGTGGTCGTAATTTCGTAAATTTACAAGAAAAAAGTGGTAGATTTATGAGTTGTTTTTTTTTACATAAATTTACTACTTTAATCTCGTAATATTAGTTTTTTTTTTTTTTTTGGTGGCCCAAATAATTCATCGGAATTTTCTCACAAATTTTTTTTGCTCATTTAAAAAGAATCTTTGACTTATTTTTGTCACAAGAAATAAAGCAGACAGAGATTCCAAAAACTTCTGCAAAATAACTTTTAAATGAGCAAAAAACATTGAAAAAAAGAAACAGCTAAAACCTCGGCAGATCAGTGTTTCCAAATTTGGCTCCAGTAACCACACTCCCCCCGCCACCAGTAAGCTTTCAACTGGATTATGTCTCATCTGAGAAGAGGACAGTGCACAGCCTCATCCTGAGATGTGCTGCTGCTGGTCTGCACACGAACAGTAAAAACATATGACTGTATCACGAATAGACGCGAACCCTCAGCAGTGTTTTGAAAGTGATGATGTTGGGTGGTAGCTGGCTGTCAAGTCCTCATACACATTCATCAAAAACGCCGCTGTTCGATCCGTTTCTGGTGTAGCATGGTCGTGTCATTATCCTATCCACTGAAACGTCAAAAATAAAATTTGTGTTCACGGTCCAGAGCACCAATGGTTTGGATTCACGTTTGTCTTTTGGGAGACATTTTTTAAATTAATTGCAGCCAGAATCAGACTTACACGGCCATTTTTCAATGGTGAGAGATTGTACCGAAGGCTGTTCTCACCGAGAAAGCATGCCGTTTTTACCCTTTGCGGTGTGGTTGATGAGAATGTAGTCCAGCCTGCCAACTCATGTCAAACCAAGCTATATATATTCCGAACTAGCTTGTTTTCTATTTTAATGTTAATAATTCTACCAAGTCGATACTGATGTTAAGCAGAAAACCTCAATTACAAAAGGACTTGTTTCAATTCTCAGCAAATGCAAGTTCTTGTTTGGAAGAAGGGAAATTCCTAAAATTGAGAGAAAAACATATAAAAGTCAAAGAAATGTGGAACTAAATGTTTTAAGGTGAATGATCGCTGTTTGCTTTAAGGTTAGAGTGCCCTGTAGAGCAACATGGAGGCCAAAGCGTCTGAATCACTGAATACCATAAAAGGCTACTCACGGCAGTTCAAGGGTATTAACTCCAAAAAAAACCCTAATTTGTTTTGGTGATTGGTGTAATTTATGATGGTCTGTATGGTGGCACAGTGGTTGGCGGTCTTGGTTCGGCCCCGGTTTGAATCCCAGCTGGGACCTTTCTGTGTGGAGTTTGCGTGCTACGCATTCTCCCTTTATGTCACTTATTGACATTTTGGGTGTCCCCAACTTGTTGTTTTTTGACATGCTGGCTGTTCCCTTTAAATCAGAAACCTCTGGCCTGCGAACTGGTACCAGTCTAAGGGACGCTTTGTACCGGACCATAGATGTTAATCAGGGGTCCGCAACTCTCAGATCGCAGTCCAGTACCCTTACCCCAACCTGGTGCCCGTACCCTAACCTGATTCCGGTACCTTGACTCTAACCCGGTACTCTAACCCTAACCAGGTACCGGTTCTGCATCCGTTACCGTGACCCCTGATTTAATGGGAATAGCCAGCACATCAAAAACTATGAGTTGGGGACACCCAAAACATCAAACAGTAACGCAAAGGGATCCCAAACCAACCACTGAGTTGGGAGTGAGAATATGTAGTTGCATATTCTCCTCGTGTATGCGTGGGTTATCTCAGGACACAACGGGTTCCTCCCACAACGCAATGCGGTTTCAAGCGAGCACCATTATTAAAAAGCATAAATGTGCATTTTGAGCTTCCACATTTAAAACTCTCACGTTCCCGCATCACTACGCGAAGTTTAAGTCTAGTTTGGGGCCCTTTGTACAAGTAAGGGATAATGTCTGAAGCCATTCAGGCTTCAGGCTGATAATGCACACTTCAGAGGGCATTATCCTGCCTAGACCGTGGTCGCTTACAAAATAAATACATATTTAATCAATATTATTACTTTTTTCTTGTTATTTCTTTGGTTTAGATCGCTTTTTAAAGTGGAGTGTTGTCACAGTAACATGACAACATGCCGCTGAGCCTGCTGAGGGGGGCTTGACTTATTTGTCAATATATACTCCTTTACCTTACTAAGAAAAAGTGATATATATGCTGTAAAGTAAAGCATCAGATCAGAGAAAACGTTCACCTCTTGAAGAAAAAGTTTGTTGTAAAGATACCTGCTCAGTGCTACAGAAAATTTGGGCTGTGTGACAGGAACTCATTTTTTAGGTGTGGTATGTCCCTGTGGTGTATCACTTCATAATCCACACCCAGCAGCCACATCTGTGAATATCTGATAGAGACAGTCCAGTGTGAACACCATACTGACACCACTTTCAAGAATCGGTGCCTGTTGAGTTCTGGAACACATGCCCAGTGTGTATGTTAATTGTCATCTCTAATTTGTCCAGTGTGTGGTGACCTGCTCAGGGTCACACAACAGTACCCGAGTTAGCTCCCCCACAGGGATTCAGTTTTTGTAGATGGATGGATGTCATTTATGACAGCAGTTCTAAATGACTGTGAGATTTTCTTTTGACTTCTTGCCCCTTATCCAGAGTAATTTTCATTTTTGAAATTCGGTCAGTAGAAAACCCTGTCAGAAATGTCCAAAACGTTGACGACTTAACAAAGCAGCCCAGAAACACAATAATGACTCTAAATTAGTGTGGAGGTTTATGTAAAAAAGTGCAGCCAATTAACAAGCAGAAATATTTTCAGGTGAAAAGTTTTTTTTTATTAATATATATATATATTCTTTGTTGCAAATGTTATTTTCTGCCTGTTTGTCAGTCATTAAAGAAATCTTGACTTATTACATACCTACAAGTGTGTTGATAATTATACCAATAGTAGGCTATGGTTAGACAAGATTGACATTATAATCATATGCTATTAAAGTGATAATTTCCTGTAATGACTCAATCAAAGGAACAGAATTTATAATAAGACATGCTGTCATTTAATCACACAGCAGAGGATGCATAAATAGGAAGTCTTATAATCCAGTAAAAGTAGTTTCCCTTGTCTTTGTGCCAACTAATACAATCAAAGAACCCTCCAGATATACAACAGAATGATCATTTCCAATGCAATTCATCTCCAAAGGGGGCAAATTAATAAATGAACAAATGCTAAAAGAATACTGTCTGCGTGAGCGAAAACACATTCTTTATCTTGATTTCTTTTTGCCAGGATGATATTGTAATAAATATGTAATAGCCATTTGCAATTTTCCTTCAGGTCGGCTGTAAGGTCTTGCACTTCTTCCATATGTACATGTTGGGTTGCAACTACTTCTGGATGCTCTGTGAAGGGATTTACCTGCACACGCTCATCGTGGTGGCTGTCTTCGCAGAGGAGCAGCATCTGCACTGGTACTACCTTCTGGGATGGGGTGAGTTGTCAGCCATATGTTGTTTATTCCAGAAAATGTGACTAGAGTCAATTACAGTTTGAGAAAGTCCAGGAAAACAGTTTGACCAGACTTTCTATAATACAGTGACACAATTACAGCTCTTGACTCCCAAGCATACTGATGATTCCAATTTCCTTGGTACTAATAGGACTAATCCTGTCTGGTTTCTTATTTTTTTTTTTCATATGGGCAATCATAGATTATCGGCTGATGATTGTCAACATTTTAAAATATTTTTTATATGAATGTTCCATGAGTTTTAGTGTTTGTCTTAGAAAACAAAAACATGCCTTATGTACAAAATGTGTTCAGTTTGCCAAATCTATACATCAATCTTTGATTGTGATCAGATCTTTGTGAAGGTTTGAACTTTGAGAGTTTAAGCAAGAAAGAAAAAGTAAAAAAAAAATGTTCCTGTCTGTCTGAGAAAAGTAAGTGTGTAGTTAGGGGATTTTACTGCCTTAAATCATTTGTAATTCTAATTTGCTAATTTCACTTTTAGAAAGTTATTCGTTAGGACAAACAAGGGAACACTGTAAAACACGTTTTCATAGGCAACAAGTCTTAAATTGGTTTGCTACCTCACAGTGGCATGTACATACACTGACTTTATCCACAGCAAACAACCTGAAACTCCCGCCTCATGCTTAGTTTTTATGGAGCTCCACAATTATTACAGTAAATTATAAATAATCAGTAAACTGGACTCGTTGCACCATCAGAACATCTCTGCTCTGACTTCACCTGCAGATACTACACATTCTCACTCCCAACTTATCGTTTATGAACGTACGGTTTGGGCCGTCTCTGTGCCACTTTTTGACATTTCGGGTGTCCCCAACTCATTTTTGACATGCTGGCTGTTCCCAATAAATCACAGGTCCCCAACCCTCAGGAGACAGAACCAGTACCAGGATAGGAACTGGTACCTGTCTGGAAGCGGTAACAGAAGTGGAACCAGGTTAGGGTGCCAGTTCTTGGTTAGGGTACCGGTACTGGTCTGATACTGGATCCAGACGTAGAACCAGTACCGGGTTAGGGTACCGGTATTTGTCCCTTACTGGATTCGTTACCCAGCGTGGAACCAGTACCGGGTTAGGGTATCGGCACTGGTCTGACACTGGATCCAGACGTAGAACCAGTACCGGGTTAGGGTACCGGTATTTGTCCCTTACTGGATTCGTTACCCAGCGTGGAACCAGTACCGGCTTAGGGTACTGGGTACCGGTACCAGTACCAGTCTGCGTCCCAAGGTCTAGTGACCCATGTTGGGATTTGCATTTTTTTCCCCACATGTGGCCCGGTACCAAGTGGCCCTTGGACCAGTACTGGTACATGACTCGGAGATGGGGACCCCTGATCTAAAGGGGAATGGTGAGCACGTCCAAAAAACGACGAGTTGGGAGTGAGAATGCTTTGGCAGATAATTGCTGAGTGTGTCTTAGGATGATCTAAACATCTAGACAAAAAAAATGAGATGAAGTTCCACTGACACTTTTGAACTTGATTTTCTGTAATTTATTTTAAAAAATTCTTGCTCATCAGCAAATTTAATGATGTGTTTAAAAGTATTTGACTGACAAATATTTTATTAGAAAAATAGTTTGTTAAAAAAGAGTTAAAAAATGTTCTTTGTTTTTTTTCTTTACTACAATCAGAACACAAAACAGATTCAGCAATATAAATAAAAGTAACATGGATTTTCTTTAAATTTAATATTTTTTTCTGCCCATGTGTCCTAAAATTAAATATTTCAGTTATAAGATACATTTTTTAAGCAGTTTTGAATAAGAGTCCTATTTAGTGTTTCGGAAAAAAATTGATGGAATTTCTAGTAGAACTGAATCTACGTTTCTGGTTGTAAAACATCTTTATCAACAGCAGTGAGAGGAAACGTTGAACATTTGATTGTGTTTAAATTCAGTTTTCCAACACTCTGAGAGTGGAGCCTAAGTGACTTCAATACTCAATATTCAATGTCAATACGTTCTCAGAAATGTTTGGCCGTTTTACAGAAAACTTGTTTATTTCTTATCTCTTTTCACTTATGCGTGCATTTATTTCCTTTGGACACATAACGACTTAAATCAATGTTGTCCAAAAAATATAGTCATTGCAGACGAACAAAATCTACTTTAAAAAAAAAAGTGGGACAAACTACCATCACCGCATTCCTTTTCTTGTTCCAGGCTTTCCTCTGGTGCCTGTGTCCATCCATGCGGTGGCCAGGAAAAAGTATTTTGATGACAAGTGAGTAATGCTCCAGAAACGTCTGCAAATAAGCAAAAGATGTTTACACATGTGCTCGCCTGGCTCGGGTAGAATGAGGGCCCACTGATTCCAGTGTGTGTTTTTATATGAACGTGCATGTGTATCTTGGGTGGTAGATGTTACTGACTGATATGTTCTTCCTTCTGTAGCTGTTGGATGAGTGTGGAAACCCATCTGCTCTATGCCGTACATGGTCCGATTGTGGCGGCTCTTCTTGTAAGTCTAGAAACCCACAGTATTCTATTTTTACAATTTGCTACATTTTTACATTGTTTTCAACTTTCTGCAGGTAAATTTATTTTTCCTTCTGAATATTATAAGAGTGTTAGTTACCAAGTTGAGAGACACGCATCGAGCAGAGTCCAACATGTACATGAAAGCAGTGCGAGCCACCCTCATCCTGGTTCCCTTACTGGGGATACAGTTTGTCATTTTTCCCTGGAGGCCGGAGAATCGGCTGGCTGGTGAAGTCTACGAGTACGTCATGCATATACTCATGCACTACCAGGTGAGTACTACTAGGCTGCAATTCTCATGAGGTTTGCCGATTTCCATAGTAATTCTTTTGTAAATACTGAAAAAGCAGAGCAGGGATGCTTCACTGCTTTGTATTGGCACTCCAAACATTTACTGAAAATCCTGTCTAGGATCAACAAAAGACATAACAAAATACTACCTTAATCACAACCACCCTTACGGATGGATACGGTCGGTCTGCAGGCAACAAATGGTCAAATACACATGAAATATCAAGGTCATAGACTGCTCGGTGAGGCCGTTGAGCGAAAATGTTTGTGCACGTTTTTTCTATGGGCTTGCTGCGCCTTTAAGAGGCAGACTGTTCATGTGTCTGGACAACCTAAAAACCTGCAGCACCAGTACAGGTCAACACACCGTACAGGAGCGTGTGACTATGGCTAAAAACTCTTGGCTGTAGCAGTTTCAGCTATACATCTTCAGTGCTTGTTAAAAGTTCATATTGATTTTGTTCATACATTACACTTTTTGCACAGAATGTTTTGAAAAGCAAAGACTGACGTTTTCTTTGAAAAGCATCACTTTTCAAAATGTTCATGTTCTGCCAAAATGCTTTTGTGTTATGTTTTATGCAGATCTGTTTTCCCTTCTTTAAGAAACTTACACTTGAGGTTGTAAAACAGGAGTGATAACATTTTCTTTTTCTGTGTTAAGGGTTTACTGGTGGCAACAATATTCTGCTTCTTCAATGGCGAGGTAAGGGTTGTGCGTATTTTGAACATAGAACATGTTTGGAATCATTTCCATCTGTGTTTTTTTTAGAAATAATCTAGTTTTAAAAGAAGTGAAATAACCTGTGAAATGTTTGCATTCAGACCTCAAACACCATTAGTAGATCTGAACCTGTTTTGGGTTCTTTTAGTATGCTTTTCCAACAAATGCTCTACTATCACCTGAAATGACCTTGATGGAGCATTTTATCAAGGATGACTCTATATATAATTGGTATAACCACTGATATATAAGCCTAGCAGGCTAGAGGAAAAGGACTGTACATAGAAGGATTGGAATCATAGCATTCACCTAGTGACTCCTTTAATAGAGTCAAAGAGCAACATGACTAACTGAACTCATCAGGATGCTCGGTAAGTGTTATTGGCTGTGAAGGACAGAAGACATTTTTTTTTTTTTTTTTTTTTAAAACAAGTATATATTCCAGTTTGCAGTGAAAGCAATTCATTTTTCTGGATAGAAGCATGACCTTGAGGCTGTTTGTTTATGTACCAAGAAACTGAGTTTGCAGAAGTGTCTCCTTGTTTTGTCTGTACATACAATGTTAGCAGAATTGAGTACAATTCAGTTTCTTATTTTCACTACGGTTGTTAACCAGCCTAGATGAAGAAATGTTTAGATTTCCCTTAAACCACTGGCTTACAAGGTAAAAAAAGGCAACCAAAAAAAAAGGTGAATGAAAAAATTACATCACAAACAAAAGACTAGAAAAAGTTGCAATCAGATACATTATTTATTAAATTTACCCTTCAAACAGCTGCTTTTGTCCTTGCTTTTGCGATTCTACTGATGTTAACTTGAACTGTTGTAGATATAGTTGTGGAGGCCGCAAAGCTGGAATCGTTTTACTCCAAACCAAAGTCTGTGCCTTCACCCAGGCTCAGCCCTGTGCTGCATGGCGCCCTAGAGGAAAAAATGAACTTGGCACCCCTGCAAGGAGTTAAATTCAAACGTTTCAGCTAGAGTTTGAAACTGAGAAACTTTTGGTTTACAAGCCAACGTGCTGACTTGACCCCGCCACCAAACAGTCTATATGCAATAGGAAAGAAGGGGCATTTTAATTGTTTGAAAGAAACCCAAAATTTTGCCAAGTAAATTTGTCTTTTCTAACCAAAATGCAGCAGGGAGTGAATTTCCAAGCATTGTCATTTGTGTCCTCCTCTTCCTCTTTTCATCTTTAAAGTTTTAAAGAAATATGAACAGCGGCAACACCCTAACCACTCTTAGAAAGCAGTAGTGACAGGAAGGGAGGGGCACTAGATGGCAGAATTAATGCTTACATCAAACTTTTGAGTCATTTTATTTGTATTTTTTAATTGTTTTTTATTTACATGAAATGAGTGGTGTGTCAAACTGTTTAACAAAAAAAAAACAATAATAAGATATAATCATTGTGATTTGGTGCCAATCAATTCAATCCAATTTTTCTCTTTAAAACACCATTTTTTCTTTGGTTTCTTACCCTTGTTTTACTCAATTTTATGATAGTTTCGGTAAAACAATTGACCTTTTACAAAGGTCAGCACACACATTCCATACAGCTGTTCGGTCATGGAGCAACAAAGCCGCTCACTGCCTGTGACATTATGTATGAGGCGTCACTCTACATCAAGTAAACCATGGTGAAGTTTTACATTGCGGGTCAGATCTTTTTGACGTGCGTTTACCTGACAGCACAACAGGAAGTGACCCGTGAATGTCAGACTTAAAGTCTGGTTTTGTGGCACCGCTGTCATCGTTTCGCCTGTTATAGTTTATGAGGCCTTGTTCGGCTCGCCTCTTGAGAGCAGTCGTGATGCTGCAGAAAAGCTGATGAGTCGTGTCAGGTGAGAAATGAGACAGAGAGCAAATAACTGTGTAGCTACAAGGCTGGGTCAGAAACCGATTCCTTTGAAGTGTTTCTATCAGCCTCTCTGAAATGAGTCTGCTGTTGTTCACTGAATTCAAACACTTCACTAAAAAATGAGTTGTACTAAAGGGACTCTCAAATACCAACTGTTGAAGCAGTTATTAGAAAATTGAAAAAATACTAGATCATCTCCTTTCACCTGGGCTCAATGGAAGACTTCACCTACAGAGGCACAAATGGTCCTTAAACATGTGAGGAAACAGCCCAGAAATACAGGAGGGAACTGGTCAATAACCTGAAGAAATGGCGTATACTTACATTTCTCTTCTACCTTGATCAAGACCCAAGTCCTACACATCCATAATCGTACAGATGATGCCATGGAAAGCAGCAATCAGACCACCAAGAACCTGCAACCTTCTGATCAGAGGTTTACTGCTTTATATCTGGACCAAAGTCGCCATAAAAAAAGCTGAGACCACAAAGGTTACTATAGTAACACATGATGTTGTCCAGCACATACCCAGGACCATGTGAAGCTCTCCTTGATGATCCAGAGGAGAATTGTGAGAAGGTCGTGGTCAAATGAGACCAATAGGGAACTCTTTAGAGGATGCTAACTGAGTTGTATCCCAAGAACACCACTCCCACTGCGAAGCATGGGGGTGGAAGTATCATGCTACAAAGTGGACAGAACGACTAATCTGTGCTAAAGAAAGCATGAACAGGACCACGTTTGGTGAGATTTTGGGCTGAAACCTCCTTCCATCAGTGAAAACATCGAGGATAAAACATGGATGGATCTTCCTTCATGACAATCATCACAAACTCATCGCCCGGCCAAAGAAGGAGTGGATACATAAAAGCATTTCAAGGTTCTGGAGTGGCCTCAATTGGATAGAGAATCTCTGAATTGAAAGGGTTGTCCATCAACAGCACCAAAACCTCACAGCTCTTGAGTAGATCTGCATGGAGGAATGGACCAAGACAGCATTAAAACATTAAAAAATGTTGAAGTGAACTTTTGTTATTGATCGAATGCTTATTTTGTGCACCAATACTCAAAAATACTTAAAAACCATATGATATAAATTAATTTAGAGACAATGTCTAGTGGAAGCATATACAGAATTTCCATTACTCCCTTGCTTTACTGTACACAAACATCAACTAAATTACTGATTGTTTAAAAGCCGTCTCAGTTACCAGTGATTTCTCAGGCACCAAGTCGTTTTCTGTGTTGTTTGTGTCAGTGACACAGCACTGTCCACCTATAATTCAGAGGGTAACCCACAGGCTGACAATCTGTGATAAGATTGCGCTGACAGTAGCTCCAAAACAAAATTGATGACTGCGTTAGAGTTTTAAATGCAGCTTTTGAGGCATGAAGCCCTCAGGTCATGAACACTCTGCCCAAGGCTGCGGCATTGCGTAATCTTGTTCAATCTCTCTTTTTTTTCTCCATGTAAGTGTCTCTCAGTCAGACACTTTCATCAGCTGAATATCAATAAATGACACCAAGAGGTCTAGAAGGGACGAGTTTTCCTGCTGTCGATTGAAAGAGATAAACAAAAACCAATCGCTCACAGCGTTGAAGGACAAAAGCCCACCCTGACATAGTCTTACACACTCCACCTCCACACCCATCTTTATACTGCTCATTTTTTAAAAGTCAAGTGTCAATTTCTGGAAATTGCTGCAATATCCTCATACAAGCAGTTTGAAATTTGTTGAAAATAATCCCCTCTGTGAATAGCTGGATCTTGATCTCTTCTCTGACCTCCGACTTGTAAGGAAAGAAACTGAATCCTCAAAATTAGGTAGCCCATGTTCTAAGTTCCTAAACTTCATCTGCTTATAAACTTGTCCCTTTCGGAGTCACGGGGGAGCCGGACCTGACCCATCTACTGATGGGCGAAAGCAGGATACACCCTGGACAGGTCGCCAGTCTGTCCCTGAGCCACAATCATACACACATTCACTCTCACATTCAAACTAGGGACAATTTAGAGCAGGGGGGGCCATACCTGGTCCCCGAGAGCCACCACCCTGCCTGATTTCCAGCTCTCCCTGCACTGCTTGCTGCTGATTACCTGAACCAGGTGTGTTCATTCAATCAGAATGTGAAGACATCTGACTGAGCTAATCACCAAAAGTGTGCTGATCTTTTCAGATTTTTGCAACATCAATATCCAGAATGGAAGCCCTCAACTGGAGCTAGAAGGGTCATTGCACCCCATTAGAGACCCTGAAAGTTATGGTTTTCTCTACTTAATTCCATTTTTTCCGCTTTTAGGTTAGAGTTGGTTTAAATCGTATAATTTACGCCCTCGTTGATGTCATCCATCTTGTCTGTAGCCAGGTTCCTCTTGATTTTTGTAGCAATTTTGAGTAAAAAAGCTGAAACGTATTTTTTCTCTCTGTCATACTCAGAAACTTGGAAACATTTCCATTATTGTTTCAGAACTGTCAAACAGTATTTAGGCTAATGTTTTAACTAAAGCAAAGTTCGGCAGTTAGGCAGCAGTGTCGAGGGTGTTGCCTAGGGCCCCAATCTGGATGGGGATCAGTGGAGAATGCAGGACTCCTGCGTGCCAGCCCCACACTTCACCCACTGAGCCATCCAGTACTTTCCTTCATTTTCAACATTGGAGTAAAGTAGAAATGTGTAAAACCTTTTATTAAACAGAAAAATGTGTTCCCTCCACACTCAGAGACACTCCTACTCTGGACAGATCTCAGGATTGAACCTAAACATTTTAAAGAGAACAAGGGAACATTTAGTGCTTTGGATCATACCTTAAACGGCTCTGATGAACTTGAGGTCCACTAATGAGCAGGTACAGAAATCCAGATTGTACTTTAATGGAAGCAGAAATATACCCTGTTTTCTGACAGTGAAACATTGAAAAGCTTACAAACTGCCTGATTTTATCGTTAGGTTTTGGTAGAAATATGATATAAATATATATAAAAAATATGCTGTAATGTGCAGGCAAGATCCTTCAAGTGTTTTTACACATGACTGAGGGTCAAGAGCTTTCTCCTTAAGTTGTATCTTCTTTCAACCTGCAACAATAGGTCAGCTTTTAGCTCATCAGAGGGCACCCAGAAGAGCCATCTGAAAACGATTCATAGCATAAAAACAATGCGTGGGACATATGCTTAAAGGACAACCGTCCCAAGGAAATGAGAGGAGTTTGTTTGCTTCGCCCGCATAATGACCAATTCATGCTCTCTTAATCAGGACACGGGTGTTTGGAGCTGGCCTTCAGTTCAGTTTTTTATTGGAAGGCCAAACTGCACAGACCTGCCTTGTTCTTCAATAGACCCATTGTGAAGTCAGGGCAGTGGGACAAGCAGCTTTCAAGTTGCATTTGTGACATCGGGCAAGACTTCCTACATGGGGGATGTAAGCCTCAGCTGCTCTTTTGTTGGATTTGTGACAATTAGTGGCTGCATGTATATCATGTTTGTTCATGTACCCACAGTAATTACACGAGTACTAGTCTTTAACTAAATAAACCAGTTAGTTTTGCACCCCTTCAGGGCTTAAACTCCTTTAGTTACTCCAGATTTGGTGTGCATTGAAAAGGAACGAAACCTCCATTTTTATGTGGGAAAAAAGTAATATGTTGCTTCATGTACATTATTTAACACTTGGATGAATAATTACCTCCAACATAGGTAACTGAGGGTTTATAGTTCATGACACAGCTGAGCTCTTCCTCCATCCTTCCAATTTAAGCCTGCGGTGTGACTCTGCTCTCCGAGAGCTCATTAGACTGTGTCATTGGTAATGTTGAGGTTAATGTTAAGGTTGTGCATTAGTTCAGATGGCCATTTTCCATACAGCGCCGCCTTACAGGAGCGGCACACACTCTCTGGACAGGAGCTGTCAGACCGTCGTCACAGACTAATATCTGCTCTGGTCCAGGTGGTATAAATTCTGTCATCTGACCATTTCCTCCTGGGGTCCTCGCGTCTGTGTCAGAGCAGTCTGTGCACAATGCACGCACGCAGAATGTGTATGAGCCTGAAAAACCAGCTTAAAGGGGTGAATTTAAATCCGCCACACCTGTTCTTCTCTCGGAGCCTCAGACGCTGACATTTGGTCAACAGCTTGATGTGACGGTTTTCAAGGTCCAGGCTAACCCTGAAGGGACGTGCAGGAAGCAGTTTCTCTTTGGGGAGATGTTGCTATGGTAATGCGGGCTTAAACTTTCCTACAACAAATGCATCTCCTTATGCAAATGATCATCTATAAGACCCAAATGGTGTTTTTATCATGTTTTTGTGACAATTTTCTAAAGATAGAGAGAAGATGGAACTCTAAATTGAGCATTTCTTTATTCAAATAGTTGTGAATCAGGAGCAGATAAAAGAATGTCCTTTAAAGTCTCTCTCTGATGAAAATACAATTTTTTTAGTTTTTAACGTGTCTGTGTGGCATTTTTCTCACGAAAGAGAACAAATGTAATAAGAAATCATTTTGTTTTTGCATTTCTGAGTATTTCTCCTTTGAAATCTGTCAATCAAAGTGTCACAGACAGACTCTGTTTGAATGAATGATCTTCTTTACGTCACAACAGCTGAACCGCACATTAGAGTTTTTGCGAGCAATCAGCGTCATTTCTGGCAGGAAGTTACATCAAGATACATTTTCAAGATATAACCAATTATTCGCAATAAAACAACACAAGTGACAAATGCGATCATGTTTTTGTATCTAAACAGACTGTAGAGATGAAAATAAACACACAATCAAGGGCGGGGCTGCTCAGCTCCAAAAGCCACGCCCCCTCAGAGGAGATTTTGGAAACAGAGGCTTCAGATCAACATGAAAAATGGCTTTTTAAGACATTTAGGTTGTGGGATTTTGGTTAACAACGTCATAATCATTATTAAAACCCTTCTGGGAATGCTTTTTTCAAATAAAAAAACTGTCATGGGGGACTTTAAAGCAGTTTATATTTGTTTTTTTAATTATTAATTTAGCTGAGCAAACAGATACAAGCTGAGTTTCTTGTGTTAAACAGATTTTACTGTCACAACAGGAGGTTATTGATCTTCTGTCACGCAAAGTTTATATTGGTATAAACCCCTTTTGTATTTTATGCTTAGGTTTATTTAAATTTATTATGTCATATTTGTGACGTAGAAAATACACTGGAAAAGGGGCGGGGCTGCTCCATTCCAGCGGTCCCGCCCACAACTCAGAGGCGAATTTTTAGCAAACCACTGCAGAAATCATGTCTTAGAAAATTCTACTTTTCTCCTTCAGAATCTCTTGGAATTAATAATAAATCATAATAATAACTAATTATTTTAGCAGTTGAAAAGTTAAGTATGTTAAAGATTTTGTGTTTAAGCGTCATCGACGACGCCTCAGGTGTTAAAGGGTTAAGTATCCACACTTTCTCTCACAAGGGAATAAAATCAAAAAAACACTTTTACGTATGTTTATTTGAGGTCTGTTTATTTTTAGTTTTTATGAGATCTTCCACAATTAAAACTTTATTGAACACCTAAAAATAAACCAACCATATCCCCCTCGATGACACTCTCTACTCTAGTTTTATTTTTTTACTCCTTTTTACTTGTATTTTCTGTGATTACCTTTCATTTTATATACTAGTCTCGTTTCCTTGAACCCCCTAGTGTCGATCTGCTCTAATTTTGTAACAATGACGATAAAAAGAAATCTGATTTTAAACATTTTCATATGATGATGTGACTGAGTATTAGATTACAGTTAATCAGGGGCTGAATGAGCAGCACTGTAAAGGATTACGTGAATGTGTATCGAATGTTTGTGGCAGCAGCAGTGATGAACATTCCTGTCGAGCTCTGCTTTGACCTCTTTTTTTATCTTGTAATTATGAGAGTGATAATTAAGTCTATAAATGTGTTCAAATCACCAAAGACAGAAACCCTTTATGACAAAAAGACATGAAGGTCAACCGTGTTTTTGAGACATATTTGTGAGGAATTAATCTTTGTGAGACTAATAAATACAGAAATGTGGCTTAAAGGCGTAAAGTTGGATTAGTTGACGTGTTTTTCGACGGTTAAAATCACAGTTGGTTTGACTAATATTATCATAAGACGGCGTCTGCTCAGGTTCTGCCTTTTTTCATGCCACTGCAACCACATGATGTGCAAGTTTGACGTCTGGTGGAGTCATTCTGTGGTCAAAATGAAAAAACGTTTCACTCTGTTCCACGTTTGCACAATAGAACTGACTCCCCTTTGTTTGTCTGCTGTGACATCCAGGTGCAGGGGGCTCTGAAGCGGCAGTGGATGCAGTATAAGACTCAGTGGGGTCAGAGGAGGAAGGACCACTGCTCCATGCGCTCCACGTCCTACACCGCCACCTCCATCACGGAGGTGCCCGCCTTCATGTACCACCACGACGGCAACACCGAGCACCTGAACGGGCGCCACACGGAGGACTCCGAACTGGTGGCGCTGAAATCTGGAGACACTTACGCCTAACGCAGAGGACGAGGAGCGCGTCACGAAGAGCAAAACCTGTCTGCCCGCCATTTCTCAGTGATCAAATCTCAGAGGCAACTGCTGCTCCGGTCAGCGCAGGACAACAATACGGGTCTGGAAGGATGAGGACAGCAGACGAGCTGGGAGGCGTTTGTTTTATACAAGTTGTTGCTGCTTTTTGTGAACTCTGGTTACTCACGGTACGAAAGAAGAGCTGCTTTTGATTCCTCCCGCAGTGCTGACACTCCACTACATGCGAGGCGGTTAATGAGAGTGAGGATGGTCAGAAGATTCAGTCATTCCTAACCTCACCTATACCAAAGGGTACAAACTGTCACAGAAGCGTGAAGGACAAGCACACCACAATAAAACTCACAAACCTGACTTTGGGTTTCATGCTGGAGGTCAAATTTCTAAACAAAACTGTGCTTGAAAATCTATTGTTGTGTACATATGTTGTATTTTCACCGCCTTTCATTTCAACATGATTTTGTCGAGTTTTTGGTTGTTGTTGTTTGTGATTTTTGTTTGTTTCTCACCAAGTGTGTGCTGTTGCTGAAAACTCCAGGGCTGAGAGGCGACTATCAGACTTTTATCAAAAAGGAAAATTATTATATTTAAAAAAAAATTAGAATAAAGTGTCACCGGCCATCATCATTTTTAATTTTTTTTAATGAGTGTTTTTTCATTGTTTTTATTTTTTTCGTGCACTCATAGAATTTAGCGTCCCACAAGTTTCTTAACTTAAATGCAGCCAGATCAACACGGTTTTAATTCTAGTCTAGATAACCACTGTCATTAAAGACCCACTCCAATGAAAATCTTGTTCTTTTAACATGTTCCTATAGATGGAGGACACATATACAGAAAATTAAGCTTAAAACTACATTTCTGCATATTTATTTATTCAAATCCTTGTGAATCAGGAGCAGACAAAAAGAAAGCTTGTAACATTACAGTTTTAACATTACTGCTCTCCTCCATTCTGATGCATCCACTGACAGACAGACAGATCCGTGTACGTCTTTGTTTTCCTCGTCTGAGCTGGAATCTGGATCCAAACTGGATAGCTGCAACTTTATTTGTCATTTTTGTTGCACCATTAATGTTAAGTTTGAGGTGTAAGGGGCTGTAAGCTAGTGTGAACAGATGGATGATGGGAAAGGGGGGAAGACTTACTCCATGAAAACAGTTCTGTCCAAAAACCAGCAAGAGAATCTGGCCACAGGGAAAAAAATGGAACCCCCCACTTTAAGATTTTGACCTTTTATCCCTGATTTACAGAGAAAAAACAGCATTTCATTGGCTTTTTCTCCGGAGGTTGACAGGTGAGGTTATACAAATTTGAACACTTGTTAATATTGACTTGAAGGAAATAAAAAAATTGAAGCTCATCTTGCAAACTAAAATCCTAGACAGTTATAGTTTATTCATATTTAAAAGTTTAAAAGCTGATAGTTCTGAAAAGTTTTTAAAATATCATTTTTGAAAGAGTTTGCTAAAGTTCCAGCTAGAGATTGATTCTGGCGCCATCTTGTAAATGACCAGAGGCCCCCAAATTAATAGGCAAATCTGCTCTGCAAAAACTACGACACATTTTCTTTAAATTTTGACTAAAAACTGCATAATCCTAATGAAAAGACCACTGGGAGCGCTTTGAAAATAGATCAAAAGATGACTGGAGTGGGACTTTAAGGCTTCTGGCGGCTCACACACTATTTTATTTAACTTCTTAAGAAGAAAAAATGAGTGCTTTCTGCTCTATGGTTATTTTTCTTTTTGGTTATAATCTGTATTTTTGTATTTTTTTAGGTGAAAAAAAAAATGTTGCTAATGTCAAGAAAATACTCTCCAACTTTCTTGTCCAAAGCACTGTGCATTTACTTCATTTGCTTCTAATCCAGATGCAAACTGTTGTAAGCTAATTGTGTTCAGTTTGAAATAAGAAAAAAAAGAAGCAGAGTCATTATTTTCTCATGGAAACCCAGACACTGTGGTTTTAAGGAAATGTATTTAAATGTGGTCATTAAATTAAGTTTGGAGGCACTTGCAAAGACTCATTTATCTCCTGATACGCTTTTATTTATTTTTTTTGCTTTCAGGTCCTGCATTGATAGTCTTCGTGCTGCTGTTGTAACTATGGTAACAGTTGTGTTGCACAATAGGCAATTAGTGTAGATTTGCCGGTTGGGACCCACCTGAACACCTCTGCAAAAATTCAGCAAACGGAATTTAAATTTAGAATAGCTGATTGCCAACAGTTTGTCTTTTTTTCTGCAAGTTTTCTTGCAGAAAAGTTGATTCTCAGATTCCTAATATTTTTTTATTTCATCATGTGTAGGTTTTAGTTGAAATTTAGCTCCTTATTACCTCAGTCATTTTTCCTGCAACTGAAAGTGTTGTTCAGCTCCGTGGAGGACTGAGAATGCACATTGAGTTTCTGTGTGGCCTCGTGATGGACAGCTGACCTGTCCGGGGCGCCCCGACCTCTCGCCAGATGACAGCTGGGGACGGCCTTCGTGGCATCTCCCATTTCCCTCAACAGAATGATGAGCATAATAAATGCGGTAATGATGTAACCAATGAGCTATTGATGCTGGTTTTTCAAACTTTTGCCATTTTGTTCATCCATGTGTTTTACAAAGTGATATTTTATAAATATGCTCTCAGATTTTCTCTGATTTCATAATTTTACCTCCACTTCTTCGTCTTTTGTTGTGTTGATTTTTGGCTTATATTGAGCATTCAAGGGGATAATTTTGTGTAAGTATAAAAAGGAAGACTTTAACTTCTTGGATGAATTTTGATTTTATATTTAAAAAACAGTTGATTTATGGCCATCACTTGATCATGCATCCAATTCATCCTATAGGATGATTTATTCTGAATTATTGTTATTATTGATTGATTAATTATCATTATTATTCTATTGAATAGATTTCTGTCCTGCAGGTCTTTTGTCCTTCATCGTTTGTATGTCTGTGGTGCAATTATTAGCTGATGCTGTTCAACAGATTTTGGCACTGGAACATTCCCTATCTAAATGTGTTTCTTTTTAGTTTTTAGGCTTTTTTTTATCTCCAAAAGTTGACAAAAAAATGCATCAAAAACATCCCAACTGGTTGCTTTATTTGAGTATTTCTTTTACTCTTTACCACACAAATCCATCTTAACATGAGCTTCAATGTCAATTTTATGTGCCAAAAGAAGGTATTTATGAACACAAAAGACACCAACTCTACTGTCTGATCAATAGTTTAAGGTCAAAAGATTTTTTACAGATATTTCAGGGAAACTGACCTGTAACCCTTCCTCATGGCGTTAAATAATGGTTTACTACCTTCTTAGAAGGTCATTCACTCACACACTGATGGTGGCTCTGCTGTCTATCGTTGGTGCCGACCTGTAACCACCAGGAGCAACATGGAGTTCAGGGTCTTCTTCAAGGCGCGAAGAGAACCTGCAGTCTTCCAAACAAAGGTCGACGCTCTACCTCTGCACCACAAAAGCCTCTTTTTTAAAATCTTGGACCAAACATTGGTCAAAGCCCCTCATTCTGATTTTTTCTGCTAAAACTATGAAGCATCATCCAATGACTGCAGGAGGATAAAATACTGCTGCTGTTGGAAATAAAGATCTCCTTAAACGGATTGTTTGTGGTATTGATAAAGCTTTTTATTATATAGATGCAAACACTGTCTGTTTGGAGTAACAAATAATTTTAGATTGTTTGATTAAAGAAAAATATTGTAGTTATGATCAAAGTATTTCTCCTAAGGAAGACTTGAAGGAAGTTCACAGAGTGGAGTAAATACAAGAATTCGTAGCTTGTTCTTGTACTGTTGATTACTGGTCATGGCTTTAAGATAAAGATAAATAAATAAATACATTTTTCCTTCAAATCAGAGTTTTGCGTGCTTAAATTAGCATCTTAAATTAGCATTTTGTAGCAACATATTAGCATTTCATTTGCAAAAGTTAGCAAATTTTTTTTTAATTAATATGCAAAAATTAGCATTTTGTGTCCACAAATTAGTATTTTTGTTTATTTACTTCCAACTAATTTATATCTTCAAATGTGCCCATTTTTGTGCGAAAAATGCTAGTTTTTTTGCACAATTAGTATTTTGTGGCAATAAATTAGCATTGTATTAGCATTTTGGTGCTACAAAGATTTAGGAATGTGTCAGCAAAAATCGCTCATTTATGTGCAAAAAATAGCATTTTGTGCACGCAAATCAGCATTTTCTCCACACAAATTAGTGTTTTAGTATTTTCAATTCTCGGGTACCAATTTGTGTGCACAAAATGTTATTGTGAAGACAAATGAGCATTTTGTGCACACAAATTAGGGTTTTAGCATTCCTATCACCAATTTGTCTACCATTTTATGCGCATACATTACTAATTTTTGGACCAGAAAATGCTGATTTGTGAATGGAATTGAGTATTTTGTGCATACAAAAGAGTTTCGCCGCCTAAAGTGTTTTTGAGATTTCACGGAGGCAGACATTTTGAAATGACAGGAAATCTCTTCTACTGCCTCTAGTGGAAAGATGATGCACTACAGGGCAGAAAAAAATGAACTAAGTTATATTCAACGGTATTTAAGGGAAGTTTGGGTTATGTTGATGAAATAGGGATCCCAGAAATGGAATGAAATATGATCCAAATGGTTATTTAGGTTTAAAGTTATGTCAAAATTTCAGTTATTAGTTAAATAAATTCTTGCAACTGTTTTAAACTCTTCATAAAAGTAGTTGCATAAAGAATCTAAGGTAATGTCCTCACACAAATTTGAGAATTTTATAGCAGTTTTCTGCATTGTGCCCTTGTTAACAACTGACAGCTCTGCAGCAGCAGACTCCAGCAGGTTCACTGTCACAGATCATGACGGAACACGCCAAGATGCAAGCATGAAAGCAGGAGATGCACCACAAGAAGTCCTTTTGTGCAAGACTGCAATAAATTAATTCAGTCACATTCCCCCCTCACCGTCAAAGATGTTGGTTTTTGATAGGAAACATACTCAGGATATTCTCTCCGTTTCTGTTTTTAGCTCTTGGCTTGGTGCAGCAGTCATTCACACCTGACTGTCACGCTTTTCCCACTTTCTCAGCTTGAAGCCTTCATCTTTAGTCGAAACATTCAGCCAAAACTCAGAGTGTGAAACAGAAAGACTACAGCTTTCAGGGTGTTGTTAGCATCTTGAGACATCAGCAGCTTTAGCTGTTTGCATGCTCACACAAAGGTTTGAAATATTAAAGAAATAAATTCCCTTTCAAATGATCATTTTTAGTAAGCAGGAGCGCTAAAAAATGAAATTAATCAACAGGACTTCCAGGACTTGACATAATCAAAAAAATAAATAAATAAATCTAGAAATGTATTATTCATTCATTCATCCATCCATCTTCTTGGCCGCTTCTTCCCTTTCGGGGTCGCGGGGGTGCCGGAGCCTATCCCGGCTACTGATGGGCGAAGGCGGGGTACACCCTGGACAGGTCGCCAGTCCGTCGCAGATGTATTATTCAGTTCAATGTATTTGAAGTATTTTTTCTTACTTTAGATGAACTTACTGCTGTTTTTGAGTTTATTTTTAATTCGTTGTTAAATGTGAAATAGACTCTATCTCACATGAATGGATCTACCTTTAAATTACACACTAAAGTAAAAACGCACAAAGCTTAAGGTTTCTGGAAAAAGACACACTTTTGCCCACAATATGAAAATGAAGATGAAGCATGATCATTTACATCCATTGTGAATATCTACAGTATATTTCTGTTTTCTTGCTCTATTAGATATCTACCAATAGTGTTCTGATAGACATTAGCATATACTATACATGTAATCTTGGGATAGTTTGACGTGTCTTTGAGAGTACTTATATATATATATATATATATACTAGACATAAAATAAATAAAGCAATTTCACATCCATCCATTCCTCTTCAGAATCCCTTAAGGGGATAATGGAGTTGCTGGAGCCAACCAAGCTACTGTTGGCAAAGGTGGAGCACCCCCTTCAGAAGTCACCAGTCTGCTGCAGGGCCAAGAACACAATCACATGCACACCTTGGATATACCAATTAACCTACAAAGCATGCTGTTAGACTGTTGAACGAAGCTGGAATGACTGGAGAAAACCCACACATGCACGAGGAGAAAACGCAAACTCCATACAGAAAGAACCCCACCGAACGTAAACCTGAGCCTTTTAGTGTGAGGCAAGAGCGCTAACCACAGAGCCACCATGCAGCCTGGACATTTACAAATAGTTTCATTAGGGATTTTGTTCGGAGATAACTAATAAATACATAATTCTGCAAACTTTTCTACTGAAATTCAAATAAAAGGTCTTAGAAACTAGCATGAAAGCAGCAATCACACATAAATGCAGCTTCATGTATGAACAGCGTATTCATTTAGAAATCAAAACCCAACTAATGGAATTTTAAACACACAAAAATTCCCTAAAATAACAATGCAAACAGCAACACAAACATAGTGCAGCAGACTCTGCTGGAAATATCAATCTGAAAACTTTTACCAAAGTGATCCAGTTTTTATACACCAGATCATCCTTAAGCATTGCAGATCTTAGTGTATATGTGTTTACCATTTTGTTTTTAATAATTTTTAAATTGCCATATTGAATTGCAAAATGTATTTTTAAAATGTAAGTTCAAATTGCATCGGAAATTGCAAAATGCATTTTCATTTGAATGAGAAAATCCCATGACAGTTTAAATTAAAATTGATTGTTTTTATATTGAATTCTACTGTAAATTGCAAAATATATTTTCATATTAAAAGCATAAACTGCATAATGAGTTATCAATTGAGAATTTGTCATGAAAGGTGGTGGAGGACCCAAAATCTAGGAGGCGAGGCAAGGCAAGGCAAGGCAAGGCAAGGCATGGCATGGCATGGCATGGCATGGCATGGCATGGCATGGCATGGCATGGCATGGCATGGCATGGCATGGCATGGCAGATGACCTGATCTCACAATGCTGAACTGAAAACCAGACTCTTAAATCCACAGAGGTTGATGAACTAAATGAAGTCAGCTGTGGATGATTAACCTGAACATGGAGAGATTGACAGAGAAAACAGAACATAAGTAGAGAATCCTGACAGAATTACATAATAATTTGAATTATGGCTCAAAAAGACTTCCATAGGATTATTGTCCTCCGTTACATTATCAAAAGTTTGAAGAGTGGCCCCTAAAGCTGACAAAACCACAATTAGTGCACCTTCTGAGTAATTCTTTGTGTTATTCAATTAATTAACCTTAACCCTTTTGAAGAAAAATAGTGGCTAACGAACAACGCACAAGGCATGATGGGACTGTAAAGAGATAATTTGTGGAAATGTCTGCTAGAGATCTAAACAGCGGTGTACAATCAGATGCTAACATATCTGTAAATGTTGAAATAGCCATGATTTAGACATCCAGTATATGTTTTTAATAAAACAATCCCTCTTTGTGTACTTTTTTTGTTGTTGTTTTGGCTTTTTCTCAAGGTTCCTTCTCTCCGTAGGATTTAAGGTAATGCAAAAAAAAAAAGTCTAATGAAGGTCTTACATTTCTCTGTTTCAGCAAATGCTCCAGAGTCGTGAGCCGTCACTCGTGAGCCGACGTTTGAGTCACGATGGGAAACGACAGCACCGGCAGCATCGAAGCACTTTAAATTAAAACTCCGGGCGACTGAAGGCTCATCATTCATAATCATTTCTCCAGTGGAAATCATTTTCCTTCTAAACTCGTCAGTTTGGCAGACGATTCCCCAAAGTATCGACGTGCTGATGTTCTCCTCGGGCTCGCCGTCTTCAGCGTAGCGCGCTCTCGGCCCTGTTGTACATTCAGAGGGGGGCGAGTCAATTTAGTCAGAAAGCCCAGAACAATCAACAACTTTATTGGATTTTTAAATTCCACTTGATGGAGTTTGCTCCTCACAGAATGAGCATCCTCCAGACGTCTGTGGAGAGACGAGCAGAGAGGAGCTAATGAAATAACTCCTCCTTCAACACAACAATGCAGCACTTATACATTCTAATCTTTAGTGAGATCTGTATTTTCCAATCCTGATGTATTATTGTTCTATTATGGGGAGATGACTGTAATTATCTAAGCCCTCTTGATTTAAATCTCTTGATATGAAGAGGAGAGACGATGTTTTAAGTGGGTTTTATTTGTTGAGGTTTTTTGGATGAAACAGCATCGATGGATGCGGATGATGATGTCTAAAACGAGACAGGATCACGTTTGTTTATCTTCTGCAAAAATAAGAGGCGATTCATGCTCGTGCATTAAAGGACGCTGCTTATTTAACAGCGTGGCGGCCCCGAATCCCGCCGCTGAAAGAGAAAGAGCCACTTCATGTCTGCTGTGCTGCAAATCTGCACAAAATCTTTAAAGAAAAACAAAAACAGGCTTTTTTCTGAGAGCACTCATGGTTCAGGGTCAAATCCAAGCTCAACTTGAGCAAAAAACAGAGCTAAATGTTGGCTCACTTTGACTTCAGCAGGTCAAGTCAGGCTAGATTGTATGTTTTTCCACTTTTATGGTGATTTTGCCAAAAACAACAATTATACACTGTAAATAAAATGTGTTATTTAAAAAGATGCTTTGCAAAACTGCTTCTTAAGCTGCATGGTGGTATAGTGGGTAGAACTGCTTCTAAAAAAACTAACTTAAAGCATCTAAATTAACCCTTTAACACCTTAAACACAAAATCTTTAACACACTGTAATTTTTCAACAGTTAACACGTTAATTCCAGCAGATTCTGAAGGAGAAAAGCGGCTTTAGAATTGGCTGGAATTATGTTGATCCTGTTAACAATTTAAAAATGACAGTAAATCACAGAACATAACCACTGGAGATCCAGAGTTCAGGTGTTCCTTGCAGTCCCCTCAAAGGCTCGTACCGCCATCTTAAATGCCAATATAAATTGAGTTTTTAACATGTTCTTATAGCATTTTTCTCATGATGGAGGGCAGATATAAAAACATTTAAGAGTAAAATTGCATTTCTGAGTATTTCTTTATTCACATTGTGATGGAGCTGAAGCAGACAAAAGAATTGAAAGAGTTCAAAGTCTCCCTGTTCCACTCCAATTCTAAATCATCCACTTGTAGACAAATAGATCTATGTACATCTTTGTTTTCCTCCTCTGAGCGTGTATCTCTCCCAAAACTGTGTGTTGCTCCAATATTGCTCAGCGCTATTGCTTTTTTATTGCTAGCTTGGAGTTGTGAGGGGCTGTAAGCAAGCAGGAGAGAGTGAAACAAAGGCATGCTGGGATATCAACGCAGGTTTCTTCCACGCCGATAGCCAGAGGAGAACTTCTGATGAGCGACTGCTCCTGCAGAGAAAATGTGTCTTAAAAAAACGACACAAGAAAAGATTTTAACATTAGACAAAAGACAGTTGGGACTTAAGGGGGCCATAACATGAGAAATTGGATGGGTCTCAGTTTGGCCACTAGGCGGCGATCGCACTATAGAAGTACACTTTATTCAAGAAGAAGACAACAGTATGAGGGAAAAAAAACAAGTTTTAGACTAAAAAAAGTTATTTTAAAAATATATCCTTAAAAGAGTTTGGAAAATTCAAGCCTGTGATTTTATAAAGATGTTAATTTTGTCAGCAATGTATGTTTAGGTATGTTTAGGTTGGCAGAGTGTTAGCATCCGCCGTCCTATTGGAAGTTCCATCATACGTTAGCATCAAGCTAGCGGTCTTTTGTTTTGTGTGCTAAATCGATCTTTTATGAATCGATTTTTGATCTACACTCTAACACTTCTCTACACTCCTATTCTAATAGCCAAGGTGCACAAAATGGAACCAACAAGAAGTGATCACTTCAACAGCACAAAATGGCCTCTTTGTGCAGTGGAGAGGTTGAAATAAATGAAAAATCCATATGACACACCTGCAATTCACCTACTTCACCCTCACACGTCCTTCATGAACTGTACAGATAAGCGCAGATGTAACTAAGACATTAGGAAAACGTCCGGTGTTTTTTCACTCAGGAGCTGGTTTGATCTGCCTCTACAAGCCACACCTCCTTCACACCTGAAGCCACTCCTCCTGTCTGAAGCTATAAGAGAGACACACATTCTCTCACCCATAGACAGATTGTTGGATTTCCATGGAATTTACTTGTAACATCTGTCTCTGACCAGTTCTGCATCTGGACTTTGGGTTTACCTCAGTAAATCCTGGAAAGTATCTTTATTTTCTGCTGTCTGAACCACCAGACGTGGTTCATTACAACAATTAAAAACAGCCTAAAGTATTCGACATGTACACAAGATAAATATAAGGCAAATTAATTTTGCTAAAATATGTTTGTTTGTGTTTTCTTGTCAGGTTCAGGTATTTTGGGGGGTTTTTTTCACCCTGCTGAAGGTTTTTTTGGCAAAGGTCACAATGTTTTTCTCTGAGATGTTTCCAAAACATCTGTCATCAATTCCAGGCTTGACAGAGAACATGCTGAAGAGATTTTCCATGTTATTTCTCAGCTATTTTTTTCATTTTTCTTATGTCAGATGGATATTTTTGAGCATCCATATGAGATCAGATTAGCATTAAATTAGTTACAGTAACTCAGAAAAAACAATCCACTTGCTCTGCAACAACTCTGCACACTTTGGTGTTTACTTGCATTTTGCAAACAAGTTTGTTCTTTCCGAACATCACGAGGAGGATAATTCAACCACACATTTTCTCCCTTTTCTTGCTTGCTTGTCAAATATCACCCAGTCATGCAGAAGACATGGTCATCCCAAGCCTTTAGCTCAGCTCCTGTCAGACGGAGACTCTGACCATTTTGAGTATTTGGATGCAGAGTCAAAGTGAAGGACATTGTTAGCTTCAATCATTGTCCTGCTGGGCTCATTCACACAGGTCATTTAGCACATAGACGATCCTGTCATTAAGATTCTATTGTAGTGGAGCCTCGGCATAATTTCAATAAAGGAAGATCAGTTTCTTTCTTCATAGCGCCTTAGGCTACCGTCACTCCTACTCTCATGCTTTTATTCATTCATTATCTACCTCGCTGCTTTGGTCCAACAGCGATTTGGCTGCGTTTTCCAGCATTTACCTTTCCTTTATGTTACAGGTTTGTTTGCGCCTCCTCGTCCCAAACGCTCCTCAATCGCATTCTTCACCCGTTTTGTCCGTGAGATCCATCATCGGTTGCAGCGCCTCAACTAGCGCTCGGGGCTTAGTCACAACTAGTGGAGATACGAGCTCTTTGTTCGTGAAAAATTGGTAAATTTAAATCTTTTTGCTACGGGAATACTGTTGATGACGGGGCATAGCAAACACTGAAACAACATGTAAGGATTATTAAGGAGGAAGTAGGTGACAGTCAGATCCAAGTGCAGCAGGTTTATTTAGGCACAGACAGGAGAACAGGAGAACAAATCTTAATCAGGGTCAGGCAGGCAGAGGCCAAACACGAGCATGAGGGCATCGGAGAACAATCAGAGTGGTCAGGGTGCAAGCGAGGGTCGGGGCAGGCGGCAAACAATCAGAGTTGGAGACAAAGCAGAGTCAGATTAAACAGAAGATGTCAGGATGATGGGAAGTGCATTGTGGAGACTCAGGAAGTGCTAGTACTCAGGTGTTGGATCTCATTGATGGCCAGAGGTGGAGACAGTCGATTCATGGCGGTTGCTACCCGATACCTGATACTAGCACGTGTACAATGTTGGAAGAGGCTTGACGAGAAATGTCAAAGCGGTGCAAATCTCATAAATCTTGCTCCAAACTTTTTCTTTCACAGCTCTATCACTATATATTTGTGTTGTTCTAAAGATGCATTGTGGGTAAAAGGTTCTTCGGCCCTTTCCGAGCCTGTCGATTCCAGCAGTCCAAATCCACATCTGCTTTGGGAAAACACGCCCGTGCACCACTGTTGTAATCCTTTTGCAGAAAACCAGCCAAAAAATTCAAAGTACTTCAAGTCCACGGACCACAGAGGCTTGTTAAATGCAGTTTTAGCGGCCAATGGTCTCCGTCCACACGCAGATTTTGGATTCTCCAAAGCACTCATCACGTTTTACGAGGGGTCTCGGCACAGCGGGGGTAGCACTAACTTTTTACTGTTTTACAATCCCTGCAGAGAGAGGATTTTATAGATTTCATAAATGTCAGGAAATAATTGACGGGTCATTCTAGAGCACATAAATCATTTCTTTAGATTCGTGCTGTTTGAGCAAAGAGAAGAAAACATCATCTTTTGATTCATCTTTTGAGTTTACGATCTGTTTTATGCTTTTTTTCGTGCATAACACAAATGAAAAGTTTTTTAACAAAAATATTCAGTATTTTTCTTTTTACACAGTTTTGAAATAGTCGTTATGAATCTAAAGTTCAGGGGAAACAAGAGAACTTTGACACATCTTGTATTCCTGTGTCTTGCACTCAGTTGAACCCACATTTCTTCAGTTGATTTATTACTCTTAAGCAACACAACAGAACGTTTGATTGTACTATAGCAATTTATTTGATTAAGATTCTATCTGGAAAACCAAATGCATCATCCTCAGCCAAATAGGACAGATGTAATTGAAAGGAAATAAATCGGATTCACAGAAACGGAGTCAGAAGGATTGAGGTCAAATTCTTGTTTTCTCATTGGTGTGAAGTCCCTCTCCGTCCCCTGAAGTTACCTCGGTGAATGTGTGACGCTCGCCGAGGCCGAGATAATGTGATAATGAGTCAATCCGGCATTAATCAGCATTGAAAGGTAGATCCTCACAGTGTTTGTTTTTGTCTATTGCGGTGTGAACAGATGGACGTTTGACCCGAAATATCTGGAGATAGCACAAACCAGGATGAGCCAGACATGTAAGGCTCTGCTATTATTCTCTCAATTTCCCATCATGCCTTTCAAAGCAACCTATCATGTCAGTAGTTTGTAATTTGTTGGAACAATAAACAAATAAAAAAAACTTGTGTTGTTTCTAGGACATTGTTTCTGTAGTGCAGTGGGAATTCAATAAGAAATTTGGGAATGTTGGCACAGAGTAAGCCCGCCCCCACCTCCCATCATCTGTCTGTTTACACTCTTTCCAGCTGACCCTCACACCTTCAACCTAACATTACAGGGCAACAAAAAGGACGAGCAATATCTGAGCTATCCAGTTTTGATCCAGATGCCAGCTCGGACGAAGAAAACACATTTTTAGCTAAATTTTCTTTATTTATGTCCACCATCATCAGAAAAATGCCACTAATGTCAAGCAAACTATTTTCATTTGAGTCAGTCTTTAAAGATACTAATCTGAAATCCTCCTCCACCACTACGACTTCTACCTACCCCTTCATTTGTAGGGACCTTTTAAGGGGTAGTGGTGTCCTAAATAGTATTTTATGGACTAACCGTTGCTGCGGAGGGATCTAGACAGAGTCCTCCATTATATTTTTTTATGTGAGAGTGCTCTTACTTAAATACGTTTACGTAAATAATGAGTTTTTGTTTAAGCATGACTTTTTTTAAGTTATAAAACCGCTGTTATGTATTTCCCAGCGTTAGCAGTAATCCGCTAACGTAGCTAACTCTTGATGATGTCATCAAGTGGGAGTGACATCCACATTTGAAGACACTGACTATGTCTGTATTCTCATCCTACTAAAAAACTATATAGTGAGGAACTACCTTGTGCACTGGATTTTTAAAGAAATTCGGACAAGAGCATGCTACCAACTTTTCTTTCATTTTTCTAAACACCAGATATAATGTCACCAATTTCACAAAGTGAAAATCGAATCAAAACGAACATGTCACGATGTCTGTTTGTGACTCCACTGTGTTTAAATGATGAAAATGTGAATGGTTTATTAAAAAAATACATTTAAACATGTTTTTTTTTTTTTTCGCAAAGTTGTTCAACTGCAATGCATTGTGGTCTATATTCGCTAATATACTGAGCATTGATGTGTGCTGCAACAACTTCTGGTAAATTTCCACTGCACTCGATTTTGGAGTTGTAGATTCAGACAGAACTACAAAATGATGAACACACTATAGTGTGCACTGTATAGTGAGAAGGGAAGGAATTCAGACATCACTATTTTTCCATAACTCTTTGTTTGGAGGGCTAAATATTGGGGTAGTGGAAGAATTCAGATTTGGCCTTAAAGTCAATTTTGTTAAAAGGAAATCTCCAAACTATTCTAAACATCAGAAAAGTGAAAAATCTGATTTCAAATAATTTAATTAGTCTACAAAAGAAGTCAATCTAAATGTTGACCCAGTTTTTAAAAAAAAAACATTGAATACATTTTTAAAAATCTTAACATTTTTTTTTTTTTACATTTTTAAAAATCTCAACATTTTCTTTGATGATGTTTTGGGGTTTAAGATGTACTTCTCAAGTATTTTACTGGATTAAAGGCACATTTAACCCCTAAAAGTCTGTCCAACATGACAAATATGAATCTGATTTGAGATCAAAATATCTCCAAAAACTACTATTTAATAAAAGGATTTATGGCATACAGCAAAAACCTGCTGATATGACATTAAAATTTAAAATATTTTGTTTTTCTTTGAATTAAATATGATTTTTACTTTTTTTATATCACGGTATCTTAATATAAAATGAGTTTCGAAACAATTTAGGAAAAAAAGCACCTCTGTACAGTTTGCTTCAGCCGAAACACGGTGAAAATCCTTCAGCAGCTCTGGATCCAGCTGCTTTTATACGTCTGAGGCGGAGACATAACAGGGGGGGGAATGCCTGTCGGATGAGTCGGAGCTCAACCAGACTGCCAAAATCCCATTAGCTTAATGAGCAGAAGGTGTCTTTTGATGCAATGGAATCAGCCCACTTTTTGGCAAACGTGGAAGTCGCCTCTCTTGCCAAGAAGTTAAAAATAATCCAAAGCGAAAACTCAACTGTTGCAGCCTGAGAAAGCTCCTTTTCTTTGTTCAAAAAGTGAAGCAAAAGTACTGTCTGCACACAGGAAGCCTTTTTTAAACTTTAAACTTTGCTGACGTATCTTTAAGAGCAACTATTTTTACTGCAGACGGAAAAGCATTGATCCCAAATGAGCAGACGGGAGAAACGAGAGCAGACGGATCCATTCACAGGAACAGGCAGAGTTAAACAGGATTAGATGCTTCTTGCATTTGCTTGAACAGATTTCCATGCACATGCTGGCTCACAGAAGGCCCGACAGAATCATAAATTATGCTCCTGATGATCTCTGAACGGAGGACACAGGAAAACATGCTTGGACATACCAGGGCCTCCCACCTGTGCAAATATTTAGAGAAGCCCAATGCGAGGGACAGATGTGCAATGGAAGTCTCAAATCATTCATTTAAATATTCAAATGGGTCAGATTTGAAGGGAGGATTTCTCTGATGTGGGTCTTTGAGCCTCCGTCTGTAGCTTCCAGAGGGAGATCCCGCTAACCTGACAGCCCTCCGTCAGTCTACAATGAGCTCTCCCTGCCGTCTGGCTCTAAGCCTCAGTCCCAGGGTACACACCTAAATCCCCTTGATTAACAACACCCAGATCAAAAAGGGCAAACGCTGAATGCTGCATGGAAAAGGTAATCAAATGGGCTGATGGTCAGCTTCTTCAAAGAGCCTCGAGGCAGGAGGGATTGTGGGAAGAGAGGATGATCCAGGAGGCCTCTGCACACACAAACACTTCTCTGGTAAATCTCTCCAAAGCTGTGAGGATGTTTTCCTGCCAAAACTAATGTCAGATGATTGATTTGAACTGTTTTCTAACCTGCTGTCTGTCTTTCCTTTCAAACATTTGCTGATATTTGACTGTTTTTTTTATTTTTCTGTGCTCCTGTTCTTGGCCGTGGACCTCACCTCTGGCTCGTCTCAGCTGTTGGCCCCACCCGTCCCCCAGTTCTATCTACTTCTGTATAATAACCAGCATTAAGCCCAATGAGATCATTGTTTTGTGAAATCAGGCTATATAAATACAATAAACCGTTTTTTCCGTCTTGAAATAAATGAGCGCTGACATTAAAAAGTATCCAGTAGTGAGATAAACCACCAGGAGAAATGTGGGTTCAGAGTCTTGCCTGAGGACACTTTGGGTGGGAACCGAACCTGCGATCTTCCCATTACAGGTCGACCGCTCTACCCCAGTACCAAAGCCACCTTGTGGTACCATATATGTCCATGAACTATATAATTACTATCAAATGTTCGTAAATGAATAAATCAATAGTTTGTAAAGGTAGGAAATGAAAGCAGAAAATACAAAAAAGAATATTATTATAGTATTGATATATAAAATGACACCTGGGTGTTCCTCTGACTCACTTACTGAGCTTTTTCTCTCTGTTAGTGACCGACTGAACACTCAGTGTGAAGCTTTCCTCACAGAGACTCTGTTCAAGAGTGAATTCCTGCTGTGAGACTTTTCTTCTTAAAGCTCTTCTAAAAAAAAAAAAAAAAGTTATTCAGAAAAAAGAGCCAGTTGTAGTTTATGACGCGTGCAGAATAATAAAAGTTCATGATGTGTACATGCACACGAGTGTCGTTATTTAACTCTCAGCTTGTTTTTGAAGCAGAATCTGAGCCAAAAGGACGTCAGTCATTTACTGAATGCAGTTTCTGAGTATCTTTAACACTTTAACACTTTCATTGTTTCTAATAAAAATGAGCAGAAAAAGTATTTTTACTCACTCTATTAAAATTAACTGTTTTACATACCATAAAAATATATTCAGTTTTTCATACATTAAAAAAAAAGATGTTATTATATCAACTGAAAGGGTTTTTTTTTTACATTCAATTCCTTTTCAAAGCAGTAAATTCTTAATAAAATTATCATCCTAAGCAGACAGCAGCTGTCAGTCTCAGACTGGACGATGCTTTTATCTGGAGAAGAAAGAACTTTTTAAAAGTCGATTATAATTTTAAACCAGAGGTTAAATTAAGATCAGTCCAGAGGGATATGATTATGTAACCCTGCTCTAAAATAAAATAAAAATGTCTTATGTTTTGACAAAAATATCAACTCATTTACTACATCTTGAGGAAAAATAAGACTCAGAAGTGTTTTGAATTCTCAAACCTCCTTAAAGCCTCGGGCAGCTCTGACTTCGTGTCAGCTCAAACAGAGACTTCTCCCCTCCGGCAGGAGATTTTCCACCCCGCTCTTGTTTACGACGACGCCAAACATTTGTTCCAACTGAAGCACAACTAGTCAAGCAACAAATTAGCAGTAAGCTGTGAAGCAAAGGCTTCTCTGAGGACCGTCATTAAAGTTTCCGCAGCAGATTTAGCGGCTTTCATCCATGATGCCGCCCAGTAAGAAGATAAATTGTTGCCACTCAGTTGATGAAAAGCATTCCTATCAGTCCCTTTGGAAAAGTTTTTTTTAAAACATTATTTCACTTTTACTGTCTGTTTTTTTCTTGTTTTGATTCTCACATTACAGGAATCTGCATGCTCCTTCTAAAGCTCATGAATGTTTCGGCGCTCCTCTCCCCGAGGAGCATTAAACGTCTCATGTGTGGCAGAGTGGAACTATTCAGTAAGTCTCCTTTAATAAAAGCTCTGAACACTATCAGAGTGAATGGGTCTGTCTGAATGGCGAGCCGCTCCTCAGGTGTACGCTTTGACTTCAGCGCTGTGGTGGTGGATTTGTTCAATTTGGGGTTCAAGTGTCAAATATTCAAATCGTGAATCAAAAGCAGACAAAACTGGATTGCTCTAATACTGCTCACCATTTGTGTTGCACCGCTAATGTTAGCTTGGGGTTGCAAGTGACTGTAAGCTATAGCGGTAGAGAGTGTGGGATGATGGGAAATTAGCTCAGCTTGACTCTCTGCCAACAGTCTCACCCACAAACCAGAAGGATTTCTAATGAGCTCCTGCCATTTTGCAGAAAATATGTCCTAGAAAAGTGTTTCAATTTTGGCAAAAAGTTGTGTAATTATAATGATTATGGAGTGATTTTAAAATAGATCAAATGATGATCGGAGTGAGACTTCAAAGAATTGGGACAAATGGGCGTCTCACACTGAAAAATGTGAACAACGTTCTGTGCATTGGTTGGTGTTCAGACTTATACATCCAAACTACCAGAAACCACATTCTCTTATCTCTGTTTTGATTTTTTTACCCAGCATTCACACTGTCGCTGAACCCCATCAGAGTTCACTTGCAAGTGAACCAAAACTTTTCACTCAAAACCAAGCCTGCTAGTTCAGTTCACGGCAGGGAGAAAGTGATCTAAATCAGATAAAAACAATGACTGTATGTGAGAACTGGACCGAGTGAGTGTTACGTCAACCATAGAAAATTGTTTTCTTCTGGTTCCAACCAAATTAAGTCAAATCAGTCGCCATTTTTCCATGATACAGACAGATGACGTCAGTGAGCCGCGATTGGTCCAAAATCTTTTAAATGTTTGAGGTGGGGGCCAGGGGGATCACATACTTTTAATTAATGAGGCATTTGATTGGCTAGATTATAACTTTAATAACTCACAATAAAAAAAAATACCATGAATACAAATTGTAATGATAAAAACATGTACAAGTCCAATACCGATCATCTTGTGATATATTTTAAAAAGCAATCTTTAAATTATGATTATTATTTTTTGCCAAAATAAAAAAAACATTGTTTTTTAGGACATAGTTTCTGCAGAGTGACAGGAGTTTATTAGGTATTCAAGGAAAAAAAGAGCTCATAGCAGGAAGTTTGAGCCCCGCCTACATCACAAATACGATCATTTACAAACTCCTTTTTTCATCTGCTCCTGATTCACAAGGATATGAATACAGAAATACTCAGAAATGCAATTTTAAGCTTAACTTTCTCTATATATGTCCTATATTGTCAGAAAAATGCCACAAGAACATGTTCAAAAACACATTTTTTATTGTAATCTTTTAAAAAAAAAGGCAGCAGACCAGGAATAGTTACCTACAGGCTAGGTTCTGTGGGTTCTTGAGTCTTAAATTAATCTTTTTTTTTTTGCATTTACGTCTTATTTGGCCTCTAATTCAGAAGTCCAATTTACAATCCTCTGAAAATTCTTTTAAAACAAAACTATTTCTGCTTTTTTGACAATAAAACTAAAAAAGAACAAAAAAAATGGACCTGCAATAAACATGTTAGAAGATTTAGTGGAGAAAAATAGTCATGTGACCATCTTCAACCAAAAGGAACAAAACCATTTCAAAATTCTCTTATGAGGTTTTAGTTCAGTTCCAGCACATCAGAAATCACCTGTGGATGGATTTGAAAACCTTCAGCGTGAGAGAAAAGTTCCCCAACTGAGACTCTGCTCCACATCAATGCATGTAAGTGATAAACTCTCCTTTAATAACCTCCGATGTCTCTGCGCATCGAAGGTTCTGTCACTGCTGTCTGTGTCACGTCTCATCAAGCATCATACGAAGCGAACAGCTCTAACAGGCTCTGTCGCCGATTGTTCCCAATTAAACGTGTGAATGACCATGAATAAAGTCTGTGTGAACAGCAAAGCAGCGGAGGCCATGTAGGTCACAGATTGTGATTTTTACATGCTCGGCTCCTGGAATTTGGCAGAGGGGGGCCCCCCTGACATGCAGGAGCGCTGGGAGCGTGGGCTTTTATCTGCGGGGGTAAGTGGGCCAAACAAGAGGGGGTTACGATCCAGGCGGGCACCGCAACACGTCACACAAGAGCAGTGGGAACGGTCGTGTGGGGAGGGTCATGAATCACAGCCGCGGGAGGGGGGATGGAGCGCTGCCAGAAACCACAAAACATCACGTGTTCACGGGAATTCCACTGATGAGGAATACATGAAGGATGTTGCAGGTTTTGATCACATGAAAAGCAAACGATGATCCACTAAACCAGGGCAGCTCCAGGGCTGAAGAAAATAAAATAATAGTAATTCTTTAAAGTACATATTACTTAATTAGCATGTTTCAGAGCATCCATATTTTAGTGATTCTCGTGTTCTTTTCCATAAACACACTTTTGATTTTCAGTCACACTTTCAGAGATTTTAGCAATTTTGGTATCAAATGTTCCACTTCTTCAGGTCATTACTGCTTGTTTTTTTGGTATTTTTTTGGTATTTGGTACCAACAAGCCTTTGATTGTATTCATGCTATGTTTTTATCTTTTATAATAATTTTCAAATGTGGATTTTACCTAATATTTAAGCAACAAGCTAACAGTTTGACTCATTTGTTTTTTTTTCTGGGGCTTTTAAGGTGTTTTTCTTTTTAGTTTAGCTGCTATTTTAGCAACACGCTAACATTTTGACTGATTTAGTTTACTGAGGAATTTTAGGCTGTTTTGGAGTTCAGCTAGTAATTAATCAACGTGCTAGCTTTTTGTTTTGTTTACTTTGGCCTCTACTGACTTTTTTATGCTAATTTTGAGCTTAGCTAATAAGGGATTTTTAGGCTACTTTAGAGTTTGACTTCTATTTTAGCAACATGCTAACGTTTTGACTAATTTAGTTTACTGAGGAATTTTAGGCTGTTTTGGAGTTCAGCTAGTAATTAATCAACGTGCTAGCTTTTTGTTTTGTTTAATTTGGCCTCTACTGACTTTTTTATGCTAATTTTGACTTTATATGCTAACATTTTTGTCTAATTTGTTATCTACTGGGATTTTCAGGCTATTTTAGAATTTAACTGCTATGCTAGCAGCATGCTAACATGTTGACTTATTTAGTTTACTGAGGAATTTCAGGGTATTTTGGTGGTCAGCGAGTAGTAAGCTAAGTGCTAGCTTTTTGGCTAATTTTGCATCTACTAAGGTAAAAAAGTAGGAATGTAAAAAAAAAAAATCACATTATGAGAGATGCTAGTTTCTTTTTCTGTGTTTGCTTTTGTTCATGCCAAAAACATAATTCTTTTTTTTAAAGAAGGTAATGAATGCAAACCCAAATTTTCTAAAAGGTTAATGTAAATCTATGCAGCTTCTTCATTTTGATCAGTAGAAAACAAGCCTAAATGCCTCTTTTACTGTTAAAAGTTGCTGGTTGCACTAAATGAGGTGTCTCTGACGTCAGTGAGCAAACAGGAAGTCTAAATGCGAAAGGATAAAACAGTTTGCATGGATCTATGAATGATCTCCAGAAGTTAGACAGAATCATAGACTAATAAGTGTGATGGGTGACACCTGTAGGGTGTGGCTCTGCCATTATGGCCCCTTTAAATAGGAGTGGGCGGGGCTGCCCAGCAGTGCCAGATTCTTGTGGGTGGCCAGGTTGACTGCTGGGCCCACGCTGTTTGTGCGGCAGCTGTCAGGCATTGGGGTAAATTTGTTTCTTGTTAATGTTTGTTTTTTATTGTCTTTTAAATATTTTTAATGTATGTATTTTATGACAGGGCTGCAGTATCTGAAGGTAGACCAACAGGGTAAATGACTGTGGGTCCTCGATACCACAGGTATGCGGTGTTTTATTGCTTTTGATGTTTTAAAGAACTGGGTATTTTAACAACTGATTGTTTTTATTTTTGTTATTCCCCAGTCATCATACCGCTACCTGCTGTCCTTTTTATATTGTGTTTTTAGTTTTTTACTCCAGTTAGTCTGCAAGACGCAGACTAACTGCTTTTACATTTTTTTATTATTTTTTATTTGTGGTCACTTCCGGGTCTGTAATTTCTGTTTGCCAGCCGATTAGTTTTTAGCATGTGCATGTGTGTATGGTTTGTCATTTTATAAGTTTTTATTACCGTTTTTATCCTTTTAAACTGTTTGCAGTGCTTGCAGCAAGTTGCTGCCTTACATTTGTTTTATCTCGGCTCAGGACAACAGTGGAACATTTTAGAGACCAGGAATGCTGTACCAATAAACATTGTCAATTTATTTGAACACGCCTGTCTCCCATGTTTTTATGGTCCCACTTGCAACATAAGTAAAGGCTTTAAGAGCATCTCCAAGCAGCTGGACGTTCCTGTGAGAGAAAGAGCTGAAGCACATCCAGAAGAGCAAATGATTAGCACTGCAAAACACAGAGGAGGTGTAGTTATAGTATGGGGCTGCATAAAGTAGATTCAGAATTTAACCAGGCTGTCGTGTGTCTGGTCTTCCAACAGGATAAAGACCCAAACAAAAACACCCAGGAATGACTGAAGCACATGGTTCTGGAGTGTTCCTCTTTGATCATCTGTGAAAGGAGCTGAAATTTACCATCTGGAGAAGACAACATGATAGGAGCAGTTCGTATATGAAGAGTGAGGGAAAGTCTTTAGTGTAAAACTACAAAATGTCTATTTATGATTATGAGTTACAACGGAGTATTGCGGCAAATATATTATGACTTTAAATCTTAAAAATTTACTAGAAAAAAGTAATAACTGTTAAATCATGAGAATAAAGTTCTGTATTTATGACTTCAAAAGTCATAGACTACAGTTTTTACTTTTGTCTTGTCAATTTAGGTCTTAAGGTTGCAGATTTATGACTTTAAATCCATATTCCATTATTTTTAATGCTTAAAATAAAAATCAAATCAAATCAAGATTTGTTAGAAAAATTCAAAAACAAATAAGAATATCACTGAACTATTTTCATTTTGTTTCTATTTTTCTGATTCAGTTTAGTTTAGTAAACATTGTGGCATTGTGGGATGTTCTTTGGAGAATATTAAAAAATATAATTGTAGATGTAAAATAAATCTTTCAAAGGGGCTTAAAACGAGTAAAGAAACTATTGACATACAGTGTTCCCTTGCGTATTTACGTGTCTTTATTCATGGTTTCACATAAAAATGCTGATATACTGAAGAGGATAATCGCAGAGGAAAAATATCATTTATTATTTGATGGACACTCCTCATCTGCGTCATAAAGTACACTGTCGCTGCGGCTACGTTACAGTCTTTTGTTCTTTATTTTGAGTAGCACTCAACGGTTCTTTAGTAAAATGAAAAATGGTTCCTACTAATCTATTACTGGTAATGTTTTTGATACTTTTCCTATTTTTAAAAGCAAAGCAAGTTCCCACAAATTAAAAACCTAAGTTTTAGTTACACTAAAGCATTACATTTAACACAGGACTTAATCGTCAACCTGGAAACATCTGATGTTTTCTTATTTCAAAAATGTGGGAGACTGACTTTATTTATGCCGTGTAAAACACCATCACCTGTATCCTCATCCCCACTACGTACACTTTGAATGAAATGCTGTATTTTAATATCAGTTATATTTCAATCAACACCCTAAAATTATTCATAGGATGAGATTTCACCAGATATTACCTTTATTTGTAATTTTCCTCCCTTGTGCCTGAAATGTAGGTTAAAAAAATGGAACTTTGATACTTTTCTTTTGGTCATGTTTGAAGTTGCCGAAGTATTGGTCTGATTTACGTAGTGAAAATCACACGATATTGGCTCTAAATCTGGATTTGGATCTACTGTCTCTCATTTTAGGATGTTTTGGTCCATTCCTCCATGCAGATCTCCTCTAGAGCAGTGATGTTTTGGGGCTGTCGCTTGGGAACTCAACTCACTCCAATGATTTTCTACAAGGTTGAGATAGTGTTCAACCGAAGACCCTCAGTGAGTCTTTTTCTTGTCTGGTAATTTTTGTTATATTTAGACCACAATTCTTTTTCTGCTTTAAAAAAAAAAAAAAAAAGATAGATTGAACATTGAAAAGCGCTCCAACACATTTTCGGTCAGTTTCAAACAATGTTTAATGTTCTTCAACACATTACAAAGATAAAGTGAGTAAATACAGAGAATAAACATTCATGTTTTAGTGTATTTATGAGAATCAAGGTGGTACAGTTACAGGAATCTGCTATAGTGCACTCCACAATCAACACGTTTGGACGTTTTTAACTATTTGATTAAGTTACAGGTGAGGTGAGAAATGACTGAACACTACTGATCAATACAAAAAAAAACAAAAAGGCAAGAAATAAATAAACCAGGTGAAACATTCACATTTGAAGTCCATAAACATTTCAAAGCTGCCTCAAAACCTGAAAGTTTGTCTTCATGAATAATGATAATTTATCTGACAAATCGCCACCACGGCTCAGGTCAGGAGGAAGGTGAAAAGAGGCGGAGCTACGGAAGAACTCTAGTTTTAACTCTTTTCTTCATTAAGTTTAACATAGATGATGGAAAATCCAGAACATTAAAGCCAAAAGTATCATTTTAACACAAAAACACCCCATCAATTTGTTTCAAGTTTAACTCAGTTTCATGTTTTAATTGGACTTTGATTAAAAAAACGCAACAAAAGCACACATTTAAAAAGGGCTGGTTTTTTATTATCAATGAAAAAAAAAATAAATAAATGTAGTTTCAAACAGCTACAAATATTCTGATGTTTAGGTTGTTAAGAAAATAAACAAATTTATACTAAGAAAAGATGAAAGTTAGAAGCCATATTGTGTTCTTTTAAATAAACTTTTATTTTGTAGGAATAAAAGAAAAAAAAATCAAAATATGATAATGAAATTGTTAAGTCATGAAAACTATCAGTTTACTTAATATAGTTGCGTTAACGTCACATATTTTGATTTTTACGCATTTATATAAAGACAATTTTTGCGTTTAAAATAACTTTATTGACACATTTAAGTCAACAAATGAACAAAATGAGGTTGGAAAAATAACTCGCTTTTACTATTTAAAGCATCTTTTTATCAAAGACTAAAGCAGTTTTTAGAGAACTAGTGTGAACATCTATGGCTTTAATGTTTGGATTTCACCTTTTAGCTTCTATTAGAAACCCTGGGTTCCAAAAACCAACATCAGAAGGTTGTACATTTACAAACTGAAAGAAAACTAAGACCCATTCACCTTCTCCTCCCAAATGTCAGACTGAAAGATGAGACGCTCCAGAAAAACTCCTCCCAGGATGCCGAGCGATTTCCTCCTCGGAGGTGACAGATGGCAAACTAACAAAAGCAGCTGCTGTGAATATATACCATGTACTATATTACTGTGTGAATCATCCTCTTTATATTTAATTTATTTTATTTATGGACTAAAAAAAACCTATCAAATCAGGCACAACAAAACTTAAACCCCTTAGGCCCAAACGGCAGACGCGAGCTACATAATAAGTCATTAAGGTGAATCCGATGTGTCAATCAAACCTCCAACCAGCAGCTTTTTCAGGGGAAATATTCCCTCAAAGCTATGAAGTGAATCCAATTTAAGGAGTCATGCCTGCTTTTTCTTTTTTGAGTCTGAAATATTTTTGAATGATGCAGTTCATGTAAAAACAAACGGATAGATAGATAGATAGAGAAGCTGCCACTGACGCTTTACAGATAAATGTAATAAATAACATATTAGCGGCGGAGAGCAGGTGACAGGATCCACGTGTGCAGCTTATAGAGTGCAGTAAAGGAGCAGCAGTTTACAGCGGATTTTACCCATAAATGACAGAATTAACATGAACTTTACAACATGTCAGCTTCACTTGACACTGGTTTACGCTATAAATGCATCCTTTAGCTGAAGATGAAGACATTCAATGCTGGGCGTCTCTTTCGAGGTGTTTACAAGTTATGATCCGTTCAGTAGTTTATCTTTTGGGCCTGTCAATGTCGTCGATGGCGGCTAGAAGTTTCTGTCGAGCCTTCTTGTTTATATGTGAACCCAGACACACGTTGACCAGGTTGGCGAGCTGCTTCATGGAGTATTCCTGCATAGAGACAAAGGTCATAAACATGGTAAGGCCCTGTCGCACAGACGCATTTAGTTGATGTTGCACGGAAGAAAATTCGTCATGTGTGAACATATGTGGAAAAGTGAGAAAAGTTGTGGTCGTTTATGTGAAATTCTCACAGAAGTATCATGAATGAACCACGTTAAAACCATGGAAGAAGTACAGTGCTTGAATTGTGCATGAACCGTACGTGATTATATGTAATTCAGTAGTCATTTGCGCACGAATTACGTAATTTTAATGTGATATGTGCGCTGTATTTGCAATCCAAAAATTATACATCGATGGAACGTTCATGAAAAGTCCCTTAGAAATATGTGGAACGGTCGTGGAACGCCACAGATTTATGTATGCATCTACCAAAAATCACACACAGTTGTGATATTTACGTAACAATTGCATAAAAATACAAATAAACTTTGTAATTCTCATCCAACCAAAAGTTTTGAACAGCTCAAAACTGAATTCACGTGAAAACCCTCGATGGATATCTGCGCACGTTGTCGAATGACGGATGCTAGAAACACTTGTGTGTAATGTATAGGGCTGGGTATTGATAATAAAAAAATCAGTGCTTTAGACCAGAAATGGTTACTTTAAAATAGATTTCCTTAAAAGAGCTTGGAAAATTTCTGCCTGTGTGTAAATAAAGATGTTCAATGTATGTTCATGCCGACCGAGCGTTAGCATTAGCCGTCCAATGGGAAATCCCGTAAACGTTAGCATCAAAGTAGCAGACTTTAGCTTTATGTGCTAAATCAATATCTATTTTTATGGATCGATTATTGATCTATTAAGCTTAGATCGATTCAAATAGATTAATTCTCTCTACCCAGCCCTAATTACGTATATCATGCACTTATCACAAAAGAAAGAAGTTACATACGTGAACAATGTGCAAATTGTAGCCAGTGTGACTGCCTTCAGAGTAACAGACTAACAATCGGACTGACCGCACCTCCCCGTCCCCTCTCACCCTGTGGTTCTTGATGAACTGCTCCATGTCATTCTCAGTCAGGTAATAAGCCTTGATGTAGGTTTCCACAAACTCCTTGTCGGGAATAGGCCGCAGGTCCGTCAGCTTCTCCAGCTTCATCAAGAACTGCTGAAAGTCCAACTGCATCAGGGCCCGGCCCTCGTTACTGCACTTCTTCACGTTAGCATATCTATGAGAGAGCACACAAAAACAAGATGGCGCCTGAGCGTTCAGGTAGAAAAATGTGTTGTTTTTAAATCCTCCTGTTTGTC